>NC_052500.1:34078390-34428959 GCF_016617805.1 Bactrocera tryoni | reverse complement strand
CATTAACTTACCGACAACAATCATGTCCTCATGTCCTGAAACTGTTTGGAAGGAAGGGGCTTCACCGGAAACTTCGCATCGATAACGTCCAGTTGACTGTAAGGTGACGCGTCGCAACACCACCACATTATCCGTTGAGTTGAGCAGCTGCAAACAATCAAGCAGTGGAATTATTATTTGATTATTGCTAAACCAATAGGACTAGTTTACAGTCATGCGCTGTCAGTAACACTTTTGCCTCCATGGTATTATTGCTTGCATATCTACTCGAACAAACTTGATACAAAAAGTTTAACTTTCGTTATTGTATTAGTGAACTTTTCGTAACATTCTGCCACACCTCTTCGAATGTTGCAACTATGTATATACAAGTACAGCAGATTATTGCTTGCAGAAGGTAGTTACAAATTATTATTATTTTTTTTAATTTTTTGTGGGACTCACAATCAAAAGTGATTAACAAGAAATTTCGGGCAGCTGCGTGCTAAGATATGTAAAGTTATTTAATCCAAAGTAGAACTTGGATGGAAAACTAAATAATAACAACAACATCTGCAACGATGCTCTCTCTGAATATCAATTGTATATCTCCTACATTGACCGACTTTGACCAGTTTTGGTTGGATTTGGGCAATTTTTGGTACCAAGGTAAAATAATTCAAAAGCACTATACCTGCATATCTTTATGTATACTGTCAATACATAGTATAAAGCATAGTCACTTTTTCCGTCATTATTTCCCTTTGTATGCTTAAATAAATAAATATTACAGGTTTAAAAGTTGCTAGAGGTAGCGACCGGGGCGGCGGAATCATGCCTATAAATAGCTCGTCGGATAATATAATGTTTTAACGGAAACGATGAAGTATATGTGTACAATTTCAAACTGATCCTTCCTCAAAAATAATACAATTGCTTAATATTTGGAATAATAAAATAGAACTGGAACCAAATACGCAGTGCAATGGATTATAACTGGCTCAGTATCGATGAATGCCAGCCGACTTCTTCGTCTTTCCACGCTTGAGAACCGGTTCATCATGTGCAGTCCAATAGAATGACTATCGATTGGCCTCAAGTGTGAGATGATGGAGCCATGTTTCTATTGTCACACACCGACGCAAAAATTCGGTTTTACGATTAAAGAGCACTCAAACACTTCTCAGAATCAGCAATTCGCTGTTTTTGTTAGATTATGAACTTGCGAGACACCCACTTTGCACATAGCTTTCGCGTCTTTAGAGCGTCGTTGTCCTCGATGGCCAGTTCGCTTTTACCCAACTTAGCAAACCTCTTTTCAACCAGGGAAATCGATGCACAGCTCATATTCAACAGTATTTTTCCTCCAAAAAACTAACTCAAATTGCTTCACCAAAAATGAGATATCTTCTTAACTATCTACATATATAATCTAACTAATTGAAATCATATACATAGATGGTATTTGTAGTACTATCTATCTCCTCTAGTATTAATTAATTATTAATTTGTGTACAGGAAAGTGAAAGAACCAAATGCAATTTAAAATTGTGATACGTGGGATGTGGGCGTGATTGAAATGCGATTTCGCCCATTTTCGCATTTAAACATAGGAATATTAGATAAATGTTAATAAATTTATTCAAAATCGGTCGCTCCCGAGATATGTGATTTCACCGAATTTTCACACCGGTTCTCATAAAACCCTGTTATGCCATCTTTCAGGTAAAATTTAATGTCTCTGGCATATTTAGTTACTGATTTATTGCGATTTTAGTAGTTTTTGACACTACCGTTATATGGGGAGTGAGCGAGGTTATCGTCCGATTTCATACACTGTCAGTAGGAATTCTCATAGTTTGCACTAGATAATTTTGGTTGTTATAGCCTTAGAGGTTTAGGAGATGTGTAGATTCACTATAATGACGTCACAGGGCTGCCCAACGCTTCAGAACAACGAGCGAGAGACTGATTTGGGCCTTCCTCAATTGTTGCGGTAGTGGCAGCAATATTCTCGAACTACGGGCACTACTTTCTCTCACTTGCACGCAAACATTTTCTAATGTGCCCGTGGATTCAATTTTTTCCTTTTCATGATGAAAGGGCAAACCTTACTGATGAGAAAAATATAAAAAAGCGGAAGAAACTATGGCGTAATTTGCTGTCCCTATCGGTCTACTTTTGAATCGTTCCTATTGAAAACCTGTTATACATCGATTAGTATTAAGTGGTACGGTGCGTTCAACCGTTGGGACACAATTTACCTTTTCAATGAGAATTACAAGGGAATTCCAAAGTAAAAGGTACTTTAAAAAAACAGAACAAATGGTTTTTTCGGTAAATTTATTTTATTCCAAATAGTCTCCTTCTGCTTCAATAAAAAATGTGTAAAACGTAATTTTTGATCAAATAATCGGTCGCAAGCGTCGATCGATGAGACGGCGTATTATCGTGCAACAAACACCAACTTCCATCTTCGCGATATTCGGGCCGAACACGTCGAATATGGCGCACCAAACGCCTCAAACCTCCAAGGTAGAATACAGTATTAAAGTTTTGGCCGGGTGAAACAAATTCTTAGGGGACAATACCTTGGAATCATAAAAACAAATCAGCATTGTCTTCCCTTTTGACTTCTCCATGCGCGATTTGTTGGGTTTCGGCTCGTCCGGTGCATTCCATTCAGCACTCTGGCGTTTCGTTTCGGGATCACATTGGAAACACCACGTTTCGTCACCAGTCACAATTATGCAAAGGAAGTTTTTGTCCTTTTTAACATCTTCGAATGTTGGATTTGACCATTTTTTGGTCGTCAGTCAATATATGCGGAACAAACCGCGCGTTCCATGATGATAAATGATTTCGGCTGACTTTTGATGAATTCACGCACAGTTTTGATGGAATTCCGGTAATTACGGATTTTAAAACAAAATTTAATGTTGGCTCGTTGTTCGAAGCTCACTTTCGCACCGATAACACAAACATACTGACATTTAAAATGCAATTGCTTCACTTCCAATTAATGAACTGTCATGAAATTCTCACTGGACAATCAATAAAGATAGCAGATTCTAACGCACCAGTCGGCATATAGATGGCGCGACCAGGAGGCGCTAGATTCAAAAAGTCCTGTTAACTTTGATGTGCTTCTTGTATATGTCATATGCTGTTTTTTTAGGACGTATATATAATTTTTAGATCGACTACTGATAGACGACAAACGACCAATGAACCATAGAGCTGTGTCCTATTGAATTGATACGGTGTCGAAATCAAAATGGGCCAATATTGTTGGGTCAAAAACCTCTAAAACCTTAAAATACGGAATATATGGAATACTTTTTCACCCGTTAACAGTGAAAATCGAAAGTAAGAGGCGCGTGAACTATATTAAAATGCGGCTAAAATCCGCGCAAATGCAATAAAAACACAGTAACATACTTACATCGACATCAACACCCGGCAGTGGAAACACTTGCCCTGGCGGCATATCCCGCGGTACATAGCGATAAAATTCAAAACCGTCCTTATACCACTTCACCGAATACAGTGATTCGCCATCCAAATCGTATTTGCAGCCCAGCACCGCGTCCTCGTGCCGCATGATGTGTTTTGGTATACGCACTTCCGTCATGGACAAACAGTGGCTGCTATCTGTGAAGCAAAAACAATAAACCATCGAAAAAAATCGAGTTAAATTCAAATAAGAAATGGAGAGTCTATAAAAATTGAAGCATGAAACGCGAAGTGGCTGTGCAGCAAGTACAACAACAATAAAAATTCAACAAATCGAAATACAACAACAATCAACGGCAGAAATCCTGTACGCCATAAAAAAAGCGCTGTGTTCAAAGCGTTACCGAAGGATAACGGGAACACTCGCAATGGTTTACCAGTTCAATAAAAGTCACTCGCCAACCATTTTTTCTCACACACTTTCTCTCTTTCTATGTAAAAAAGCTCTTTGAATTTGAGTTTTTAGGATTATTGTTTTCATGACTATCACTCCCAGAATTGGTTGCCTGTGATTCAGTGTGGCAGCGACCGTATGAAATAAGTCGCCAGAGTCCGCGGGCTATGTACTTTTGTATATTTGTTTGTAGATTAGAAGGTTTGTTGTGAAAAGGCGAGATTCGTAAAATAATTTAATACTTGATTCTTAGCCGATCGTTGGCAAACGATTTTATCGCCGCAAGTAAACGCGCCTGTTAAGGGAGCTTTACGAGGACCTGTTCGTGGCGTTTCAGTTACCATAAATCTGACCAGATACGTTAGACGCAACCATTCATGAAAAGCAGAAACTAGCACTTTAGATAAATTTGGGATAGAGTGCTTGACTAATGTACAGCCAGAAATTTAGGTTAACTGCATTTCGATGTGGTAGAAAAGGAAAAATTCTTTAAAAGCGATTTTAAAACCTCTTAATAGATATATATCTCATCAACTTTTGAAGTTGCCTTAACTAAGGCCTCTCAATGCCTCGTGCACCTTGAATGTACATTTTGAGATTAGGCTAATCAGTCGATTGCGAACTCTAGTACAGAGTGTTAGCGTAGTTGTTTCATTCAAGAGGACCCTATAGAATGCATATGAGACACTCCACTTTTTTTTTATGAGACACACGCTTTTTTTTTTGTTAGATGAGAGGTTAAACAAGCATTTCACGCCTATTTCCAATTTGTTTCTTCTTAATTTCTGCCGAAATAATCCTTTGTTCAAGTATATTATCCATTTGGAGCAGCAAGTTCACAAATTTCCCTACTATCTTTTGCAAATTGCAAACGTTTGCTTTTTGCAACTGCACAAATATAGGTGAGCATGCAATTGTTTCACCACTAAAGCGCCGTTTGCAAGACAAGAAACTAGAAAATCGCTTTAAATGGCATCAGCTTTTTTAAAGGGCAACAACAATGCTTGTTTTTTAACAGCACGCAGTGGCCTCAATACGGACTGACACGAGTGCAATAAGTACTTAAGGAACCTTGGAATCAGCAAAGTAAAAAGGAAAACAGAAAGAACAATGACAGCAACAACTAAGCCACTAAAGTGTTTTATACTGAGGCCAGCCAACCGCCAAGGACTTTGAAAGAAAAAGACCATAGTTATAGTTTAGGATTTCTGGGAGCGTGTGTGTGTGTGCACGTACACTTGTCAAACAAACAATAAAACAACAACAACGAAATAACAGCAATAACAATGTTCAAGCAACAACTAAAAAATAAAAGTATATACATACATACATACATACATATGTAAGTGCAACTACAACAAAAAGTGGGGTGGTAACCACGAAAAGGCGAACATAAAACCGCAACCAAGGAAATCGCATTGCAATGACAATGCAATGTCACATCTGAACAACTCAGAACAACAACAGCAATAATAACAAAAGACATTGCGAGATAAAAGCGAAGAACGACAAAAGTAGAATTACTCGAAGTGAACAGTTGAACGCACTTGAGTTGTTCAGCGCAGAATATTTTCGTATAAAATAAACTAACTTCAACAATGCACAACGAAGCAACAACAGCAACAAGAAAAACATGTAGTTGCAGCATACGGAACGACAACTAAGGCGTCAGCAACTCGGTATAAAGTCAGATAAATAAACAGAGAATTGCAACGCCGACAAAGTTTGGCTTGGCTAGGCTTAGCTTGTCGCCGATGATAGCTGTTGCCCCGCAGGCGAACTTGCCACCGGCGTACGCGCGAACGTACCGCTAAAAGCGCTGTCGTTCGCTTGGCGTGTGCTGTCAATTGGCGGGGCGCAGTTGCAGCGATTGCGGTTATCTAATACCCCTGGCTTGCAGTGCCAAGTAGTCTCATATTTTCTTACTGGAAGACATTTTAAACTGCATAGAACTTGTATAGATTTTTCACAAGTGAAAGTTTTAGCACGCAGAATTTTTACTTTAAAGAATTGATTTGTTGAAGCCAACAACTTTTAGTTCTGTGTTTTATTGATTTTCTACAAAACCCAACAGCATTTAAAATGCCATTGCTGCTTATTATACGAATAGTTTTTAGAGCAAATTAAAAGTTTTCAATATTCAAAGAATTTTTAAAAAATTTTAAATATTGGATGCAGATGGATATACTGAACGGACTTGAAGTGTCGATAAAAATGTTTTATCATAATTTTATTGTTTATAATCATGGTATGGGCGTTGGTGCAAGGATTAGATAGAGTGACAACATAAGTCCATAGAAAAGAGAGTAAATAAGACTTCTAAGTTCTAAGACTTACGGCAGCCAAAGTGCGAACACGATTGTTATTATAAAGATTAACTCTGGCTTGTGACTTAGTTGAAAAATTTTTTAAATGATTTTAAGCAGATTGGATGTAGAAAATGTCATTAATTGAAATTATTGCCTGTTCATGTTAAATGCGGTTGTGAAATACTGTCTTCGGTTGTGGCGGCTATAACCGGTTGTCTGAGAGAGTATTCCACATTAAAATTGGCAATTTAATTTTCGAACCATTGCATTTAAGTTTAAATTCTATTGCTTTAAACTTTATTACTAGTTAATATAAAGAACCAGAACTCAAAAAGGTAAGAGCATCCAAGGCATCAAGAAGTCAAAACTTGTGAAATTAAAAGAAAACCCATTAGAACACAATCTTTGAGAACTTTAAAGGTAAATACAGGTACTTGCATATATTTATAGCAAAATACAAAATCCTTAAAGAAAAGATCAAATACCCATAATATGTAGCTTACAATATACAGCGTTATTTCTTATATAAAAGTAATTATACTTATACTCCTTAGATATTTTGAAGGTGAAGTTGCCGAAGGTGAGTTGGTTCGAGTGAGCAAATAGAGATATATTTTTGTGAAAAAAATACCCGGATTGTTAACAAAACGCAAAATATTTAATTATTCATCAGTAATTATTTTTTCCCCTTCAAAGTAATCACCACCAGAAGCAATACACTTACGCCAAAGTTTTTTCCAGTCTTTGAAACACTTTTCACAAGCACTTGCTGGGATGGGCTTCACATCTTTCAGCGAATTTTGTTTTATCTCTTGGATCGACTGTAAACGGGTTGCACGCAGCGACAATTTCACTTCATCGTATAAAATCCATGAATTGTTCTTCCACAATTCCGGCCGTTTTCGACGGATTTTCTCACGCAATCGCCTCAATATGACTTAAGAGAACCCCTTATTGACCGTATGTCCCTCCGGAACAAATTCATGATGCACGAAACCACGAATATCGAATCGTTTTTTTCCTTCCATTGACTTATTTACATGTCAAACACATAAATCCATGTCTCATCGGCAGTTATAATGCTCTTCATGAATATGGAATCGAAATTCACACGAGCAGCATGTCCAAAGAGACCTGCTTTCAGTTTTATCGGGACGAGCCGAGCAAGAACGCGTTTCATACCCAAAATATCCACCAAAATGTCGAGTTCTCTAGCCATCTTGCCTGACATTTTTCAAGTACTATATCCTTCAGTCTTTTATTTTCATCAGTTGAAGATGTCGAATATGGTCCAGAACAAGGCATGTCTTCAACGATTTCTCGACCGTCTTGGCTAGTATTTTTGATAAAACTGAATTACCATACGCCTTTTTCAACATTAGCAATGATTCCGCAGCCGAAATCTGGTTATAAATAGCAGTCAAGAACGCCATCAATAAGTGAAGAGTATAGTAAATGATGTTTAATACCTGCCTGCATATAGCCAGGTCGAAGTCTGTTTTCACCGGTAAGCCATAAGGCACGAGACACCGAAATTGTATTCATAATTTTTATACTCATCACCTTTACAAAAGGTGGTTGAATTTCTCTACTCTCTAAGTTTCACTAAGCCTATTCAAGGTATAATAACTTTTTCTGAAGACATCCATTGCACAGCGGCAGCAAAATTAAATCCTAAATGTCCACATGGAATGCCAAAATAACACCACATGATAAAGATATTTAAATATTTTTTTAAATTAATAAAATGGCATATTTATGCCATTAAATTTAGACCTCCTTGCTATATACATATATGTACGTGTAAAATATATGTAAGTGGAAATTAAATTAAGAAAATCATAAACGTGAAACATTTCGGGCATTACAAATGTGACTTTTTGTGACTCAGTAACTGTGAACGCGTCCGCACGAAAGCGTGATGTGATTTATATGCAAAATATATTGGTAACATTTAAATTCCGCGCCATGTTGTGACCTCGCCAACGACCACTCTATGAGCACACATACATGTGTAACCTGTGTAGCCGTTTATATGCACACCCCATTCATCTAGTCGTCATCAGCACGCACTGGCACTTGTCAAACAGCTGTCTGTGCGCTAACGCGTGACTACATTGAGACTGATGTAGACATATCCCGGCAGCTGGTGTAGAACACCATACCCCCTAACCCTATATACGTTGCTGTGGCTTCGTGCGCTTACACATATGCTAATATGTTCTGAAGTAAGGACATTTCAGTCTACACTTATAACTCATCCCACATATTTTTATGCTTTTCAATTTTAAAGGTCTAAAACCTACGCTTGTTCTACTTCGAAAGTATGCTGCTTGGCAGCAAATGGCAAGCAAAATAATACAAATATGAAGCATGTTTTGCATATTTGCGTGCTGTTCGATATTTGTGGCACGCCGCCGCCTTCGTGCATAAAAGATTAAAAAGCTTAAAGTTTTCGGCAACAATGCTGCCCAAGTTGGCGACAGCGCTAACGTCTTCACGGCATCCCGTTGCCAGGGCAATCCTATGTGGCTTCCGTTGCGCTGACTCTTTATTCCAGCCACCCTTTTTTATCTTCCTCCTATCTCTTATTTATTTATTAAAATCTAGTTGTAAGTGTGGCGCAAATTCCTTTAATGGACGAAGCACCAAAATTGGTTTGCTATTTTTTTTTCTGGATTAAAGTATTTTGTTGCCGTCGTACTTATTCTGTTACTCTGTTGCTCATACCCAAGACATACTATATGTACGTACTTATACATGTGGGATCCGAACACCGGACTAGAAGTGGTCAAAAATAAAACGCTGACAAAAGAACACAATAACACACAACCCTTTAACTGAACGAACTTTTGACGAAACACGAACAAAGACAAACCAGCCAAAATTCAGTTGAGTTTAAGTTCCGTGAACTGTTCAATAAGTAAGTCGTGCCGAGCAGTTGTCCGCAAGAACGTTTGTGCTAATACATATGTATGTACTATAATCTTAAGAACTAAATTTAAGACTTTTTATAAATAAACACTAGAACACTAGTTAATCGTTTAAATATATCGTGTTTAATATCCTGACGTGGAGTGTGGGTGGTGGTCTCTATAATAATCCCCACATACATTCCGCTTAGAGCGTTTTTTATTAGCTAGGAAAGCATAAGAATTTAGTATTTTTTCGCTCTTTCTTTTTATACTCTCGCAACAATGTTGCTAAGGAGAGTATTATAGTTTTGTTCACATAACGGTTGTTTGTAAGTCCTAAAACAAAAAGAGTCAGATATAGGGTTATATATACCAAAGTGATCAGGGTGACGAGTAGCGTCGAAATCCGGATGTCTGTCTGTCCGTCCGTCCGTCTGTCCGTCCGTCCGTCCGTGCAAGCTGTAACTTGAGTAAAAATTGAGATATCATGATGAAACTTGGTACACGTATTCCTTGGCTCCATAAGAAGGTTAAGTTTGAAGATAAGCAAAATCCGCCCACTGCCACGCCCACAAAATGGCGGAAACCGAAAACCTATAAAGTGTCATAACTAAGCCATAAATAAAGATATTCAAGTGAAATTTGGCACAAAGGATCGCATTACGGAGGGGCATATTTGGACCCAATTTTTTTGGAAAAGTGGGCGTGGCCCCGCCCCCTACTAAGTTTTTTGTACATGTCTCGGAAACTAACATAGCTATGTCAACCAAACTCTACAGAATCGTTTCCTTCAGGCATTTCCATATACAGTTAAAAAATGGAAGAAATCGGATAATAACCACGCCCACCTCCCATACAAAGGTTATGTTGAAAATCACTAAAAGTGCGTTAACCGACTAACAAAAAATGTCAGAAACACTAAATTTTACGGAAGAAATGACAGAAGGAAGCTGCACCCAGGCTTTTTTTTTTTAAATTGAAAATGGGCGTGGCCTCGACCACTTATGGACCAAAAACCATATCTCAGGAACTACTATACCGATTTCAATGAAATTCGGAATATAATATTTTCTTAACACCCTTATGACATGTACGAAATATGGGTGAAATCGGTTTACAACCACGCCTTCTTCCAATATAACGCTATTTTGAATTCCATCTGATGCCTTCTCTGTATAATATATAGTACATTAGGAACCAATGATGATAGCGGAATAAAACTTTACAAAAATACGGTATTTGAAAAATATGTAAATGACGAATAATGAAATCTCGATTATCACTTTATCATGCGAGAGTATAAAATGTTCGGTGACACCCGAACTTAGCCCTTCCTTACTTGTTTGTTCTAGTTTTGGTATAATCTATTATATATAAAATGTTCAATAGAAGTTAGTGATATTATCGCTTGGTCATCCTAGAGTTATAATGCTGTACTACTTCTAAGACGATGTGAACTAGTAAATATTTGAAAAATTCAGTATTATTCGAATTCAGAACAACTGCTTTTCCTAACATGTTCTATTAATGTAGAGCCTCACTTTAACATTAAAAGCTTTTTATGAAAAACAGACTTGTACAAATAAGTTTTGACTTTGGTTATGTGTTTCTTACCTACTTACTAATTTAGTGAGATTTTATATTCTGTATATCGGTTGGTCGGTAGCCAGGAATAAAGAACAAAAGGCGTATTATTAGTGCGATGATAGCTGTATATGTATGTTTTCTTTAACAATACCTACATCTCATTAATAAACTTTTTCGTACTGCAACGTTTCTTAAAATCAGTAAATGAATTTAATATACACGTAGAATTTTCAGAAAAATTTAATTTTTTTATTTTACTTTCTTAATGTACATATGTACTATATATTCAAGAATATACACTGAAAAAAGCATATCGTTTCGAATATTTTCGAAGTTGCACGCAAATTTGAAAAGGTGTTTCAAACTTTAAACGCGTTTTTCTCAAAGTCGGTGACCAACATTACTCGAAAATGGCTAAACCGGTTAGTCCCAAATTTTAATACGAGCTTCATAAAAATATGTTTTGGTAACTAAATGAAGATTTTTTTCTCAAGGATAAATATTTATTTTATAAACATTTTAAAGCCGAAATTTTGGTAAAAAATCGATTTTTTTTAGAAACTGCCATTTTGTCAAAAAATTTTTTTTTGCTTATTTTTTTAACTTGCTTTACTAGACTTAATATTACTTTAATGAAATTTGTTTGGCTTTTTAATTTCAGAAGATCCAGTTCAGAGATACATATATTGGTCACCGCAAAACGTCTTTTTTGAGAGGAGCTCTCAGAGATCAGCTGTTGTTCCTTTCCAAATAAATAATTTTACTAATACTAAGTCTTAGAATACAGTTAACGTATACCATAATATAGTATCCGTGTTGCAGACATTTAAATGTCTACAATATATTTTTGCCAGCGAGCGACAGCAAACTTTACTTAGTTAAAGCTGAAAAATGATTTTTTCCTTATCGCAATGCTGAAATATTTATTAAGGATTTTTTTCTGTGTAATTCTGTTTCCTGACGTTTACAGCTAACAGCTGCTCTAAATGACACATAATTTTTGCACTTAACTACAGCGCTGCCTATCTAGCAGCCATACATGTGCGAATTACACGAACCCAGCCAAAATAGTGAACCGTCTAAAAATACAAGAAAAAACCACTGCGCGTGGATGATAGAGTATTCCAAAATGAAGCACTTCTCCAGAGCAATAGTTGGTTCTTTTGAAATTGAAAAGTCTCTGAAAATTATTAGTCTCTACATTGCGACTAAGTACACAAATAACGCTTCCATGCGGTATGGTCGTAAATTTACTTTTGAAACCCGTTTTTAACTGCCCAAAAAGATAATTTTACTTTTTAGCTTTCCATTGAAAATCGATTTTAAGATTTTATTAAGTTTTATACATATATAGGGTTTATCGATATTTTTAACATGCAGTCCACTACAAATCGTGCAGTAAATCAATAAAATAACAGCAACAATCGTGTATCACCGAGTTGGTTTTGATACTCGCATTGGATCATAGGTGTATTAAAAGAAAGCGTTTTGTGGCGTACTCGAACACACTCTTTTTTGCATGGATACACTATATTAGTATCATATATGGAGATGCGCACATGAATAGAATGCCGTAAGTAGTATATAAAGGGCTCTTGATAGCAACAATGAGAATAGTTGTAAAATTGGAAGCATTTCTTCTGAAAATAGATTGTTTTGTTCGTTCAGTTTATAGTCGAAGCAGAAACGTGAGTTTAAAGATAATTTTCCAATCATCCAATCATCTTAGTTAATAATTATAAAAATGCAAATAAGTTTACATGAATATCTTCGTTTATTAAGAGATATGTACGCAATGAATATTTTTCTCATTTGAATGTCTATTAACTAAAATAAAATATTTTGTAATTCATATTAATAAGTAAAAATCTAATTTTCTCTTACGCTCCACTTTGTTCATTACATTCTGTATTTATTATAGATTTGTTTTAAATTTCGGAAATCCGTAAATTTACTAAATATCGGATATGCGCGATTTAGAATCGGTGTCGCCTGGTTTTAATATTAAACCTAATCATTAATGTGAGTAATAAGTTAATAAACTTACCGTACTTCGATTTGATTTATAATTTATTCAAATTCGTATTTATTATAGTTAAATAGGTTCACAAAGGTAACTAACCCTCTCATGCCTGAAATAAAATGGGAGGAGCTAAAACATTTTTTAGGACTGTTCGTCTTAACTCAAGTACGCAATGATAAAAATTTCACAGTCTATAGTGTCCTGGTTCGTTATTTACCGGATGTTGCCTATAGGCAACAGCGCTTTTCAAAAATTTATTGTAAACGAAACACTTTTCCAATAACTATATTACCTTTATTTATTTATGCTGTTCCCTTGGTTTTACAATAAAACAACTATTTTTATCCTTTTAAACACTTTTTGCGTAAATGCCTTTTTTCGCGATCTTGACAATTCGCGACTTTCACAATTTCACTCTATGAAAAACGCCTACTAAATAAACCCTTGCATAGCTTACAAGGACAATTCACAATAGAACAATTCACTGTAAGCTTTCACAATATACCAGACTACATAATGCTAAAAACGGCGCGTCAAAGAAATTGAAATAACGGGACTGAGAAGCATATATGTACAATATTGCCTATAGGCAACGTCGGGCATGAAATGGTTAAATGGTTGCAAATTTATTCCAATAGTCATAAAATGATTCAGCGTTATAATATTAAATACGGTTACAAACAAATTATTCGCTGCGCAGCACTTCCAAATAGGCTATTTTCACTTTGACACATCCAAACAGAATGAATATCCGATTTACCGTGTTGTCCGTTACGTTAATTTTTAGCCAACGCTGTCCTGTCAGTTTTGTCCGCGGTGTTGATTTGTCCCCCAGAGTTTCGTTTGGCCTATGTTGCCATCCCACATTGATTTGGAGTAGATCCGAACCTGAACAGACTCGTTGAGGGCATTGGATGTATGTAATTTACTGAAATCTTTCATCACTTTAAATGAACCCATTGGTTCTTTAAGACCTTTAATGTGTTTCCCATCTTCCATCAACCATCAACCTCGTTTCGTGATCAAATGTGGAGATTGTTAATTTTCGTCGGTAACAACTTGTTGAATGTCCACTACATAGAATCATCGTCCGGGTGTAATCACACAGAGTAGTAGCACTTGAAGCATCAATTTTTGACAGTTGTGCAACTTATAAATGTGGTTTTAAAAGGTTTCATAAAGCTTTGATGCATACATGTGAACTCCATTCCTTGTTCGATAAAGAATATTACCTGATTCATAAATTGTTATTCCTTTTTTCAAAATTTTGAAAAGACTCTTAATAACGTCCTGCTTTGAAAACATCTTTTTTTAAATTGTTTAAAGCTTCTTACGCTTTTAAAAATATCTCTTAAGCAATATTGGAACATATTGAATAATTAATAACTAGAACCCATTTGAAATGAATTCAAATAGTCTCTGCGCACTATAGGGTATGAGTTTTGATCGAATTTGAGCTCAAAGTTAAAAATATAGAATATGCGATTTATTATCAGAAATTCGGTCGCAAATGAAAAAGGACCAAAATATTTAACACCTGTGGACTTACGATATCTCTATCTTATCTTATCGAGGCAAACTCCTAAAGGTCGTCCCAGAGGATCTACACTTGTTGCCATAATTTATTCAAAGCACAAACTTTTGCATTGAAATATTTCGCATGACCATATAAACAGTAATAAATACCATCGGAAATGACCAAAGAATCTCAGCATTTGTTGATAAAGTCAGAAGTCAATCCAAACCCCCCATGTGTATGGTAAATATAGTTGTGATTGTGATACCTACTACGTATATTTGTATGAATGTGGCTTGTGCAATTAAAGTTAACTGACTGTTCCTAAATGTGCCAGCAAAACACTTTCATATATATTTAATGTAACCTAACTTTTTGCTATCGAAGGTGAAAGTTGAGGTGGGAAAAGAAGTTTTGCTGGTTTGTGACTTTTACTTTCCTTTCGTTTATTATACGCATATGCGGGACAATCTCTTAGCACTCTCTGTGTGACTTTCGCAGTTGGCTAGGAAACTTTGCTGAATACTTCCTGCTGGATAATAAAGTGATGCCGTGGTAAATTATTAATTTTAGGTCAGTGTTCGGGGAGGCAAAAGTTCAAATGTTGGTATTAATGGAAATTCTGGCATACATTTCAAGACTATTAATAATGCAGAACTAATAAAATTTAGGGAAGAAGTTATAAATTCCCAATTTCCTAACGCTACAGTTGTTGTTAATTTTGACATTGTTGGTTTGGCTTTTTACTTACTCTTATCCATTAAATCGAATGTGTTTCTGTTTCATTGATAGCGAATGCGGCACCCATTGTGCGCATAGCTTTCTAAAACACAAAATTTCACTTAAAATATGGCTCACACTGCCTAATGATTTGAGTAGAG
The DNA here is from genome assembly GCF_016617805.1 of Bactrocera tryoni. NCBI lineage: Eukaryota > Metazoa > Arthropoda > Insecta > Diptera > Tephritidae > Bactrocera > Bactrocera tryoni. The sequence continues at coordinate 34,413,839 of NC_052500.1, read as the reverse complement.
CCTCTACTAAATCTTTTTCAGTCAATCGACGATCTTCCAAAACACCGTCAAATGCGAAAGTTTTCCATACAAGCCCTTGATTCCGATCGTTCAGTTTGTAAGACAGCTATATGTTATAGTGGTCCGATATCGGCAGTTACGACAAATGAGCAGCTTCTTGAAGAGAAAATGACGTTTGCAAAATTTCAAAACGATATCTTAAAAACTGAGAGACTAGTTCGTATATATACAGACAGACGGACAGACCGACGGACAGACAGACAGACGGACATGGCTAAATCGACTCAGCTCAACATACTGATCATTTATATACATATATACTTTATAGGGTCTCCGACGCTTCCTTCTGGGTGTTACAAACTTCGTGACTAAGTTAATACACTCTGTTCAAAGAATAAAAATACCGTGACACGGCGATACCATTTAAATGGCTTGCAAACAAAAATGAATTGACAGGTTGAAATGAATCTTCACATACATACGTTCATATGAAGAGTGTACCAACAAAACAAAAAGTTTAGGGCTAGTAGCAACGCCCTCTTTTATCGAACGACAAAATTTATTGAACAACCTCGTATAGTACTTTACTTTATTTATAAATTTGTTAAGTGTGGCTTTTACTGGACCATCTCATCATCATCAAACAATGATTTTCCGATAGTTTCGAAATCTGAACTTTATTTAGAATACACTTATCGTATCAGATTAAAATCACAAATGCATATTCTTATTAATTTCTTTAAGAAAAAATAAAACTTTCAAATCTTCAATAGATAACTCGAACAAAACCAAAAACGGACGAGATTAAATCCAATAAATAATGTTCCAATTGTAACCAGTGCACAGTGGTCGGTCTTGTAGGACTGTATATTATTTAACTAAATCAAAAACTGATTTTAATAAAATTAATTTAATTTTGCATGACAGTTTTCTTTAAGTGGTGATGAAAGAATCTATGTTCAAAAATAATCGGTTTAGCAAGTCCTTAATAGTAGCGACCCATTAGTTATTTCGTGTATGGTGGAGTCGATACATCTTAAAATCCTTATTGCTTGCCTCAGCAGATTATTCTGAGAGCTTACCAATTAAAATTGGTGCATATTGAATAACATCGGAACCGTGAATTAAAATTTTGTGGACTGACGAAGGAAGAAATGCAAAAAATATTTTAAAATTAATTCCGTTGCAGGATCTAGCGTAAATCTAGTTCATTTAGGGTTGATTGAACTAATTCCTTTTGAAATTGAATTCGAACAGGACGGCAATTGCGGGTGGATGAAGGTCTAAAGTTTTTCCAAATTTGTTTGTGCTTTTCATCATTGTGAGGTTTTATTATTTGTTGTAGAGGAACATATATCGTGACAAATAAATTATTGTCTTCCAAATTATTATTTTAAAATTCCTGCTTATATTCGCTCTGCGAACTATCATCAGAGCCACATTTTCCTATTAATAATAGGTAATTAGAAGACTCATTGCATTCATTAATTACATTTGTGATGCAGTGTAGTCCAATGGTTTGTTTATCTCAACTTCAAAATCAGATTCTAAGACCTATATTTGCTCAGGATAGTTTTTCCTTTAAAATGTTATCATAGCAGGGTAAAAAGTTAATATCAAGTTTTTTTGTTAACGAACCTTCTAATAAGTACATACTGATGCCTTATTAAATTTGCTTCGGTGATAAATGATATCACCACAATTCAAAAATATCTAGGCGTTAAAGTTTACACCGATATGATAACATTTGATAAAACTGAGAAAATTATGAAATGAAAATCAAAGCTGAAGTATATGTGAAGAAAAGAAACACAAAAAATAATAAAATTTACACACACTTAAATACAAAAAATTATGAAAAATAACGTACAAAATATCGCATAGCAAAGAGAGGGGCAAAATGAAGGAGCTGAAATCAAAAGCATAGACTTAGAAAACATTAATTAATGTAAGCAAACTTGACTCCTTTGAGGGCGAGACAGGGATCACAACTTTTTGGATACCTTAAATTGATGTATAAAGAAAAACATACCACTCAAAAGGGCCCTTATAAAACAATTGTTTTAAAATAACTAAACAACATATTATTATATAAAAACCACTATGCTATGTAACATATACTTTTTTTCCTATATTCCTTTCGATTTATGGCGATTAAACATGATTTTATATTGCAATTTAATTTATTATATCAAAGCAAAAGTGTATTTATCGTTAGTTTTATTAGTGTTTTAAGAAATAGCTTTGATACAAACAGTGGTAGATTTCAAACTTTTTATTTTTGGCTTATGAAATCGACCAGTGTACAGTGGTTCGATTACACCCACCGGCTGACCAGCCCTCACTTATTGTTTGTGTACTAAGTTGAATCAAGAAATGCTATTTCTTTCTTATAATTACGGACGGACAGACATACAGACAGTCACTCGGAATTCGACTCACCTCGTCATCCTGATAATTTGTATAAACCAAATATATTCTCGTACATTAAGCCATTGAGGGGACGGGGTCACGCTCACTTTAAAAAGTTTTTATCAACATGTGTCCTATGTTACTGTGGTCCCCTTAGCCAAATTGCTGTTATCTATCTTAATATATTGTTTAGTTTTGTTACTTTATAGGTTTTCGTTAAAAAACGTTTTGTAGGTGGGGTGAAGTGGTCCGGTTATGCCCATCTGAATGCCAAGGAACATAAAAACATTTTTTTGTATAAGATTTGATTTAATCATTCAATGTACATAGTTATCTTCGAGGGCGAAACATAATTTTTCATACATTTATACCTCAGTTTCTGAGATTACCCCTCCATTTCTTTCCAGCTGAGAAAAGGAAATACTCACTGGAGGCGAGATCTGGAGAACACGGTGAATGCGGAAGCAAGTCCTAATACAATTCATGATATTTTGGCATCGTATTTATTGATTTGTAACACGGTGCGTTCTCTTGATGAAACAGCACTTTCTTCTTCTTCCCATTTGAGTTTCGTGTTTTTGTCTTTCAAACGCTCCAATAACGCAGTATAAAAGTCACTGTTATTGGCTTTTCTTTTGAAAATAAACGATATTATACCACGTGCCAGCCAAAATGCTGATGCCATAACCTTGCCAGCCACTTTTTGGTTCGGTTTATCGTAGGTATACAGTCCACACTCCTTGAAAAGCGGAAATAGTCGATATATTTACTACTTTCAAATTATCGGCCGTAACACATCTTGAGTTTCTTGGTGAAGGAGCAATGTTTTTTTCGTCAAACGAAAGTGTTTGGCTTGGATATCGACGTTCACTCGATTAGTAACGTTCAGCAATATTTTATCCTGCCGATTGGACTCTGTTTTTTAATTTTCACATAATCACAAAACGTCGCAAAAATAGACTTGTGTTGATTTCCCTCAACGACATATTATCTTTACAATCTCGCTCATATTTTTCTTTTTAACTTTTTCATTATTTCAATTCACTTGCAGGTATCTGGACTTCAACTGTGCTTAACTTAGTCAATCCGTACTTATTTTTTTTAAGCTGTAATTTCGTGTTGTAAGCTCTAAAAATTTCCCTTTTTCAAGACTAGTATTAAAATATGCCTTGCCTAAAGCAAATATGAACCTATTTTACTTATACGTATAATACAAATAAAATCTAAATTTACTGCTTTTATTATTTGCAATTTCCGAAGTCAGAATAATAATACAGCTTCCGCATCTGATTGCAGATAGAACACGTTCTCTTATTTTTCTAACTGTACATATATGTCGTATACAAACTCGAAAATTCTTTGCAGAACTATAGCGGTAGGGAGAAATATGACAATAACGCTGCAACAGCGACCTTATAAACCGGGTTAGACACACACCTACCCACCCACCTTGTGTGACGTACACGCCTGCGGATACATAATAATAGAATGCGACACAAGATGAATATGTTGCCGCCGCTCATCGATGATGGCTTAAGGGCCTACATCCGGAGTTTGCAAATACTACCAAACACGTTGCTAACCAATTCATCCCCTACGGACTGGTGCTATGTATAAGCCCTAGCCATACAACTTATTTGCGCTGCAACATGCCAGCTTCACGCCGCGTTACGTTCTGCCCACACGTCCCGAAAGCCCTTAGACACTTTTATACTCTGCGTATTTTTACTATATGCATATAGATATATATGCTGTGGCGCACACTTACTTTCGCTTGTGTCTTGCACTTGAAATGACATTTACTCACCCGCAATTGTTACGAATACGCCCCCTATCACCACGCTTATTTTGCATTGATTGACTGATATTGAAGTGTGGCTGACGAGTAATTGAACATCCTTAAAGCATGGATTGATTCCTGCAACGTGTATCTGCAACGTGCAACTGCAACTCGCACACTGCGCCATTGTTCTTCGCAGTACATTACTTTTGTAAGATACAATAAATCCAATTTGCCGTTGTCAATCTGGCGTTCTTGTTTATATTTTCTTGGCTTTGTGCGGTCTTTTCAAGGAATATGTATGTTCCATATATAAGCAGCTTGCGTTATTTTCCTGTGTTGCTAGTTTCTGTATCTTAAGTCTTTATCAAATTTAAATTGGCACGTATTCCATTTCTCTTCCTTTATCTGGTAAAATTATAAATTGCCTTTCCCGCATATTGCCGCCAGATTGATGGCAGTTTAAAGATGATGGAATTGAAAGTCGTAAACTTTTTCATTTTACCATGACCACCGTCAAGCTAAAGGTACTTTTCGTTCATAGGTTTGGGTGCAGAGAAAACATATTAATAAATTATGCTTATCCGTAACAGAAGAATACCGTAAGCGTAGCTTCGCCTTTAAATTGATTTTATGTGGATCATTTTTTTAAGGAGGCTGAAGAAATCATTTACTCGGTATTTAGAGCATGACTTTGTTAAAAAATTTTAACCATATTCCAAAAAAAATTATACAGTTCTTAAGGTATCCTAACCCAATTATTATTCTCTGAACTTAGCATTGCAGTCCACAGATATCTTTTTCGGTGGTGTTCGACCCAGAGAATGTAAATTGTAAAGAGGATTGAATTGGTGTCCAGCTAACAATGAGTACATTTACCCGCTTTTAGCTCGAAAGGAGAAATTGTAACATTGACGCGCGAACAGAGCTGAGCACTGAACGAAAAATATGCTCAAAAACATACATTTCAATTGCAGGCGCACGTTGGACTTTTGCTTACATTTTTATACGTTTACATGCAACACATTAATTGATATCAATTAAGAACTTGAATGAATTCATGCGAAATCGATATAATATATAACAATAAAATATATGATTCATAATTTACAACTTTCATACATAGCTATCATGCATATACATATGTAGGTATCTAACGGGTTTTTCAATAGGAACGCGAGATGAAATTAATAAAATTTACTATAAAAGCTCGGAGTCAATAACCTCAACTTTAAGACCGCTATCTCCAATTTATGGTCGTCATAATCGTCAGATCAACAATTTAGCATTTAGTGGAAAAATTTGAATCCACAGGCACAGTACAAAATATTCCCATGCCAATGAGGTAAAGAAGTCCCCCTAGTTCGAGAATATTGCTGCCGCTAACGACTCCAGTCATTCTCTCACACGTCGTTCTCAAGCGTTTGGCATCTCTGTGACATCCTGGTGGTGAATTTTGCGAAAAGATCTTGGCCTACATCCTTACAAGATCAAATTGACGCAAGAACTGAAGCCGCTTGACCACCAGAATCGTCCTATGTTCGTGAATTGGACTGAGCAACAACTTGAAACTTATCTGGGTTTACATTGAAAAATTATCCTCAACGATGAAGGTCATTTCCGGCTGAATGCTTTCGTCAACTAGAAAAATATGCGTTATTGTTCAGGAAGCAATCCATACGCACTTTATGAGCCACCATTTCATTCCGAAAAAATTACGGTTTGGTACGGTTTATAGGCCGGTGTCGTTCTTGGGCCGTACTACTTCCGTGATGCTCAAGACCTGCACGTTACTGTGAATGAGAATTGCTACCGCTCAATGATAACTGAATATTTTTGGCTCGAATTGGACGATTTGGACTTGGACAATATGTGGCGGCTTGTATGGACTTGGACAATATATGGACATCGCCACAACGAATGTCACAATCGATTTATTGAAAACCAAGTTCGGTGAACGTGTTATCTTACGAAATGGCCCATTCAATTGGCCGTCTCGGTCTTGCGATTAGACGCCGTTAAACTATTTCCTGTGGAGCTACGTCAAGTCTATGCTGAATGACAACAAGCTAGCGATGATGAACTTCGTATCAATATAGATTGTGAAATTTTAGCCGTATTAGCAGATTTAAGCTTGAAAACCGTGGAGAATTGCGTTCAGCTTCTGGAGTTCTGCAAGCGTGCTTGTTGTGGCCATGCAAAATAAATCGAGTTCCATATCGTCGCTCGCATGACCAACTAACGGAACTGACATTTTTTCCGAAATTGAGTTAGGACCACTATGGGACTTCTTTAGGCATGTCGCATCTTGTGTGTAAATTATGTGATTGTATATAGTACCGTTATCTTAGAAAACGCCATAACATTTTCAACGTATCTGCAGATGGACCAAAAAAATTTATCACCAACTAACGTAACTGCAATTTAGTACCTACTGCTATACTTTATAAATAAATTTTCCAATATTATTGCAAGATATTATTTAATATGCCAACAAGATGCATGCAAAACTACAGTATTCTTATGAAACAAGTAAGAAAAGGCTAAAGTCGGGCGTGGCCTACTATAATATAGACGGACGGACGGACAGACAGACATGCTTAAATGGAATCAGGTAGTGATTCTGAGCCGATCGGTATACTTTAAGGTGGGTCTAGCTCGCATATTTCGAGGTGTTACAAACATTTGGGGCAAAACTAACTTATAATACCCTGTTTCACAGAGTGGTAGGGTATAAAAATATAAATGAGCCAATAAACATTAGGGTGTCCTGGATAATACCCAGTTTTCGGAAGTCATAAGAAATGTTCGGATATTAATACTAAATATTATCGAATATCATTGTTAAGTGCTTACTAAATTTAATATTATTTAACTATTTCGAAAGGCAATGGTTTGTAGTGGCAATGCTTTGCACTGCTAACGCCTTGCAATGGCAATGCTTTGCAGTGTCAGTGATAACGCCATGTCAACAGTGACTGCCAAATTATTTCAAAAGGAAGAAGAAGAACAAAAACACATGTTACTGCAATTATGTGCCATAATTTTTACCGTTATAATGTCGTTCGATTCTTATCAATTTTAATGTTCATTGGTACACGTGTTGTTAAAAAATCTTTTAAGTGTTATTATCAAAAGGAATATTGGCATAATAAAAGGTGAGTAGAAGTGTACAAACATTTTGTTAAATCAAAAACAAATGTAGTATTTCCTTAGTGAAGGTCTTAAACATGGCAGAAAAATTGGAACAATCTTGTGAAGTTCTAGGATGCGGCAGAAATGTTATCAGTTCCTGCTTTAAATGTGGTTGTTTGCTCTGCTCTACTCATTTTACCATAAATATAACATGTGAAACGCATTATAATCCCTTACCAGGAACTTCGCACTCCATAGAAACGTCTGATGATTTTCCTGATACGTATGAAGTAGAAGGTGGTGAATCTCATGCTCAAAAACATAAAGCTACCAAATCTAACAAAAAGAAAGTGACACAAAAATTGAAGAACTCTGGAAAGGAGTATCAGACCCGAATTCATAACAAAACAATACCTAAACGAATACTGGGTCCTACGTGCAATATAGAACTTTGTAAAAAGGAAAGCCGCAGCTGTTTTCGTTTTTCCGAACAAACTCGTCAGTTAATATTTAAAGACTTTTGGGCATTGGGATCATTGCAATTCCAAAGGGAATATATCGTACGGTATATTGAAAAAAATTCAACAAAACGTAAGACAGCTGGACCGCTCACAAGAAGAAAAAATAGTCAGAAATATTACCTTCCATTAAATGGCGTACGTAAACAAGTTTGCCTTTTTTTCCTAAATACACTAGCAGTTTCCGAACAAGTAGTCAGGACAGCGATGTCTAAAGTTACCTCAACAGGAGTTGTAGACAAAGATAAACGAGGAGGTCGTCGTCAAAATTTCATCGAAAGAGATCGACTTATAACTCTGCAAGTGGAAAGCCTTATTGATAGATTTCCACGAGTGGAGTCTCATTATTGCCGTAACAACTCGACTCGAGAGTACCTTAACGGCGATCTGACAATAAAAAAAAAAGTATAGTTTGTTTACAAAGGAAATTGGAGACGGCGCTGTTGCCAGCCTTTCGACTTATCAAAAGATATTTTAAACAAAAAAATTGTCATTCCATCGGCCCAAAGAAGATCAGTGTGGACTATGTATGAGTTATCATAAAAGAACTGAAGAAGTCAAAAATAATTTAAGCAAACGGTTTGAAATACACAATGAGGAAAAAAACAAATTCCGACTAATTAGAAATGGATGTAAAGAAGCCGCTAAAATAGACCCGACAATTCTGTGCGCAACTTTTGACATGCAGCAAGTCATAAGTCTTCCAATTTCAATGGACAATGCTGCATTTTATAAGAGACGCCTTTCTGTATATAATTTGTCATTCTATAATATTGCACTGGTGATTGTTCTTTCTACACGTGGCACGAAGGAATTAGCAAACGAGGCGCATCTGAAGTGTCTACTGCTGTTCATTATTTTCTTCAGAAGTATGACAATAATGGCTGCAAAAAAGTTTATCTGTTTGCCGACGGATGTAGTGGTCAGAACAAAAATTCAGTGACAGTTGCTACTTTACTATACATAGTAAACAACTCAACTAATATTGAAGAAATAGAGTTAAGAATATCGGTACCTTGCCATGGACAAAACGAAGGAGATTCTGCCCACAGCGCTATCTCCTACGCCTTAAAGAAAAGTGGTGATGTTCATGTTCCAAGTCAACTAAACCCAATATTCAGGCTGGCGCGGATAAAGAAGCCATACGATGTAGTTACCATGGATTATTCTGATTTTTTAAATTTCAAGAAATTGTCGACCGATCTGCATTGCAATTTAAAAATCGCATTAAAATCCAATATAATACCATTTAGCCATAATAATATTGAAGAGTAGACGTCAGAGTACATAATTAGAAAAGCAGATCAAACATATTAAAACTGCTCTCCTGTAAAATTTTGTAAATGTCAGTTCCGTTAGTTGGTCATGCAAGCGACGATATGTAATGGCATAGACCAGTTAACCGTACGTCGATCCATTGATATCCGAAACCGGTTTCGTTCTATTTAAAAAAGAAACTTTTTTAGTGCTCATATTGAAAATCCCGTTACATACGCAAGAACAGCTCAAACATAAATTAAGATATTATCATTTATCAATAACAAATGTGTCAGCCAATAAAACTACAAATATTGTTCTACAAAAACAACAATCGTTTCATCGTTCGTTTTTAGCATCACAAGTCAATTTGGGAGCCAAATATCCGAATTCCAAATTTAAAGTAAAACACAAAACAACAACATTTTCATTTATGACCGCAAGCGAACTTTCAACACGCAAACTCGCTTCATTCATAAATGCAAACACCTTTACATCTCTTCCAGCTTGCCGTTGCCAAAATGCGTCCTTTTACGATGATGGCAAAAGCTAAAAATCATAAAATGAAAAATTTCTGATGTTCGTTCTATAAAGGAAAAATGTCAACCCCGCAAACACCCAAAGCACAGAAAAAAGTGGCAACATAGCTCTTCTTGGTTTAAAATATTATATAATTCTAAAATATTTTTCCGCAGTTCGCATAATTATACGTCAATATGGTGGGTAGGTGAAGCGGTTACAGCGGCAAAGGAAGCGGGGACAATCGGCGTTCGTTTGTTTATTTTTTTCGTCACAGTTCGGTTTAAGTTCGGTTAACAATACGTACAATATAGTGACGCTTTGTCGTCGCGGCAGTCCTTCGACACATTGACTCTTTGACAAAACATGAACTTCGGACATTGGTTGACTGTGACAAGGGACACTTCGCATTAAACAATGATTTTAAATATTTATGTACAAAGTTGTGCGTAGACAAATATACAAACATTATGAGTATGGTTCTTTCAAATTTGTTTTCATGCACAGATAACTACATGTGTCAATATGTGCGACCGCCTGGTCTTTGCAGGTATTACCAAAAATTTTAATGCCCAAAGCAAATACTAAATATACATATACATACATATGTATGTAAATATGTATAATATATATTTTATCAAACCTGTATTAATTAAATATTTAGGTAATAATACAAACCTTACGTCATTTTACATTTCTACAAATTTTATGGACTTAATCATGATATAGTCCCATTTGTACGTATGTATATACACGTGCTTTGATTTCATATACATATGTATTTAGAGAATATCTATAAATATAAATATAAACGTATGTTTTTAAACATTGAAATTAGCATAATTTTTCACGTTAAACGCTGAAAATGTTCAGTTCTATTATTTCGTGACTCTTGTTGCTAAATTTTGGCGAAATATGTTAACAATTTTTTTAGTAGTGAAATCCTCTAATCGTGACAATTACCACTCAAAAATGTGGAACGTTTCGACAATTGGTACACCGTGACCTTTCTCTATAAATCCACTTCTCTGTTCGACCGAATCACAATCGATATGAACATCTTACTGACAATACTATAAAGGTCCGATTCGACGTTAATGAACAGTTAACCGTACGTTGGTTTATTGATCCAAAAGTTTTATAATGAGTCCGTGATTAGAGATTTGGATACAGTTGTTTTTCTTGCAACGGTTATCCACACCCTGCTTAAGTACAAGCTAATTGTCATCAAAATCGTTTAACGAAATGTACTGTATTTTTATGAATTGGTTTCATTGGGTATGCAAAGAACGAACTTGTGGATTTAAGTGACAACCCGAGTTTTTCTGGAATTGGTAAGGTTTAACTCTAAGTACTCCATTCGCAAAACGAGGTGTTAATAGTCCTATTATGAATAACGTTTAGTGCTTCGTTTCAGTTGCGTCCGTAGACTGGTCGGTAAAGTGTGCAATGGTGTTGACGTCAATTTACTCTTGGTGCTCCTAATAATCGGTTTCGCACCAAGCAGTTGATTCCAAGGAACACTTCTGTCAAAGCCTCCTAGTTGAAACGGTATTCCTCAACCCAAAGCACGTCTCACTGCGGTGTATGTTTGATGAAAGATATCCAGATTCATTCTGTTATTCTGACATGTCTGTAAATTCTGAAAATTCTTCGTTTACGTCATAATAATCCTAGTAACTATAGCCGACCAACAGCCTAATTAGCTTGTAAGTTGCAAAGTTTTTTTATCGCCAGATGGTGTCGCCTAGCGACTCGAGGATTCTGTTGCGGCTCTGAACTGTGGTAATAATCGAGTCGCGTCGGGTTTTTAATGCAATCGACTGCAAATAAAGATGTCCAGTTCGCGAATACAGTTTCTGTGGATTTAGGGGGGTTCGGTTAGACTCCTTACAGAGTAGAAGCGAGAAAGGTTGTTTACTTTAAACATATGGCATATACTACATTGCCAGACGCCAAATTCGTACAAGTCCGAGATATACAAGTTAAAGTTATAATGAACAAGACAAAGTACTGAGAGGCACCATTCAAAGATTCCTCGCGTCTTTGGAACTAACCTTCCTAACGATTCCATGCCATTTCATAGGCATGAAAGACTATGCTACAGCGAAAATCTCCTTTGATTCCAGAATCATGAGTGGACGCTGTAAGAATGAGCACCCACGCATCGAATGGAAAGGCGAAGTGCATAAGAACATTTACCTTGCAAAGGAGAGAGGTGACTGGCGCAGTTTTAAATATTCGGACGTAGTGTAACAGACAGAGAAACTCAATTCACATGCATATGTTGTTTGATAATGTAAATATAACTGGACACATCCCTTGTTTCAATAAAAATATTTTATAAGTATGTACCTAGTTAAGTATGTATTTGAATTTTGTAGCATATCGCAGGTAAATTTTCAAAAGTAAAAGCAAAAACAAACAATTATTAAACTTCTCTTTAAATAACCTTTTATTATCATACAAAGTATTTCGAAGTCAAAAAATTATGTAAGGTCACAAGAACACTCGGAAATAAAAATTAAATGAAGAGAGACTGCAGTGCAAAAAGGCAAAACAGAAGCCATAATGTACTTGAGAATATATACAATCCGTAGAGAAAGAGGAAGGGAAAAAGATTATTACTAAAAAATAAAAACAAACAAGAAAGTACTGAACAATGCTTTCTGCAAAAGGCGACTGACCCTAAAGAGACAAAGACAATACACACTTACGCGCACAAATATAACCGTAACGCCTATATCAAGTGGACGTGATGTCGTGACGCTGATGGGCGCGTTGCTAAGTAATGCAACGAGTTAGGCATGGGAGAGGCGGGCCTGTACTTAAGTGGCGAGGCGTTTGCTGAGGGTACACACAGCATAATTTCACTAATTAAAATTGGGCGCTGCGGTCGGCGCTTTATTTGAGCAGCATGCAATAGCCGCCCACCTCAGCAACGCACTTACTAGTGGCAGTTAACCGCATCCGTGTGCCCTTTTCCCGTTGGCCCTAGTATTGTCGACGCTGTCGTTGCTGCTGATGATGATGATTGTGGCATTGTTGATGTTGTTCGTCGGTCACAGTGGCTGCTTTGACCATGTTAATTATGCGTCTGCCGGTCTGTTTATTGTTGCCAGCGCTTTTGTTTGTATATAGTTATGCTTAAAATTGGCGATTTTTCCCGTTAGATTTATGTCTTCATTTCGCTTCATTCAGGCGCTGTAGGACGACAATTTAGTAGCCTTGGGCCGCAAGCAAATGCCCAAATTGCGGTAAGTCTATATTTGAGCAAAAAAACAAAAACGCAAAAATTAAGTGCGTATTTTCTTGCGATCATTAGGTTAATGTTTCTACTCCCTGCCCACCAATTTAAGTGAAATATAGCGGCATTTCCCACACGGCCTTGAACATTAAGTCTTAAGTACCTTATTAAATATGCGCAGAAGTTCTCTAAGTATTTTTTATAAAAATTTAAGACGTTATATTAAGAGCATGCAAAAGTATAAAGCATATGTGGAAGGACTATTTGGATAGTTTAGCTATAGCTTTTAACGAAACCTGTTATCTACAGCAGATTTAATAAAATGACGTTTAGAAATACATTTAAATCCGTTTAGTCGTGCTGAAACTTCAACAACGCGTTGATCAATGCGTTATTTATAAAATAGTAAAATCGCAAACCAACGAGGCGTATACGTACCACTTGTGCTCATGGTACAAAACATTACTTAAGGGGGTAGAGGCATTCATTTATTTTTTCAATTGAAGCATACTGTCTAACAATTATTAAATTAGATCCCATAAATATTTTTCGAGTTACTGGATAACTAGCAAGAGTTCTCTTGCCGTCTAGAACGTTTGCGTAAAACTTCAAATACGCGCACGAAACTTTTCAAAGCTGTATCTTCAAAATTATTATATTATAATTAACTAAGAGCCTTTCGAAAGATTGCGATACCACCGGGACTACTCACTCTATTGTTTCTTCTTTGAACCACCCTGTGCTTCTAATGAGGTCGTGCAAGAAATTTTAGTTTCTCAAGCTCTGTAATGTCGTCCAGAAACCCTCGTTGCATTCGCATAGAGGGTATTTCAATGCCTCCTATTCTTTTACCTCCCGACAGCTTCTACAACAGTCCTTGTGTGCTACACCTGGTCTACTGCCATGTCTGCCAATTAGAGAGTGACCTGTTAAAACTTATTCGAGTTTTTATATTATATCATTCCTTTTGAAATTAGTAATCGACATTTGTAACATCCGTTCTATTCATTCCACGTTCACCTACTTGTCGAGCAAGTCAGGAATTGACTTCACAGAGACTTAGCTAAATTTACACCACGTTCGTCGATTAAATTTCTACAAGTGACCGAGGTCTTTCACTAGGTTAAAGTAGTTTAGTGCCAAAAATGGAAACAATCCTTTAAAAATATTACCAATTGATCTTTCATCTATTGTTTGCAAATATTTACAAATTTTCTACACACATTTCATTATCTTCATTATTTTTTAATCATTTAGCTCAAATATTACTCATACTACATTTGTATTGTATTTGGCCACCATTAACAAATCAATAATTTCGAGTTGAAAGAATTTTTCAAATCAACGACACAATTGCAGTCAATTTGACTGCCTTCTTGCGCCTTCTGTATTAATATTTGGCTCCTATAATAATATTATATTGATACACTTTGAAAATGTGGAAGCAATAGCAACCATACTGCTAATTATATTAATGGACTTTTGATGGAATAACTTAATTCAATATCGATACACCGAGGCATATGATGTACGCAAGTATATTCTAAATGCAGGGCCGGCCCGTCCATATGGGCAAGTTAGGCAATTGTTTAAGGCGCCAGTATTTTAGGCCGGCATTTTGGCAAACTTTCTTTACATATTTTATTTATTTTTTTATTTGAATAAAATATAAAACAATTTGCAAATGACTTAATTTATTTCATATTTTCGCATTCTAATACAATTTATAAACAACAACGAGAGTACGCACAAAATACCACTTATTTAACTATGTATGTATGCATATATTATCGATTAGAAAAGACAGTTAATTTACTAAAATAATGAAAATAGTTGTATGTGTTGGAAATTTTTTAAACTCAAAACCGTAATCACAACACCTTAAATACCCCATAGACTTCTTAAAAATACGAAAATGCTAAAATAACAAACTTTTTTATTGTATAACTTATTATAATAATTTTTTACGGTCCCTATTACGGTTTTGAACTCAGCTGCATTTTGGTTGAAGTTTCGGTACACCATTATGTTTTATCGACATCAACTCACAACACGTCAAAACAAAATTTCGGTTGCATTGTTGTTGTTTTTATACTCTTGCAATCGGTTGCTACAGAGTATTATAATTTTGTTCACATAACGGTTGTACGTATCAGTCGAAATCCGGTTGACTTTCTGTCTGTCCGTCCGTCTATTCAAGATGTAACTACAGTAAAAATTGAGATATCTCGATGAAACTTGGTACGTGGGTTCTTTAGTATGAAAAAAAATTCGAGTTCGTAGATCGGCGTAATCGGATCACTGCTACGCCCACAAATCGCCATTAACCAAAAACATATAAGGTAGCATTACTAAGCATAACATTAGGATATAAAACTGTAATTTATCGCAGCAGCAAAGAACACCTGAGGGCAAAACTTTAATGTGCATATCTCCTAAGCCACTTAAACTATAACAACATAATTTGGTGAGTGCAAATTCTATAAGAATTTCGAGCGACAGTGTGAAAAAGGATAAAATCGGGGGTAACTCCGCTCACCATTTAACGGTACTGTTAAAAACTAATAAAAGCGCAATAACACAATAACTAAAAACGTAAGAAACATTAAATTTTTTCACTGAGATGGTTTAAGAGGGCTAATATTGTACAATGGGCGTTGCACCGCTCACTTTTTGGTTAAAACCCATATCTCGGGGCCCGACTAAACCGATGTCGACAATATTTAGTATGTGGCATTCTTCTTATATCTTCTTCTAAGCCTTTTTTGGGAATGATATACTTGCATCTGTATGTCAAAATGGGTTGAAACCGACCACTACTTCTTCTGGCCTCCATATGATTAATATAAATCGGAGTAACTTTGTACCGCATATATCGGTCAATACGTGATATCTCTAACTTATCTTTTGAAAAGTTTTGCTCCTCTTCAATTGTTTGTGTTTTATTCATATTTATGCATAAAAAGCATAATCCATAATATTTAAAGCTTTCTTAACAACCATCGATATGTAGAAAGCGGCAGCTTAAGTAAGTAAGTAATCTTTACTACTTAAAGTACATCTTTGATGCCTACCGAAATCAAATCAAATAATTTTTTAGGTTGGCAACACCAATGAATTTTCGACTGAAAATAGTTGAAGTTTGTAAAACCAAAAAAATGTGGAGGTGATCTGAAGTTGAATTGTTTCAACTGAATAGAGTGTGTATGTTGAATATTTTGAACACGAGCGTTTTTCTACCTTAATAATAATCAAAATTTATAAATTTAGTTTTTAAGACAAAATAAGCTAAGAAGAGGCGCGGAATTTGGCATTTGCCTAGGGCGATAACTTGTCTCAGACCGGCCCTGACTATACATACAAGATGGGTTCCAAAGTAAACAGGACTTGAAAAAAAACAGACTAAATGTTTTTTTCGGCAAAATCAATTTATTTTATTCAAAATAGTCTCCTTTTGCTTCAATACAGCTTTTTGCATGGTCCAAAAGCATGTCGAACGAGTCTTGGCCAGTATTGCTGCCAGTATGCCGGTGCAAGCCTTTTGAATGGCCTCTACGTCTGGATAACGCTTTCCTTTCATGGGCAAATGCATTTTTCCGAAAAGGAAGAAGTCCCATGATGCCATATCAGGTGGATAGGGAGAGTGGTTAATGGTCAAAATGTGACTTTTGGTCAAATAATCGTTCTTTGAATGTTGGATTCTGAGCAATTTTTGGTCGTCAGTCAATTTGTGCGGAACAAACCGTGCACACACCTTTCGTAAGCCCAAAAGTTCGGTAAAAATGAGATAAATAGATGCTTTGGTGATGTTCCATTCCATTTCCATAAATTTTAATGATGATTACAGCTGATTTTTGATGAAATCACGCAGAGTTTCAACAGAATTTCCAGTGATCACGGATTTTGATTGGCCCACATGTTGATCGTCATTTATGTCCTCACAACCACTTTGCAAACGTTGAAACCACTAGTGCGCTGTGCTACGGGATAGGCAATCATCGCCATAATCTTGTTTCATCAATTGAAACGTTTCGGTAAAAGTTTTATCAATTTTGATACAAAATTTAATGTTGGCTCTTTGTTCGAAGCTCATTTTCTCACCGATAACACAAACATACTGACACTCAAAACGTAATAAATTCACTTGCAATGAATGAAATGTTATGAAATTCTCACTGGACAATTGAACAAGACAGCAAATTCTAACGCACTAGTCAGCATATAGATGGCGATACAAGGGGGCGCTAAATCCTGTATTCTTTGGAACGCACCTTATATATATATGTATATAGATATATTTGAGATTACGTCCATATAAAAAAAGCTCGCCGTCAGGCTTTACCCAGAAATTGTAGTCAAGAAATTTCGTAGAATAATTGTAAGTTATTTGTAAAGGCATAAATCGCGTATTTTACTAATGACACCGTAAAACAGTTGGACTAATACCACTTAGCTATTAGCCCTATTTGTATGCCATTATTCATATGAAACAAACCACAGTCAACAAAGAACTGATATTATAACACAGCTAAATTGAAATCAATTCAACTCCAATGGATTATTATCACACAAAAAAGCGCTCCAAATGATTATTGAGTGTATTATGGTGGAACGTGAGGCTCTGAAATTTAATATGTTTATTACTTTAATAAAGAGATATATATGTATATGTGTTTGCAATAGCTTGCGTAAAACTCAAGTACAGTCTTCAAGGTGTTTGAATGTATTTCTTTGCCTGTGTATTAACATAATTAATTTTTGAAAAGTGGAACTAATTACACTGTGTAACATTTTTGGGATTATTGTCTGGGGGGTGAGAAATTCCAAGTCAAGGTGATGGTACTAGGTCAGTATAATAAAACCTTCAAAGGGTTTGGCGTTCGTATGTGTCAGTTTTTTTTATGACCTTTTGAATTTTTTCCTTATCTTGATGTTTTTTCGCTTAGTTGTAACATTTTGGCAAAAATGTAGTTTAACATAACTCGCGAACCACTATTATCTATTTTTCCAATCCATTAGACGGTTGTAGCAGCTTTTACACACTATATTTGGTACCCAATTTTCATTCACTATAACATAAGAAAAAATTTAAAAGGTCATAAAAAAACTGACACATACGAACGCCAAACCCTTTGAGGGTTTTACTGTACTGACCTAGTACCATCAGCCTGACTTGGAATTTCTCACCCCCCAGATTAGCTGTTGTACTGTATTATTATTAAATCTACAAAAAAATATTATATGTATGCTTAAAATCACGTAGATTTCATATTATATTTTCATGACAAAAGATATTTAAACCTGTGGTCAGATCAAGTTATGTATGTTTTCCAGTTTAAGACCTCTTAAAGATTTCAAATTTTATTAAACTGACTATTATTATTTTTTAATTGAGTTACAATTCCCAATATTTAACACAGTGCAGATCATGGTTTGAACCCGAAAGTTTTCCTTATTTTATTATAATATTATTTGAGTCATTAAATCAACCAAAGTTTCCACAAATATTTGCGGATAATAACTGTAGTGTGTCTCGACAAATTTACTTACTTACATATATGATATATACAGTGGCGGATCCACGGGAGGGGGGGGATGCGGGGGTTGGGGTGTAAATTAGGGAAATTTCCCCCCCTTGGAACCGCAGAACCTGAAAATTTCACTTGTTTCCTAGAAAAATACTCTCTGCAATAAAAAAAATGAAAATACAACAGTGACACTCTTCTCACCAAATACACTATGGAAAGCACAACAAGATACTATCATAAATTGGATTATATGACTTATTCTTATTTAACCCTCATCTCGACAAAAGTCCATCTCGACCTACTTTGCACCTGCGAAATAAAGAAAACTAGATGAAGATTTTGCGACAGTAGATCGAAAAGAAAACGAGGTTCCTGGTGCAGTGACGCACAGTCAACCTAAACATGATGAAGGCATTGACAATTCGGGCAGCGAAACACCGTCTTCGTCTAAAAACTCCGATATTGCGCAAGTTTCTACCATTGCTGTAAACATTTCCAATGATGTTGGTAATTTCGTGGGACAAAAAATTGACGGTGACGTCAAACAAATTTTGCTTGAAAATCCTTGGACTCCTCCAAAAAATTATACTTTCCCATTTTCGTCGAGAGTTGTTTCTGACAAAGAAATAAAACACTACGTCTCTTCCAAGCACTTGGATTCTCATGCAGAGTGGCTCGTACTCTCTGACGTGGGAAAAGTCCTATTCTGCAAATATTGTCCATGGTTTACGCCTCGAAATCAAGGAGGTTATCGGGGAAATACTCCGCTTGGAGTACTTGTCACGCAGCCGTTGACTGATTTAAAAAATTTGGTTGGGATCAAGAGTGTGTTAGAAACTCATTCTCAAAATATGTACCATAAGAATGCAATGGCAACGGGGAAGGACTTTGTGAGAGACTATCACAATCCACAACGAAGCGTCCGCAATCTTCTCGACGAAAAACATCTTTCGCAAACGCAAGAGAACAGAAAACGACTCATCCCCATTGTGAAGACGGTCATTTTTTGCGGAAAGCAGAACATCCCACTTCGTGGGCATAGGGATGACGGAGATATTCGAAAAAATAAAACGCCCGTGCAAAACGAAGGGAATTTCAGGGCTTTGCTGAGATTCAGGTGAGACAACTCTGGAGCATCACTTTGGGAGCACATCTTCAAGAGCGACCTATACCAATAAAACGATTCAGAACCAACTAATTGAATGCTGCAGGGCAGAGATACTGGACAAAATTTTGCAACTAGTGGCTCGTGCTGAGTTTTACACGATTGTTTTCGATGAATCTCCAGATTTGTCGGGAAAAGCTCATACTTTCATCCTGCCAATTATTACGTAGAAGTAGAATTTCCGTAAAAATATAATAATTGAATAAAGAGAAATTTACAGAAGAATAATGTTTCTCGTTACAGATTAGCATTGTACTCAGATACGTCGATTTTTCTTCTTGCGAAGCATGCATACGAGAAGACTTTGTATCTATTTTGGACGCATTCGGTCAACTTTGGAAGAAGGGAGGGCACAGAATCAGAAGAAAGCGAGGATGAAGATGGATTAACGGCTTACAGGACTGTTGGAAAAAATTACCGAACCGATGAAGAATTGTCTCTAAGTGGATCTGCCGTCGAGGGGATTGTTCTTGGAGACATGAAGAAAATGAATCTCCGAATGGAGAAATGCGCTTCGATAGGGACTGATGGATATGCGGTCACACTTCGTGTTTCTCGCACAAACTCAACGACAGTATTTCAAAGTCAGTGATAGTATGATTAATCGAAAACGTTGCCAGTGCTATACGAGAAGTCGACAAATTCTTCAAGAACTCATTTCCAAAACGTGTGACTGTATTTGCAAAGATACTTGGTGAAAAAATTGTCCAGTTGTGTGAATCAAGATGGGTAGAGAGGCACGATGCTGTCTTTCAATTTGTTGCGAAGTTACCGAGTGAGTGGAAGAACAGAGAAACAGCAGGTAAAGCAACAATTCTCATATCGGTTCTTCAAAAGGAAGCAATTGGTTTGGCGAAGGCATCAAAAATGATTGGGACGTTGCTTGCCACGTTGGAAAAAAAGAGGGAAAAAGTTGATGAAATATTCCGATTGATTTATTCAGAAGCCAAGAAAATGGCGGAAAAACTCGATGTTGACAAAGCGAAACCGAGAACACGTGGTCGACAAACGAAACGCGAAAATTACGACGTGAAAACTTGCGAAGATTACTACAGGGTCTCTGTCTACATACCTCTGTCTCAAAAATTTAAATTCAAAGGTGAATTATGCTACTGGCAATGTCACTGGCCGCAGCAACAAAAAATTGAAGGCAGCGAAATTCCAACTTCTGCACTGGAAACATTAAGAAAATGTGATGTCGACATATTCCCAACAATCCACACCTATCTCCGAGTATTCTGTACACTTCCCGTAACAAACGCGAGCTCTGAACGTTCTTTCTCTTATCTTCGCCGCATAAAAACATGGCTTAGGACGACCATGCTTCAAGAAAGACTAGTTGGATTAGCGTTGCTTCATACGCATCATGACATCGAAATCACCGCCGAAGAAGTCATCGAAAGATTCGCAAAACTTGGCAGTCATCGTTCTGCGTTATGAAACACGCAATGTAAAAGGATTTTTCTGTTTGAATTTTTAATAAAATGAGCCACTATGTAATGCAAGCATATGGTTGACTTTTCGATTATAACCACTTTGTTTACCTAAAAATTGGAATTGATAATTTTTGTTTCATCATTTGTACTGTATTTCTCTCGCAATAATAAGTTTGAAACCCAAATCGAAGGACAAATATGTACAATCGTTTCTGGATCCGCCACTGATATATAAATAGCATATGAAATTATGTCGAATTCTTTTGCATGAGAATTATTTTAGTTTTAACATACCTAGAATTAGATTTGGAGAAGATATGTTTACTAACCACAAAACTACTCGCTGCAGAGTACATTAATTTTGTTCACCTAACGGATGCTTGTATCACCTTAAATTAATCGAGATAGTAACGTATATAAATAATCAGGATGACGGGACGAGTTGAAATCCGGTCCACCCGGCAACCTGAATTTGAATAAAAATTTGAGATATCGTAATGAAACTTGGTAGATGTGTTCCTTGGCAAAAAGGAGCGATGAATTCGTAGATGGTCATAATCCGAACACTGTAGCGCCCATAAAACGAAAACCTGTAAAATGTATATTTTTACCTAGAATGGACAAACTTTATGCACCCGAAGGTGTCTAACACTGGAAGGCTTGGTTATAAACCAATTTCAGCATTTTCCTAAGTGTATCATGTAAGAGAAAGAGACACGTAATGGAGATGTTATAAGGCAAATGAAATCAAATCAGTCAAGTGGTTTATGAAATATCAAATTTGGATAAAATTAGTCTTGTTGCAATTTTAATAATTCAAATTATCGTTAAAAGAGAAGAGAGTGACCAAGCCCAAGTACTTTGGGCTATACACCGCAGGTTTTTTGTTTGACGTACAGGTACATAATGAACAGAAAAATGCTCTTAGGTTGGGCTTAATGTTACAATGCATATACCAATTACCATATAGAAGGCATCCGCCAGCAGCACAATCCCGAAAAAAGCTAAACAACATATACCATTACTGATACCATTTATTATTGTTTTTGTATGCCAGCAGAAGCCTGTGAGAAAATTAATAACTTTTTGTCCTTAAAAATACCAGTAATTGCATGGTAATCATTTCATATGTATGTATGTAATTATGTACACTATATATTCACCGCTATCGCTGTCGGCAGATTGGCTTAAACTGGATAATTGAATTTCCTCAGCCAAGTTTGGAAAAAACAGTTCGTTTAACAATGCATATATGAAATTACCATCGGAGAGTAATAATCTAAATGGAAGGGTAGTTAGTTAATGGCCTTATTTTTTTATTGACATACAGCAAACATCCGTGAGTTATGTTGCGCATTTGTTTATATTTGAACCGGTTTATATGTGTTGTGCCGACAGCTACAATTATACCATACCTATACTCATTCGTAAACAATTTTTAATACCAGCCCTTTGGGCGCGTTGAAAACGCATATAACATAATTCTATAAAAATGTTTTAGCTTGATTAAAGAGACAGGTAATCACCATGTCAAAGCGCGCACACATGCATAAGTAAATAGACAATAGGACTACAAATGTAATATGCTTACAAGTAATTAAAAAGTAATTAAAAATCTAATAAGCATTCTAACAACGAGCAACACATTATTATTTGTACAAGTTTTGCATGTTTTTTTAACACAAAAAAATTGAAATTTACCGAACACTGTGAAGCAGGAACATAGGAGAATCCATTTGAGCGAGATAGCCGCCACAGCGCCTAAGGACTTGCCGGTGCTAGCGTTGCTGCGTCGAACAACAGTATCGGCTATGTTGAATGCTCTTACTTTTGCCATGAGTGCTGCTGAGCTCTGGATTAAACGAATGCAAAAATCTGTTTTGCTAGCGAACATTCAAAATATTGATGATTTTTTCTTTTGAAGCCGCTTTCGTCTTTGGTTTTATTATTCGGTTGAAAATCCGGCTAAAACAGATTTCGGTCTGTATGTTGGCGTTTCGTCTATTTTCGTTTTAACACAAATCCCGTTCGTTTTCTATTTTGCTTCTGCTTTGCATTTTTCCAATTATATTTTCACATATATACATTTGTACATATGTATTACGTTTTAGCAAAAGTATTCGGTGATATTAGTTAGTGATATGTACACATTTACAGATATTTCAGAAACAGAGGAGCAATTTCTTCAGTAATAGTATTGCCTTTTATTCTTTTTCAGATTCATTTATTTTTTATTTTTCAAAAGTGTTTGCCCTTATTTTCTGGTCATAATTATTGTTGTGATTGATCTTATTTATTCATTTGGATGTACGTAAATTACTTCAAAATAATTACGTAGTAGTTGCGATAACCTGAAAATAAGAAAATAAAGTTTTCAAATAAATAAATGTAATAGATACGAAATGGAAATGGATTATTTTTAAAAATCTTTGTATCGTATCTTGTAAAATATTTAAAGTATTTTGTTATACCAAAACATTTTGTTTGTAATTAAATTTACTAGAGCAAAGGTAGTTGAAACTGGAAAGCAAAACGAACTGCCAAAGTTGAAACCAACTAACCAAAATGCCGAATGTATATCATTACAATTTTAGTGTCAATAATTTATTGGTAAGTTATGCTGCTCATAAGCCCATTGCAAGCAAATAATGACGCCATTTTAAAAGCTTTTCGGATTTGAAGGCTGTTTTACATACAGATCATTGACATGCTACTGGCTTTTTGGAGAAAGGCTAAAAATGGAGTTTGCCTCATAACAATATTTGCGGCAGCTGCAAGCCAGATGGGAATAAGAACTCTGTTTTTCATTTTATCCGTGGATGCCCAGCTCCATCACAAACCTGACACAAAATTTTATTTTAACTAGATTTTAAAGATTGTGTATCAAAAGAGTGCACCCAGGGCTATTTGGGTCTAGGGTGGATGCACAACTAAATGACATAGACAAAACTCATAGACAGAGTTAATTATTTACGACTACTAGTCCATGTGGTTATCCACAAAAATTCGATTTGTATGACGCGTGGCTACCGGCTACTGCCTGTAGACAACTAGACCAGTCGACATTTTTGCTGTATTATATATTGTAAATATAAATAAAGAAAACATGTACTACTGTGATCAAATTTAAAGGTAAATTTTTAACTTATACTTCGAGTGTTTTTCGAATCAGTAAATTTTTATTTTTTTCTTTAAGTTGGTAGTACTGTTAGTGACATCTGTGATAAATTTCACGTCAAAATATTCATTAGTATTTGAGATACGCGTCGTTTTGTGAGGCTTTATTGAACAAAGAAGTGCGATAATGCACCATCTGCATTGGTTATTTGTGACCACTTCGCCACATTTTCAACTAATATCCACCACCGCACCACCGCATTCGCCTGGTTTACCTTCGTGTAACTTCTGGCTATTCAGCAAATTCACGTTACAACTCCGAGGACACTGTTTTGACTCAATTGAGGATACTTGTATATAAGCTGAATCGAAGAAAGAAAGCTCTGATAACCATCACGTCGGAGGATTTTTCAAAGTGCTATGAGGACTGGAAAGTACATTGGCATAAGTGTATTGCAGTCCCCCCACTTTGAAGGAAATGAAATGGACAAAATTCACCTTTGTCTTTGATCATAGTAGTAAACTTTATTTTGTACAGTATACCATATATTTACAAACGTTTTACATCAAGTAATTCAGCAAAACACATCTTTGAAAAAATATTTAGAAAGCTGTATTTTGAACTATTTGTTCGAGTTTACAAGTCCTCTGGAAAAAGAAAGAAATTGAAAGTAGATTGAAAGTCATCGGAAAATAAAGGTAAAAAAGAAAAATAAAGGAAAAGTAGTATACGGGCGATTTGAGGTCTGGAAAAGAAGAGGGAGGCGTCTTTAAATATTTAATGATTAAGAATGGTTCATCTTGATTGCCATAATTGTTTACTTCCAAGTAATGAACCTTTGAAAAATAGCGAAGAAAGAAAGTAAAGAAAATTATAACTCAAAATAACACATACATATTCAAGAAATTTAAGAAATTTTCTTCCTTGAATGTTGTGTTAGCATCTAATTCTTTGTATGTATGTTTACCCCTTTTGAGTCTTTCACTATCTGAACTTCCGCAAACCTAAATTAAGAGTATCAAAAGCTCACCGCATAAAAATAAATCCGTCAGAATTTTACCGTGAAACCTTTGCATATATTACAGTTTATTATCTCAATTAAAAGCGCCGAAATGACAGTCGGAAACACTTACAAATTGCTTGCGCCAACCGAAAAAGTAATATTATAATTCATAAAAAAGGAAATAATTGAAGGCTTTTACTCCCTTCTAAGTGCGGCGCAAATAATATTAAGCCAGATAAAAGCTGAAAGTAGGCGTCTATAATAGCTTAATATTTAGTCGTACCACCTGCGAGTGTTTGGCGAATAACGGCAGCAAATATTTACACATACAGCGAGTTTTGCTGGAGGCTTGAAGGATTTGGGTGCACGTGTTGGTTACACGCTTATCATAAATTCAATATTTTATATTGCTCTAGGCTAAGAATAATCCAAGGGGGCACCATGCTATTTTCGTATGCAAAACAAGGTCGATAACAGAACGGCAAATGCCTGGCATTAAACGTGCATTTTCTCTAGAGTAAGTGGAAGAACGGGGTGGGGCTGGAGAAAAATCAATGAAAGCAAAATGTGAGTGAAATCATAAATAATCCTTTACATCTGCAAAGAAGGCCAGCACAAGTGAGCACTTTCTCAGGTAACAGTGCCGTGACTGAAGAAGGCACTTGGAAAAACATCGCAGCTTAAGAGTGGCAGTAAAATAATAGTACTGCCATATTTTACACCTTTCGTGAAAATTCATAAATTTTACGGAAAATTGTGTTTTTATTAACATAATATGTTATACTTGTATATGCTGCACTCTCTTTTAATATACAGGTTTTATTTTTTTGCGGTACTTCTTCTGTAACGAATGTTTTATTTGGTTTGATGTTGTTTTTTTTTTGTTTGTAAATTATTATTACAAAAAAAATTAATTAAAGTAAGGTAGACTTAAAAATAGACACGTTTGTATAATAATGCATATATTTATATTTTGTAAATGTTTTAGGTGAGTTTTCACGAAGAACACTCAATACATTATTTAATTTTTATAAAGTGTTATTTTTACGAAATATTAAATATGTTCATTCATATGTTTTCTTATTTAATGTGAAGAACAATCGATAAAATAAGGTTCTGAATATAGTATCTTTCAAATGGCCTCCACAACTCCTTTTGCAGGAACAAATTCGATGAACCCTTCTAATTGATGACTTCTAAAGCTTAAAGAGAAGCTGCTTTATTGCTAAAGGCCAATGACTCTAAATAACCCCACAAGAAGTAGTCTAATAGTGTTAAACCACAACTTCTAGGAGGCCATTAATTGTTACAATTTCTTGAACTAATCACATCTCCAAACTTTTTTCGCAATAATTCGGTTGTTGTGCTGAGTGACATGCAACCCCGTCTTGTTGGAGGCAGATATGGTCAAGATCAACTTCTTCTAATTGCTAATGGATCTCTACCGCTCTCCATTGACAGTGACGGTGATACCAGCTTCATTTCAAAAGAAATACGGATGATTCCACAAGACCAAAGACCACACATTGTCAATTTAAGTGAATGTAAAGGCTGCTCAAAATTTTTTTTCACAAATAATTATTATCGTTTTCAAGTAGTTCAAAGGCAAAATCAGCAAATTGACGACGTGTTTAGTGGTCAAATGGCTTCAATTCTTCAGTGGGAACAATTTTGTACGGCTGCAAGCCCAATTTCTTTCTCAAAATCCGCCAGGTTGTGGTTTGAGACAGTCCCAATTCTTGAGACCGTCTTGGAATCGACAAATTCGGTCTTCAGCAACACTTCAGGCAGAAATATTTTCACTACTTCGAGCTGTTCAATGTCTCATGGACGAACATCGAGCACACGTGAGCGACTACTAGAACCATAAAATGGCAAAAACGCTAAAAAGTTGCAGTTGGAGAACGATTATTTTGATGTTAAAATGGAAGAATTTGTAAGCATTATTCTTGCGTATATCTTTCCATGATGAATTATTAACATTACGGAATACAATGAAAAAAAAGATCATGACATATTAAAAATGGCCTAAACGACATACAGAAATCATATAATTCTAATTGGAAAACGCGGTATTTTTCTAATCAATTAGGTGACGTAAATGGGCGCAGTTGGTTTATTATAGAGGAGTATTGATATATTCCGTTAAGTTCATTGTAAAATAATTTTTGAAGATTTTTTGCAATATTTCACACCATTGCTTCTTAGAAATTGATGAGTTTTGTATATTTACTTTTTTTACTTAATTAAAAGCGAGAAGTATCACAAAATATAGGCATTTTCATATCAAGAATTGATAACCATCCAGAGGTCCAATATTTTTGGCTTTAAATAGCCACGAATCACTAAAGTTTATTAAATATGTGTGTAAATATGGAGCTAATATTGTCGTAATAGTACGCCTCACTCACAATTTTTTATATACTATATACATGATATCACTATATACATATACTATATATACAATATATGGTAAAGTGTATATGAACTTTATTTTCAAGATTTGTTAAAGAAAAGTAACTCTTATTTTATTCGCTTACTCAAATGGCAAGTTTTTGGCAAACACTTACTTTGAATTTAATGCTGTATATTTGTACTAATTGCTGCCGCACATCACACGAAAAGGCGCACAGCAACAACGCTCAATAAGCCGTTTCCGTGAGCTACTCGCACTATAAAATCGTGCCAATCCACGTACGTAAATGGCAAGTACTAAACTCGTGGCACGCACTTGCCGCTAACTAAACACGTACACACACGCGCACACACAGCCGCAAACGCAAAGCGACAACAATCAGCAATTCGAAGCAACAATTCATAAACGAGCGCACGATAACCGCATACGCAGGCACTACGATAGTTAGCTAGGACAGTTAGACGAGTTAGCTAGCTGACTGACTGGCTAGCAAACTAACTGCGCGGAATGAGTGTTTGTTGTGCGGTTTTAAGCCGCTATCGCTGCCGCCACAGACGCCATCAACAAAGCCAACGTGCACGACGTACGCGCATCAACCGCAATTGGAACGACCGTCAGCGTTAACGTCAACGCTATCTCCGCTGGAGTTGGCTTAGCCGGAGCCGCCGCCGCCATTACTACAAAGCAATAACAAATTATTTGTTGTCACGCACTTAGCTTTACGAGCGTTGTTTTTGCTATATTTGCCTTCACTATTTTCATTCATAATTTATACGTTTAAATCTGTCGGGGCCGGCACTTTTCTAACGGCTAAGTGAATAAGCCCAGACTGGCCACCTTATTGCTGCAGGTAAACAAGTACTATTTGCTTATATGCACCAAAAACATACCTTTGCACTCCTTCGCACAAAGCATTCACATTCCTACAAAGGTAATTTCGGATGCCACAAACGTACACAAGAGAAATTTCACATTACTGTAACTTTTGAGAATTTACTTTTATCCGCGTTTACTTGCTTCGTTGAATGAAGATTTATGTTTTTACATCAAGCGACCGCACCACCATCCCAGCGACAGTGGGATGTAATAAAATTATTACACTTCGCTCCGCAGTCTTAAACCGTACCCTTTATTCGTTATTCGCGTCTGTCTTATAAATGTCCTCGTTGGCATTTATCGTATTCGCGTTTGCTTAGTATACACCGTTACTTCGTGTAAACCGTAAACTTAACCGCACAGGACTGACTGCTGTAATCAACTAAAAGCTTTGCTCTCCATTCGTAAAATTTCACCTGCGACTGTCTTCCACGCACACAACGAATCGAACCGAATACAAATGAGCACACGACTCGTGCGCAACGAACGATACAATTTGATGGTGGTATAAAACGCGTTCAGTCAACATCGGCTGCGCTTCGAAACAACGTATTTCGGCATTCGTGTGTCCTCATATACTAGTGCACATCTGTAATAGCTTTCATTTTCTCTCTATTTCAAAGCTTCAGTGTCCTTCGCTAAACTCTAATCCAAATATGAGCCACTGCGCCTTTTGTCTGCAAATCGCTTTCGTTTTAAATGCAGCGAACCTGAAGAAGCTGCTTTAAGAAAAGTTCAAAGTTTTCTTTCATCGTGAGAGCGCTGAGAAAATATTCCAGTGAGAGATGTATTTTGTCGGGCCAGGATTTCCAAATGAAAACTAACATTGCCTTAACAGTTTACCCAACATTTGAAACTATAATTACAGCGCTTTAGTTTTGTACAATATTATAGGGAAATTAATACATAAAGGGAAATTTTTTATGGTAACTGTTAAAGGAGAGAGGGTTTCCTGTCATAAATATTATTTGAGTATAGAAACGCTTTTGGGTTAAGATATATACATGAATGCACCGAATATTCACTCTCACAGTGCTTTAGGTGTATTTAAAAAGTCCTCTAGACTAGATCTGAGTTTTCTAATCAAAAATATTGTTGTTGTTGCGTAAAGCATTTTCCCAATAACGGTCAAATAGTTCCTGAGGTAGAGGATTTCATTTTTGCGGTAAGTTCTCTGTGTTTTTAATATTTTTCTGTGAAGTTTTGTTAACACTTACATTTATTCTATTTGATTATATTCAGTTGACAACAGTGTGATTGAAATGGCTAGACAAAAGTTTTTAAATGATGTGGAAAAGGGACAAATTAAAATTTTGAAGTAAAATGGTCTTTCTAACAGAGCAATTAGCCGGCAAATCAAAAGATCAGAGAAAGTCGTGAGAAATTTTCTGAGATTAGGAGATAAATATGGCATATCCAATAAAAATTCAAGGAGGAATACCAAGATAACTCGCCGGCAAGTTAATATTATTAAAGAAGAAGCTACTAAAAATCGCTTGAGTGCCTCTAAAATAGTAGCAAAATTAAATCTCCCAATTGGAAAAAGAAGAGTTCAGAAGATTTTAGCTGCAGACAGATACATAAAGTGGAAAAAGCAATTAAAAAAACCACAACTTACGCATGTCCATAAAGTAGCCAGACTTAAATTTGCGAAGGAGCATATGAGTTGGACCGATTACTGGCACGATGTAATTTTTTCTGATGAAAAAAAGTTTAATTTAGACGGACCTGATGGGTTCAGTTATTACTGGCATGATCTGCGCGAAAATAATCCTCCCAGAATGAGCCGTAATTTCGGGGGTGGATCTGTGATGGTATGGGGTGGGTTCTCCTACCATGGAAAGCTCAAACTATGTTTTATTACGACGAAAATGGATTCGGAAAAATATACTGAGATGTTGGATGATGTGCTCATTGAGTATTTGGAGGATAACGTCGAAGTTACGTTTACCTTTCAGCAGGACAATGCCAGCATCCACGTTTCCAAGAAGGCAAAAGAATTTTTTGCTTCGTGCTCTATACCGTTGCTAGAATGGCCAGCCCGAAGTCCGGATTTAAACCCCATTGAAAATGTTTGGGGCATAATTGCAAGGACTGTGTATGCGAATGGGCGTCAGTACTTAGCCGCGCAGGAGCTAAAAACAGCAATTTTGCAGGCGTGGCTGGATCTGGATAGAGGTACACTGCAAAAGTTAATTGACTCGATCCCAGCCAGAATTTTCCAAGTAATTAATAAGAATGGGGGTGCAACTTCCTACTAAGAGCGCAAAATTTGCTAAAATTTTGTGAAAACCTCTTAATTATCTAATTTTTTTGTAATGCGGCTAAGTAAAGTTGGCGTATAGTTACGTTGTATTTTCAATATTTAAACTGTTTTGTTTCTGTAATACATTTGAAATGTAAAAATATTTTTTCTTCTCTTTCCCAATAAAGAAATATTTTGAAAAATTCTAAATTCAGTTACTTTTGACAATAACTCTTATGTTAAACCACCAAAAAGCATGTGCGGCTAACCAAAGTTCGCGCACTGTATTATGATTATCGCTAGGGTTCATTTTGCATTCTACCGCACACAAATCGCCAATTTTTGTTAATGTTGATATCGTCAAATCAGCATCACTCGCGTACGGAGCCTTTATATCTAAATGAGGAGTGAGAATATGACATTTGTCTTGCTCATTGTGATAAATAGCAACGCCTGGATTTCCTGTTTCATTTGGTTGAAATCTTACAACGAAATCAAAATTTGATACGGATACAGGAGGCTCGTTGTCATTCATAAATCTTTCTGATAACATTAAGATGTTTGACTGTTTAAACACTCTATCTGAGAAATCATCAACATGAGCACGAAGACTTTGACATTGAATGATATTATTGATAAACATTTTCTTGTGCTAAAAAACTCGAATAATTTTTTTTCGCGCGACATGACCTGTCATTGCTTCCAATGCCATGATAAAATTGTTTCTGTTTGTTCACTGGTATAATGTAAACTGCTTTAATGGCAACAGCTCTTGACAGTGCGACATAAACTAACTCTTGAGATTGAACTTTTTCATAATAGTAAACAATTTCATTTCAAGATCCTCCTTGTGACTTGTGAATTGTCAACCCACAAGCTGGTGCGAGTGGAAAGTGATTTCTCTTAGCTGATATACTCCTCTGTCTATTAAGATATACTTCTGTGCCTAAAAATAAAGTGAAGTTAAACTGCGCGCGTCGAAGGATTTAGAGATTTTTTTTTAGGTTGGTAATACTGTCAGTCACATTTGTGTCAAATTTCATGTCAAAATATTCATTAGTGTTTGAGATACGTGTCGTTTTGTGAGCTTCTAAAAGTGAGTTTTTCGTTTTTTGCGATGTCGAAATTTGTTGAGCAAAGAATTTGCATTAAATTTTATTTACGGAATCAATTTTCTGCTGCGGATACGTTGAGGATGGTGCAGAAAACCTTTGGTGATGAGGCTAAGTTTAAAAAAAATGTTTACAGGTGGCATAGTGAGTTCCAAGCCGGCCGTGAACGTGTCGAGGACGAAGAGCGTCCAGGGCGACCATCAACCTCAACCGACGAAGCTCACGTTCAACAAATCAAAGATTTGGTGTTGATAAACCGTCGATCAACAATTAGAGACCTTGCTTATGAAGTTGGCATATCGAAAGGCTCAGCCAATACCATTTTGAAGGATGCTTTGGACCTCAAGCGCGTCAAATCTCGACTGTTACCGAAAACATTGAATTTTTTGGAAAAAAGGCGTCGCGTTGAAGTGTGCGAAACGATGCTTTCCGACTACCAGGGTGTCATAAAACGCAATTTAAATGGCGATGAGACTTGGGTCTATGCTTACGACCCCGAAATAACCGATCAATCGAGCGAATATGGTGCCAAAAGAGAGCCGAGACCAAAAAAATCGCGCCAAAGTCGCTCAAAAATCAAAGACATGTTGACAGTTTTCTTCGATTATCGTGGTGTTGTGCATTATGAATTCCTTCCAACCGGTCAAACAGGGAATATTATTTGAACGTTATGCGTCGTTTGCGTAACGCTATCCGCCTAAAAAGGCCGGAATTGTGGAAAGACAATTCTTGGTTTTTACACCACGATAATGCACCATCCCATACTGCCGTATGCCGTAAGACCGCTCCGGGGACACTGTTTTTATACGATAGAGGAGATTCAAGCCGCAGCGAAGACGGAACTAAAGACCATCCCGGAAAGTGACTACAACCAGTGCATCGAAGATTGGAAAATCCGTTGGCATAAGTGCATTGCATCGGGAGGGGATTACTTTGAAGGGGATGAAATTGATTTGGAAGAATAAATAAAGAATTTTCAAAATAAATACAATGTCACCTTATTTGCGTTTCGTCGGGCAATTGGCACGGCCAAAAGTTTGATACTATTTGCTGGCATGAATGATCGTGCTGTCATATGAGCTTTTACTCCAGTTTTACCACAATTTGGAAATACTAGCCATACTCGAGTGTTCTCCATTGTCGTTTCTTTCTACGTGATCTAATTTCTCCATGGCACCGTTGGCTAATCCATCAGCAACTCTGATGTTGGCTGTTATGATGTAATACTTTCCAATGGCGAGTGTTAAAAGTTGTAGCAGTCCACCGACATCAGCTGGTAGTGTTTTCTTCTCAAGGGCATTACGTGCGCTCTCTAATTGTTCATAATTTTCACAACCTGAGATGAAGTCTACAGCCGCGGATGTGATCTGATCTGGATGATTAGCCAAGATGAGTTGTTTATATTTGTCGACCGTGGCATTAGAATATGCCAGTCGAATCCCGTGAGGCATAATTGATTGGCTTCTTCTTCTGTCATAAATTTTGATTCTACTAACGCAAGTTCTTCATCATTCAACCGATCCCCATTTCCGATATTCGTTAGAATGGTCGAGAAAACCACATTTGCTTGACGCATGACTTGTGTGAGTTCATGAAGTTTGAATGTTTTGATTGTTTTGATTGTTTGAAAATTGGTGTAGCTTTCGTTGGCGGGAGTTGTCTCAAACCCAACTAGTATCATGTTCAGTCCCCCGAAAGGTGCATCGGAATTACCTGTTATAATTTTCAATCTCCTGTCGACTCTTTCCAGAAGCTTTGCTCCAACCATACTAACTTCATCGATTATAATCAGGCAAATGTGTTGAAACAAAGATCGGAATTGATGTAAGGCTTCAGCACTCAAAGCATTATCTTTACTGGTGGACAACGACAAAGCAGTATGAATGGTGGTACCGTCGATTGCCACTGCAGCTTTTCCTGCCGAAGCACATGTAAGATATGCATTACAGTGTGCGTTGTTGGTTGCATATTTATTGTAAATTGCCACGATGAGCCGAATTACAAAAGTTTTTCCACATCCAGCGGGACCTGTCAGAAATACTAACAATGGTTGAAGTTGTTTCAATGTTAAATGTTGGATAGCCTGTAGTAATCGATCGTTGTCCGATATTTGTTGTTCGCATAAATTCACAAAATTGTGCATTCGGCATTAAATTTTCTCTTCGCTTCGCAATTGCTTGGAGTCTGTTCAAGCTTGCTAAGCGGAGATCATCGTTGAATGGAAGTGGCTGAGGAACCGCTCACATAACATCTTGATTGTCTTCTTGCATAAAATCTTCTTTCTCACGATACAACTGTTCGAATAATGGTTCTAGAATAATGTTCTCATTGTCGGCATAAATTTGGAGGAATTCTGACTCGGAAAGTCGTTTTGTCTCTTCGTTGCGGAAGATAATATGCAGCGTAACCATCTCTCTTTTGCATTCTTCGAATTGGGTTGTCATATTATAATTTGTATATCTTATAACATGGTGTTTAGTCAATTTCTTGTATTCATTATTGGTTTTGCATTTATGTTGCGCACAAAACTGGGCCAGAGTTAGATCGTTCAATTCCTCCGGTCGTTGCTCGTATTTGTCGAACACATTATCCTTCCAAATATCTGTGGACTCGTCATTAAGGTCCGCCAATCTTTGCGTGCTTTTTTCAATCTCTGTCGGTCTGTCGGCCACGACGTTGGGATGAATATTACCGATCTATAGGCTTCTGACATTGGTTTACGAAGTAGCCACCAAGCTGCTTCTTGGCTCGAATTCTCTACTGAGTTCAATAAGTCGACACTCATTTTTCTAGTGATTTCAACCACTATAAATCCGGATATTTTTCTGTGATTTCATTAATTTTCCTCTGTAAATAACTGATCCCTCGGTTAGATTTATTAACATAGTCCACGACGTACGTCGCGCAGGAATATTCGTCTAATATGAACTGCAAATCCATATTCGATTTTAAAACATTAAATAAGAATGGGTTGAATGGATTATGCCATTTCTTCGCTGGTGTTCTTTTCAAGAAAATCCGTGGCCGGTTAATTCCCGCAGAAAGTATTTTATAGTACTGTTTATCCGAAGTTATACGGATATTGTTGCTTTGATAGAAATCATCAATGTCGTTGAATCGGCTATTTCGTACTGAGACCTTATTTTCTTGTAATGACTGGCGTAACTGATGAAATTTGGGTTTTCTTTCTTTATAGGGACGAGTATTTATGTGGATCGAGAAGGGAGGAAAGCTGCTTCAAATCGTCATTTTTGTGGCCGGTTACCTGTTACTTTTTATAGCAAGTAAATGTGTGTTTATGTGTCTGCAATTTGATGTTTCCTGATACTTCAGATGTGGATACTGCGATTAAAATGTCAATCAAGGATATCGCATTTCTTCCTCCAATGGGCGCTTTGGTGCATTCTCCAGCCAGAGTAGAAAATAGGCGTAGGACTACCACGATGTTGAAATTCGATTCGCTTGAAATAGTCTTTCCCTTATATTGTGCAAATAGGGATGCTTTTTTGCTTTGTGGGAGACTCATTAACGTGTGCACTAATTTCTCGAAATAGATAGCACAGGTTACAGCATCCTAGTTGATTAATGTACGTTTATGCAACCAATTCAGTTGAGCGGCTTTATCTTCAGAAATGACTTTTCCATCTTTCATTTTTTGTAGCAGTTGTAACAGCGGGATCCATCCAATTTCATTTGCACTCATCGTGAGAAACAATTTACGCCTTCCGAGTTGCCGAATCAAGGCGAATATATCGTTTTTACGCTGTGACCAATAATATGCAGAATTCGGTATTGATCTTAGAAATGCCAGATTTGTGTCTAGGCAATTGTGGATATACTCTTCCGATTCCATTTTGTTGTCTCGTCAATCTTGTGTCATTCCCGTTAAACTTGAAGTCAGGGATAAAGCAACATAAAGTCTCATATTTTTTGCAGCGATATAAAGCAAATGGCGGGGAGTAATCCCATTTGGAAAGGTGTAACTGAAATTCCGTCTCGAAATATTCTCATTTGTCCAAGGTATATACTAGGAAAAGACAATTCCTCGCCATAATCATCGAAGAGCAGACTTTTTGGAATTTGATTTTTATGTGCACGTTGATACTGTGTCTCCAATATTGCGTGGTAGTTTTTTTACCATCGTATCCACGTCAACCGGCATATTTATAACCTGTTCATATACTCAAAGTTCATCATACACGTGTCTCAAACGTTCTATTTCCATGAAAGGAATTCTGGGGGAAAATAATCGTTCCGTTATATCCAACGGTGGCAAATCATAAGGCATTGCTGGATATTTGAAGCCATTGTAAACTGCGTAAGTTGGTCTTTTGTTTTTGCCGCAGTGATTGCAGACATGCTGAACATGGGTTAATATTTTCGCTTGGAACATCGGGTAGAATTCTGTCAAGTACTTCCTGAACAATATTCTCAGGAAGTGCGGTTAAATCATGCTTGAACCACATGCGATCACATATCGAGCAAGCAAATCCAAAATTATTATTCGTAAATTTTGCCATTACAAACTCATGTGCTTTTTTATGTTGTTGAAAGTGAGCATAAGGAATTTGTGGATTTCTTCTCACGTTTTCGGTACCGGTATTATGTTTTGCTCTGTATCCTCGGTTGTATTCTCGTTTCTTTGCCGTGATGGTGCGGCCCTTGCTAATTCTCGCTGAGCTGTTTTCCGTGCTCTATACTCTCGCTGATATTCTGCTGCTGATTTCCCTCGTGGTATATCCCTGAAATGTATACCACTACTTGTAGAGGGTCCTGCAATCGTTGATGGATCAATGCACGTAGAAGGTCCAGCAATCATTGATTGATCAACATTCATTTAATCTATCAACACGCGTTGAAGGCCCAGCAGTTATCGGTGAATTGACGATCGTTGATTCATCAGTAGTTATAGATGCTCCCGCAGAGATTGATGGAACAGCAGACGTTGAATCACTGAATGTACTTTCTTTTTTTACGCGCTCGGGTATATTCCGCAGCTGTTTTCCTCTTCCTCGATTGACCGCCAGCTATTATTTCCAATTCCTCCTTTTCCCGCTTTGCTTTCTTTCGTGCTCGGTATTAACAATAATATTGTGCTGTTTTCCCTCCTCTTGAAACACGGGCTGCACTGTCTTTTTCCGCTGTAAAATCAATTTAAAATCAAACCAATTTTTGCCAATCCAATTGATATTAGTTTCAAGAGAATTAAATACACAAGGTGCATCTATTATGGACAATTGAAATATTCAAGAGAAACGTATCATCACATAACCTGGAATTCGCTGTGTTATGCGTATTATCACTGTCACTAATTTTATTGTTTGTTTGAATCACTATTCATTGTGTACTAATACGGCAAATAGTTCGTCAATATTATATAAAACACGAATTAATTATGGGAAACACTTTAATAACAAAATGCGAAAATAAGAAAAAGAATTTTTGACACACAGGACGCTTGATGCACTCACGCATAGGCAGTAATACTATTTTAAGGAGCTGTTACACGCTACGTGTATTGCCATAGCAGCGCATGCGCCTGGCGGTACTTTACTCTCATTCTCTCTCACACTTTGTCTTTCTCTGTTGCTTTTCTCCTTCCGAGTTGCGTTAATCGTTCAACGCTATTCCCCCTCCACTGAAGCGTTAAACGTTTAACGCAACCTTTTTCGGAGTCGCCTAAGAAGTTTCACTTCAAAAATTTGTTGTGTACATCTGAATCGGTTGACACCTCTTTTGGTCCCATTCACCGAACATGCAATACGCTTTATGCTCATTTGGCTTCAATTTTTGGACGAGTTACTAAGATCCTTTCAGAAAACCTTGTAAAGTGGATGGACGTAGCTCCAATTGTTTCGCGCGATGGTGAATTCATTTGGGTATTATTCGACAATCAAACGTGCATTATCTACTAAAATAAAAATGATGCATAACCGATATCTAGTTGCTCGAATTACTTACTCTGCTGGGCGATTATGCAAAGTGAATATTGAACGCAGCGAACAGTGCGTTGTGCAAACCCAACCATTATTTTGTTAAAAAGTTTGGAAGATTGCCAAACGTTGTTTCGGAGTAAGTCTATTCATTATGAAACGACAACCCAGGCTGAATATAAATCAAGTAACAGCTGTGAAAACGACCAACTCAGTATTACCAAAACAGTATTGCCTTATTTAATACCACACTTCTAGAACTGAAGCCGCTCGATTTCCACAAGCGATATCGCTTCGCTCTGTGAGCTGCCATTTCGTCCAGAAAAAACAACGGTTTTGTGTGGTTTGTGAGCCGATGGAATCATCGGTCCATATTTCTTCAAAAATGATGCCGGTGAGAACATAACCATCGAAGCTCGCGATCTCGATGAAATTTGGTTCCAACAAGACAGCACCACTTCCCACACATCGCACCAATTAATGGATTCATTGATAGAACACTTAGGTGATCATATAATTTAATAATAGTTTTGGGCCGTGTGGTTGTACATGGGAGCTTGGGTATTTCGTGAACCAATTCCACATATTTTACGTATTCAACTATTGTATATTAAATATTATGCGCTCAGATATCTCCGCTTACAGGTTGCCTAATTTAAAGCCAAAGCAAAGCTTGAAAAAGTTTTATTTGGTATATTTAAGATAAAGTAGTATTCACCTAATTTTATCTATTTTTGACATTACATATACACTCGACGAAAAAAACTCTTTTATTTACATCTTGTTTAAAGCATTTTCTTATAATAATTAACTTGTACTTGCAGCTTAACACTTGTTTTAGTGAAAAACACCAGCAACAATGCAAGAACAAATTCTCGATCTGAAATTTCTTTGGAACAATACGAGTATAATCATTTTTAATAAAGTGATTTCGTAGTTTTGTTTTTCTCCCAATACCGTTAGATTCATACACTACTTTACCTATCGGAATATAATAAACTGTTGGAAATGGTGTTCTCTACATTTACATATCCGTGATGAAATCACCACAATCAGGCGCCACCATCATTAGCTCTTAAGTTGTTTTACACGTACAAATTGATATAATAGAAATCTCATAGCTCGTTATCGAATTTCATCTGCATACCCTTCTTCTCTGCTGATATGCCACCACATCCTTCTACTCGCTTCGTTTATTTGCTTAAGCATATTATTCATTCTACTTTACACATACAAAAGTTTAACAAAATTTCGTAACAAATTTGCAAAGGAGCACACATTTACCTAACTGCATTGTAAGGGTTCGATATTTGAATTGAATTGAAAACGACACTGAAAATAAATTGTCTTATGGCAATTAAAATGAAACAGTATTATTTTTGTGGCATGTTAGTATTTTAATTAGTTTTAAAACATAATTTGGATGAGTTGATATTCAACAAGAGTTTTGACACTTTTTTCTTTTATGTAATTTTTTATTTCTTTATGCTTCACAGCGGTTATTTCTCTGAGTGCATATGCTGACTTCATTTGTCTGTGTGCTCAGAACGGTTACTTAATTTTCTTTTGTTTTAAGGCGAATTGTTGTGCCAACGTTCGACAAGGATGAAGTTCCTTTTGTCTGCTATGGCACTTTTGTCTGCTTATTCAGTTCTCTTTATGCTCTTGTTCGTTCATTCAGGCATTCCTTCATCTCATTCATGTGAATGTGCCATGCGTGTAATCATTGAAATTGTAAGAGTTTCCAAGAAAATAGCCATAATATTATTTGTAAGTTTGTGTGTATTGGCAAAGTTTTGTAAAGTTTTTGTTTTCTTACTCGTTTTCTAATTGTTGCTACTTTTGGGGTTTCTGAAGTGGCACTCAATGGGTGCAAATTTGCATGCACACAAGCGCAGCCAGTTACAAGAATTACGTAAGACTACGTAGCATGAGCACATGCTCAATCCAATACACAGTTATTTTTGTATATGCATACTTCAATGCATGTTCAATGTATTCGTTTGTTTATTTACTTTGAAAATTTTGCATGCTCAACAAAATTGTTGCTGATTAGACGTTTCTATTGTAATTTGGTAGAGTAAATGTGTGCCTGTCAGCTCCCTAAGCATTTAGTGCGTATATATATAAATATGTATATAAATATAAATGGGCATATCTACACATAAATACGTTTCAGGCTTGAAATTAATATAACAGAAATTAACAGCTTTTATTTATTTGTGTATATTAAATATAAGTAAGCACAGGAGTTAACACAGCTCCTTTCATCAGCATAACAGACATTCATTCAACGTTTGCTTTATTGTAAATTTACTTATATACCCATACGTATGCATATTATGCATTCAATAACGCCAATGAAAGGGTTCAACTTAAATTTATTTTCAAGTTCACCTGACGTACGTGTCGTATGAGTGACCTTCAATTTAAAGCACATGAGAGCTATACGAACATGTAGACTCAGATATTGTTGCATGCAAAGTATGCCGTTTATAATTGTGTACATTAATACACGCTTTATTTGTCTAGACAATTTCGTTCAATTATTAAATAAACTTAAAGTAGTCAATTATACTCATTTTACAATTCGTTGCTACTGCGTCATTACATATGCATACAATATACATACATATGTAGTATGTACCTTGACCATTTCAGCAACCTGTGTAGTTTGATCAATAATTTTTATCCAAAGTGTTGGCTCATGGTGAATTTAATAACAACACTCAATTTGATAAGGCAGATAAAAATCGATAGCATATAGCCATATACACTTATATGAGACATATGCGTATAAAACTACTTCGCACGATTACAACTACATATTAACTAACTACTACGTTCTTATTGTTTTTTTTTATAAAAATGCAAGTCTATTAAAGCGAATGTTGCGAACAAATTATACGAAGTATCGCCCATCGCTAGTCACAAATTTTTGTCATCTTTCTAGCAAAGCTCAAATACCATTGGAGTAAACTGTTCAACTTGTGATGCTAAATAAGAATCTAGCCATTTTTCGAAGCCTTTTTGTGAGTGAAACTACTTCTGAACCAGACCATGTGCCATCGAACTGAAGAAATAAAATCGAACAGTGCAATATATGGAGAATATAGCGTTTGTGGTGGGACTTCCAATTTAAGCGTTTTCAGGTAGCTTATAACGAGCGTGGCAACGTGAGCACAAGCATTGTCATACGATAGGATCACTTTTTCATGCTTCTCCTAGTATTCCGTAAACTTTTTGGCTTCTTTGACTAAAAGAATAAAACCAACCCTTCCGCAAATGACGACATCGGACGACAATCGGACATATTCGCACAACCAAAAAGATATGACACATAAACGATATCACTAATGTGGGCACACCGTTTCTTCTTTCATTGCCTAGGTTAAGTTTATCACGTTTTGAATATATCAAAAACGATCACTAATACGAGTAAAAGCTGGAGTCATCTATTGATAAACAGCGGGAAGTTACTTCCGCACCTAATGTTAACAGATTATATATGTAGGGGACGTACACAGACGAACTCAAATCGGACAGACATATTAAAGAACTATTATTTACATTTCGAACTTAAGCTATATATGTACTAAAGAATGCAACCATGCTAAAGTAGCCGTAGTCAAACCC
Organism: Bactrocera tryoni; assembly: GCF_016617805.1. Classification (NCBI taxonomy): domain Eukaryota; kingdom Metazoa; phylum Arthropoda; class Insecta; order Diptera; family Tephritidae; genus Bactrocera; species Bactrocera tryoni. Next base: position 34,372,503 of record NC_052500.1, on the reverse strand, counting down.
AACTTGACGAATATACGAGAGGCATACCCGACAACGGACAAACAGAACAGTTGCTATTTGAATTGCAATAAATACACATCTAAATATACAATGTGTCCAGTGTCTACTTATTTCCTACATATATGTATATGTAAACATATTTACATAATTCAAACCATATACATGATTATATTAACTAAAGTAGAAATGAGAGAAATTAAATTAGAGTAACATGAAATTATATTTTATAAAAGAAATAAAATAAAGTGGGTGGTTCTTATACAAACACTGAATGAAGCGTTACATTTATTGCAAGAACATAAATAAATATATGCACGCTTAGAGAAATGTTGAATCTTGCAGAAATGTTTTTAAGTTTTAAATCTATATTACAATTAATTATTACACAAAACAAATAAGGAAGGGCTAAGTTCGGATGCAACCGAACATTTTAACCTTAAGATGTAAAACGCCAACCCGAAGAAATTAATCTAAGCAATTTTGTATATACATACATATACTCTATATAACCCATACACTGACCGACAAATTCGACATAAGGTTTGCTAGAAAAACCAAAATGACCGTTCATAGTATATGAAAGTTGGGGTAGTATCGACCCGATTTTATCTATGCATTATTATCATGCTACAAACTAAAAAGGTTATCACTGGGTTTCATTAAGGTGCCGCACATACAATCATCACTCATATAGAGTAAAGTCCACCGGTTGTTCGAAAATCCTGATATTAGTTATATGGGGGCTAGTCAAGTTTTCGCCCAACTTCAATTATTTTAAGAATAAATATACACTCAGTAAAACATGCTTTGTAAGTTTAACTGATATAATTCAAATATTGCCCGATATATGCAATATTAAGTTACTCAGAAGTTCGAAAATCTTTATATTAGGTATATGGGGCTAAGGTAAATATTGACCCGTTTGAACCCATTTTTGATAAAAATACTTTTGAAAAGAATGGATTTCAACTGTATATTCCATCCATTGACCGAAATTTTCGGTCAAAAGTCAATTAACTATAAATACTGGGGTGCACGTATTCGGTGTCTAGGGGTTTCAACACTTTTGGTTGGATTTGGTAAATTTTTCAAGATAAGGCGCCATACTTGAAACGAATTATTAGTGCACAATTTTATACTGTTATATTATTTTTTTCTTCGTTTGTGTATAGGAAAGTGAAAGAATCAAGTGGAATTTCAAAGTGTTGGGGTTTATCATCTTACTGTCGATAAACGTTTCCATAAAAATTGCCTTATGCGAATTTGTCGATTGTAGCTTTTTTTAATTTTTTTCCCACTTACGCGTCCTACTACTGTGGTCCGCTGTGCCAAATTGGATTTTTATACTCTTGCAACCAGTTGCTACATAGTCATTATAGTTATGTTCACCTAAAGGTTGTAGGTATCAACTAAAACTAAGCGAGATAGATATAGGATTATATATATATAAATGATCAGGGTGACGAGAGTAAGTTGAAATCCGGTTTATTGTCTGTCCGTCCGTTCGTCATTGCCAGCTGGAACTTGAGATATGTAACTTAGTAAGCAAGTTATCTAGTATAACAAAAATTTCGAGTTCTACGTTGGCCGTACTCGGACCACTGCCCACAAATCGCCACTTACTAAAAACTTATAAAGTGCCGTAACTGAGCACTAAAAAAGACATAAAACTATAATTTGGTACAGGGGATCGCAGTATCTAGGGGCACCTGTTAGTAAAAATTTTGAAATAGTGGACGTGGCCCCGCACTCTAATATGTTTAGTGTATATATCTCCTAAAGCACTAAAGCTACATCAACCAAACTTTCTGAGCTCGAATATTATAAAAACTCTTACGAACAGTACTAAAATGATGAAATCGGAAGATAATTCCGCTCACTCCTCATATAACGGTACTGTTCAAAACTACTATCTATTTATCCCCGAGATGGTATGAGAAAGTTTTATGGAAGCTAGCGCGAAAATTGAACGAGGGGCGTTGTACCGCCCACTTTTTGGTGAAATCACATATCTCGAGATCTGACTGACCGAATTCGACTAAATATAGTATGTAGCATTCTTCTTGTATATATATGTTGAAAATGGAAATGTGAATTTGGACTACAACCACGCCTACTCCCATATAGCATAATTTTAAGTTTCCCTTGATTCTTTCACTTTCCAGTGTACAAATCATGAAGTAGTTATTATAACGGAAGAAAATTTTGCAGTAAAAATTCCACTAAAGTACTACCTTGTGTTTAAAAATTGCCCAAATCCAAATAAAACTGTTCAAGACCCTAGGTACCGAATATGTTGACGACAGTATCTATGGTTGACTTTTGACCGAAAATATCATTCAATGTGTGAGATATACAATTGAAATTCAGACAGAATCCTTTCCTGACAGTAGTAATTGTGTGTAGAAAAAATGGCTTAAATCGGGTCAATACTGTCTTGAGCCCATATATACCTAATATAAAGATTTTCAAACTTCCAGGTGAAATTCAAATGATATTTTGCTATTTGTATATTTTATACTTAACATTATATCTTTGTGCCTAAAATAAATACAATTGGACGAAAACTGGACCTAGTAGACCTAGGGCACATACATACTTGTGGTATGTTTCATGATAATAGTTAATAGACGAAATCGGGTCTATACTACCTCGACTCCCATATACAACATATAATGATTTTTGTTTTTCCAACAAACCTTATGCCGCATATGTCGGTGTGTGTATAAGTTATATGTAAATTATATGTTTATATAAAATTGCTTAGATTCGAATCCTCTGTTTGAAGTTTTAGTACATCGTAAGGTATTTCCGCGGCAAGAATATAAAATGTTCGGTTGCACCCGAACTTAGCCTTTTCTTAGTTGTTATAGTTCTACTTGATATCTGATGAGATATTATCTGAAAAATTTAGGAGTAATTTAGTTCTTATCTTTTAGAATCGGAAAGTGAAGCTTTTGGCAGCGTCGTAATGATTTAAGTTACATTTTAAAAATATAAATTCCTGACGCCAACTTTTTGATCTTACATATGTTAGAAGGGCAACATTTCTGCACCATATACTTAAATCTAATGGATAGATATATCTTCATATAAAACTATAAACTAGTACTGGCCACAGCTGCAAGCGATGTATGATATTTCTTCCACCACGCCCATTTTAGGATCTTTTTTCATAACAATACAAGATTTTAAGTGCATAAGTTATCCAAGCGCATTTGTAAAAAAAAGAATCCGATTGAACCTCACCAAAGTTCATCTCTCAGGAACAACTCTTACTCAATTTTGAACGAAACACATTCGCTACCTAAAAATACTAATAATATTTTGATAAATTATTTCAAACGCTTTTCTTTTAATTATAGCAAAAATTAAATTATAATACTGTATAAAAAAAGAGTCAGTAGCAACAGAGAGAACATGCTAAATATGTTGTGTTTAAAGCTTTACAGTTATGCGATTATCCAGAAAAAAGCGAAACGAATCGCTATCGGTTATATCTATAAGGAATCGATTATGAAAGAATAACGGCATCGAGATAAAAGTATATTGTCAAATGCAAAAGTTTTCCATACCAACCGAGAGCCGGAGATTACATTGTTGCCTTAGAAAATAAACTGTGCCAACTATTGTGAAGATACATTCTCCAATGTGAAAGTTTTCCAGACAGACAGACGGACATGGCTAAGTCGACTCAGCTCAACATACTGATCATTTATGCATATACTTTATATTTGTGAAAAACTTAATATACCCTGTTCAGGGTATAAAAATCATGTGCTTTATTGGTCTACCGTGTTATTTAAACTTAGAGAAGAAAAACAATTACTATGGTTAATTAACAAAAGAACTCGCTCTATTCATAATCTAATAAAATACAAAAAAGCTAATGCAGTGTTTCGAAAAAATTTAAAGAAGCTAAGAGGGTTTGCTTACAAAAAATTACCAAAGCTAACACTCCGTTAACAAATCCCTAGAAATTACGGGCGAACATAAAAATGCTCTCAGGCTCCTATACGCAAGTTAATCTTAAATGTATAAACACTCCATTTGTGTAAAATAAAAATGAACTTCTCAGTAGAAGGTATAGCAAAGTTCATTCACCCTCATATATTACAGAATCTGACATAACCACAGCTGAATTCGATTTTACCTTATCTTCAATGTCAGTCGAGACGCCCGGTGCAGACCGAATTTCATATCCCATGCTAAAAAACTGCCCTTCAAGTCTCAAAAATAGAGTTATTAAATTGTACAACAATATTTTTTGTCAAGGTGTCTACCCTCAAAGCTGGAAAAAGGCGGAGATAGTTGTCATTCCGAAATCCAATGTAGTGTCTACGGATGTTGTCGATTACAGGCCAATATCACTCCTCTGTTGCATTGGCAAACTATTAGAAAAATAATATCAAAACGTACCCCGTGGTTCGCATTAAATAAAAACCTTCTCAGTCGAAACCAAGTAGCATTTAAGGCGGGGCAAGGCACTATGGATGTTTTACTCTATTTTGATAATTTCGCCAAAACTGCTTTATAGAAAAGAAACCACATATCCGCTCTCAGTTTGGATTTCGAAAGTGCTTTCGACAGTTGGTTGAGTTGGTTCTCATGTTATTCTACGACAGCTTGAGAAGTGGCAAATTGTGAAAAAACATTTAACTTTATTAAATCTTTCCTAATCAACCGGAAATTCATGACTAAAATCAATAACACTTTTTCGAACACGTACAATATGTACAACGGAATACCACAAGGATCACCATTGTCTGTTATACTATTTGTAATCGCATTTAACGAAATCAGTACGATAATCTCTATATATGAACTCATTTCGCATATTAACTATGCTGATGATGTGCTGATCTTCTCCAAACAAAATTATCTAAATACTGTAAAAAATACCTTCTTAAAAATCCTTACTGATATTTCAAATTGGTCCAATTGTTCACGTGCGAATATTTCTATAAACAAATGCAAATTATTCCACATGTGTAGAAAACAAAAATGTAATAGCTTCAATCTAAGCTATAATAATGTAAATATTGTAAGTACTACTAGTCTTAAATTCCTAGGTATAATATTCGATAAGAGACTTACGTTTAAGGAACATTGTACAAATATTTGTAAGCAACTAGTTTCTAGGCTTAATATAACTAAGTATCTATCATCAAAGTACTGTTTAGTTCACATTTATTCTCTCATCAATATTACAAGAGCTTTAATTTTATCTAAGATTGACAATGGTCTCCCTATCTACGGCAATTGTGCCAAAAGCAACATAAAGCAAATATTTGCACCATATCTGCAGCTGTAAAAGAAGTATTCGGGCATTCCCAACATCACCAATAAAGTTCACATTAACGGAAGCCGGACTCCCATCCATCGAGGAAAGAGTTACAACTAAACCGGAGGAAAAATCTATATCTTTTGTCGCATCATGGCTACTCAAAGAATCTTCGTTCCAGCTAAATCTTTAAAAACATAAAAAAGAACATTAATTCCAGGGTATATCAAAGTTTGTTCAAAGAGCTCATTGTGCAACACTATCTAGATTGGAAACTCATTTTTACTGACGCTTCGAAGCTGACTTCTACACGTCTTTTGCTATTGTTGATAACGTTGGAAATACGTTAAAAGCTAGACACCTACCCAATTACAGCTGAGTATACACCGCAGAGGCAGCAGCCATCTATAATGCGCTGTCCCTAGCTAGGTTAGGTTAGGTTAGATGGCTGATCAAAGATCACACGTAGACTAATAATGTAGTCCTTTGTGATGCCATTGAAAAAGAACTCCCGTGTTCGGACTTACAGATTGGCGAAGCGCTTTGTAGCCAATACATATGTAGTTACACAGACGCTTAACTTGAACACCCGCCAGTTCGGTGGGATGTGCAAAGGTATCCGCCCCCAAGTGTCTACGTCTTGACCTCCCAAACGCGGGACAGCAGGAAGTGCTGACTTGTTTCTACCGCATTCTCTTCCAAGTACAAAACTCTAACTTAAAAACATTAATATGTACTGATAGCAAGTCTACAATCTCAGCTCTCCTAATTGCATCCAACAAATCCTGCCTCATTGCGCAAATTGGAACCATACTAATTGGGAACACAAACATAAAAATTATGTCGATCTCTGGACACGCCGGTATTACCGGAAATGAATGGGCCGATCAAAACACCAAACTGGCGGCAAAACAGCCATTGATTGCTTTCGACTACATCGAGAAAAATGTTATAATCCACTTAATCGCTTCAAAACAAAACGCCGTAAAAGTTAATGCTTGGAAGAATGTGCAACATCACTACGCCATCTGCAACCAAGAGAGGAAAAAACTTGCTTATCCACCATCAGGCCGTTGCCAAGATATAAAAGCCTTTGTTCGCCTTCGTCTTTGTCATACGTCATTAACGCATTCCCATTTATTAAATGGAAACCGTATTTCAACCTGCCTATATTGTAACTCGTCGTCCTTAACCACAACACATCTACTAGATGAATGCCCCTTCTTCAACTCAGCAAGAACCAGTATCTTTCAGAATAATAAAGCTCTTGATTTATTAAAAATAACATCTATTGTAAACATCACTAAAATATGTGATTTCGTATCTCATCCAAAGTTAAAGAAATATATTTAAGTTATTCTTCCTTTTTAAGTTTATTTTTAACAGTTCATAAAAACATATTGCCTGTAAATAATTCTTAAATGGAAAGTTCCATCTTTATTATTTAAGTCGTTTATAATATAGGCTGATGGCCTCTGTAGCTAGTGCTCCTTATGTATAATGTAAAATAATAATTGTATCATTATTTTACAAATAATAAACAAATAAATAATAATCGTTAGGAAAAATCTGGAATATTTTCTGAAGTAATGTGATTTTGTAAATAGTCGCAGTATACAATCGCACTCTTCGGAAACCAGATTTTTCATAGAAAACATTTATGCAAAGATAAAAAGCCCCTTTGCTCCAAAACAGACGCCGCTTTTTAGTCACACTCTATGAGGAGCGTTCTCTGTCAATAATTTCAAAACATAAATTCTTCTGTAAATACAACTTCTTTATCAAAGTAAAAATTTATTTTTAATTTTGGAGAAAGACTGCTATGATTCCGCATAAGAAATTATATCTGAGATGGCATTACGCATTATTATATTATATATATTTTTGTTAGAATTTTTGTTAGATGAAACTCCAGCACTATGCGACTTAATCAATCACGGATTAAGAAATCGAATCCCGATCTCTAATTCTTACAACAGATTCGTTTATTTTGACCTTGCCACAGTGCTGAACGTTCCAGTTAGGTGTATATGAAGATACACATAGTATACGTACAAGTACTCTTCAACTGCTAGCTGTACATTTTCGTAGTAAAAACGGTCAATAGCTTAAACTAAATATTAAAGTCGTAGAATTTAATAGAAGAGATGAGCTTGTGGTTGGTGTTTACCATGCGATGTTTCCTGACCCCACCTTATTTTAATCAATTATACCACACATTCAAATTAAAGCGAAAGTCAATGAACAATTACTTATGCAACGTAGTTGAAGTGTTTATTAATTAAATTATTCATGCGTCATAGTTGAAGATTTGATCTATAAGTATACATATATGTATAACTTAATTTTTGATTGGAGCTTATGCAATTGAAACGGAGCAGCATATGTAAGAACATACTGGTACACACATATTTTCATAATCAATCCAGAAATAAATAAATACGAGTACATACTTAGTAATAGAATACACAAAATGAGTTATTGGCGAATTTAATGATGGCAATGAATACTTGGGCGATATTTATGCGCCAGTGTGTGATTTCGTAAAGATGCCATAAAAACAGCAGCGCTTCAACCACAACTTAAATAAGACACAACCGACCGAAACGAAACAAAAAGCAGCAAAAGCCAAGCAAATGGTTTGTGTGTGTCTAAACATGCCGCCCATGCAGACCGCAAACCAAGAAAATGTGGTCTCTACTTCGGGTGTATGCATTGAGTGCGCTGCTGTGTGTGTTGTTGTGGTGTAGGTAAATACGCAGTCAACGAGGTGGAAATTTTCTCGCCAAAATAAATGAGGACGTGCGCACGCTAAATCAAGTGGCGCGACTGTAATCGCCCCCAGCAAAGTCCACGCCAAGCGCCATACTCCGCCCCATTCGCTGGCGTATGTCTAAAATCACCCGGCGAGCGGCAACCGCCAATTGCCAACCGCGACCCCTTGTTCATCTAATTATTCACGAGATTTGCCCATTCGGTTGCCGTTGTGGTGGTCACATTGTAGCGGCGACTTATGAAATGTGGAAAGTATTCGGAGTCACAGGCAGAGTTAGTATATGTGTGTGTTTATATGTACATATGTATGTACATACATATATGCGCATAATTCAGTTTGTGTGTCGAATTTTCTTTGCTTTTCTGGTGTAAAATATTAAAAGGCAAAAACCAAAGTCTTGCGGTGTTAATCCCCCAAAATAAATCACAGGAATTTTATTGTTTACTTTCGCGGAAATCCACAATTTAAATAAAGCGCCGATGAGGTTACACAAGCATAAATTACAAATATTTATTAACGGATATGTATTTATATTAGGACAGTAAGGAAGGAAATTCGGATTTCAAATATGAAATGTTTGATAAATTTGATTTTCCGTTTATTTTGATAGGCGCAGAGTTGCCGGGATGTAACTTTCTCTTAAAATAAGGTTCCGGCATAATTCTGTTTGAAGTGCTATTTCAGATAAGAAGATAGAAGAGTGAATAAAATGATGAGTGCAGCCCAATATTAATTACTTCCTTCGCTTTTCGTAAGCGTGTGCAATATTTTTATTTATTAAAGGGTAAGGTGGGCTTCTGAGGTTCCGGTATTTGAAAAATATGTAAATGACGGATAATGAAATCTCGATTATCACTTTATCGTGCGAGAGTATAAAATGTTCGGTGACACCCGAACTTAGTCCTTCCTTACTTGTTTTATTTATTAAGGGGTAAAGTGGGCTTCAGAGGTTCCAAATCTATCTTCTACTAGCTTTTTATATTTATATATTTTATGAAAACAATTCAACATTTCAATGATAAATACATATTTAAACAGTATTTTGTAATTTTTTTATTTATGAATTCCAAAAACTTCTCCGTTGGTACCTCATCTACCGTGACGTCTCAAACAAAAAATGCTCTTGCCGGAGCATAACTCATTAGTAGATGAGTACATGGTACATTAGTACATATCGTTATTGGACGAAGGAATAAAAATAACTAAAATTTGAATTTTTTACAGACTTTTCAAAAAAATAAATTTTTCATAAAATTTTAGGCATATTTTGGTGCGAAAAAATTATTTGTAATGAAAAAAATAAATTCGTTCAATATCAAGATAATGTGATTTAAACATGTGAGGAAAATTTTAACAAACTATTTTTATAATTGTTCGATTAATTGTCTCCACCGACTTAAAAAATTTATTTTTCGTGCGAAGCGCTGCAACACCCCACCCAACTCCATAAGGGCAGAAATTCGACGCAAAGGAAACCATATTTAGGTAAATATAATTTTTCACAAACGTACATATGCATGTGTCTAAAATATTATACAAAATATCCCAAAAACTTGAAAGGAAATCGTTCTATAAACAAATGATTGTACAAACCGATCTGTAGTTCAGTAACCGATGTATACGGCACAAAAACAGCGGTAAGGGTATTGAGTACACTGCGTAGTAGGGAACAATATAGCGTAAATATATCAGAAGATTTTGATTACAAAATGCAAATAGCTTTACTACAAATTTTCGATAATATTTTATACCAAAATTTTCGGTATTTATTCGGAAGTCAAATGAGATGCTAGCTAGCAGTGGGAGATATTGAATATTAATGCGGACGGACCGCGCCTACTTCTCTAAATTTGGTGATGAATAGCATTTAATATTTACATATTTTAATTATTTCAAAGTATTGAATAACTATTACTGTCTTGGAAAGCCCGAACAGCAAAGATTAGTTAATAAACTGGGAATGAAGGAGAGTTGGTTTCTATCCTGCTGAAATATGTCTACATACATAAATATATAAAATACACTCTATAAGACATATTTGTTGCTTTTATTTCTTTATAAAGTAATATTTGAGGAAAATCATTGTGGCATTCGATTATTAAATTTAATGTAGTATTATTAGATTCGTTAAATTATTAATAAAATATGTTTATAGATATATGTATGTTTTAGATGTTTGGAACTTTCGTTTGGAATAAAGCAGAAAAAATTTAATCAGACCGCCTTTATTGATTAAACTTTTTTTATTTTTTGACTTTGAACAACATACACTCGTGGCCACCCAAACCTTACCACTCAAAACTTTCAAGTATTGTGCATATTTGACAACACTTTATAGCGGTACTTTTTGCGGCAAAGAAATTGTTTATTTAGAAATAAGTAAATGACATGTTATTAATCAAAAATATTAAAAATTAAAAGCAAACACATTCAGCTATAAATAAACAAATAGAAAGATAGTGAGCGTCACAAAATGAGCTCGAAATGTTGGAGACATGCGATGAAAAATTGAAATTTTTTATTTTTTTAATTTAATTTCATTTACACTATAATTGAAATTAATATTTGATTTTATTTTTCATTGAAACACGAGTCGTTGTTTGCATAAACACAGAAATGCTAATTTGTGTTTTATTCATTAAAGGTAATAATTTAAAAATTTTAATTGTAATTAGATAACATAATTTAATTTACTTATTGTATACTTACTAAAAACATAAAAAAAGACAAAATTTAAGAAAATTCCGAACGAACGAAAAAGTCCGAGAATAAATTTAAGAAAGTAAAGTGGTAAGGTTTGCATGGCCACGAGTGTAAGAAAATTCTAGAATATGTTTATGACGACGTTGTCTCATAAAAATAGTTAATCGATTTGGTAAGCCCATTTCTTGTAGTACTTCGGTTGCTAAAAGCTCGTCACAATAAAGTAATGGCTTCTCGTGATGAGGACATTTAAGACCTTTCTGCTAAAATCTGTTAATATTGATATGGGTAACCTAGCTTGAAGTTATTTTTAGTGATAACTCCTAAAAAATAAAGTACGTTAAAAGACTTGGGACAAATAAATTAACCCAGACGGTTAATATCCAAGTATGTCAACGAACAAGTGTTTATTTCATCTATGGTATTATATTTCAATTTTGTTTACTTACTTCATTTTTAAACAGAAGTTAGTTCCATCGTTGACGGTAAAACTGTGTGCAAAAGCTCTGGAATTTTCGGTGCGGAACTAAAGTTTTAGAAACGAACTTTAACGATTTTTGAACGTTGCTTTGTTGTAATGTTTTGAGTAATAGTTTTACAAAATATAGATTTTAAATAAAACATAGCTGGTGTAGTAACTCATGCTATAAGAAATTGTTTACCCTTAGCGACTATATTATCAGTTGATGAAACTAAATCTCATGAGTTCAAACTTTAGAATATTATTTTCAGAAGCTATGGAGTGGTACTAAAATTCGGCTTCAGGTGTCAAAAAATAAATATAATCTAGGTGACGAGAGTGTTAAGGTTCTCTTAGCCACGTAACAGTTAAGTCTGCCTTTTATAAAGAGTTGTTTCGCCTGATTGCGTTCTACTAATAGCCGCTTGCGTTGCCTGTCAATATCGAGGAAATTCAGCAGACTATAGCAAAAACCAAATAGTATAAGTAAGTAGTGAAAAAAATAAACACTTTTTTATGGCACTTACTTTAATATCAGCACTATTATTTAAATAAATATTTTATTGACATAATAAACCGATTTAATTTCAATAATTAACTAGTAGTATGTACGACGTTGTGTTCATAAATGCAATAATATCCGCAGGAGTCTGCATACGATTGTTTATGTAACAATCGGGTTTATTTATTCATTTGCATTAGCTTGTGTGTGTAAGCGAAGCCAATTATATGTATTTGTTACTCTAAAATATATCATTGCATCATTGTTCATTTAAATGGATGGATAATGTAATTAAATGAATTAAATGATGTGAAAATGGCGTCAGATATGGCTCTGCGCTGACGCATTAAAAACCATTTATTTTAGAATTACGGGCTTTCGATTTGAGTACGTTGCAAGTGCTCCGAGATCAGCTTTGCTGAATTAATATGTATTTATATAAAATCGTTAAAAAATCGTGCTTTTTGTAACTGATTTCGATAATGATTTTACTAATCAAACTATTACTTGCGGTGGAGACCCGATCAAATTTTTCTGAACGTTGTTTACATTCCGGTTCCATTACGATTTTCTGAGGATACAAAATAAGTTTACTAAACTTAAATACTTCGCACAAACTAAAATACCTAGTGGAACACGGTATAATTAATGATAATGAAGGTTTTTAAATCCAGAAGAAAACGTGGGAGACTAAATACTCCCATATAAATGATTAGCGAGACAAGCTAAGTGTACCTGCAAGTGGACGCTGTAAGCCGAGTCGAGCGAGGATAATTTGATAAGATTATAGGGGTATTCAGACCGAATTTGTTAATCTGGTATTAGTTAATACTTCGTTAAAACACATAACTGTGAATACACTTCTGGCTCTTCCTCAGTGATGCGGTGAAATTTGTTCCAAAACAGCTGATGCTATTTAATTAAATACTTACTTTTGAAAAATTTGTCAAAATTATTTTGTAGTGGGAACCAAACGTTTTTTTCGCAATTAATTAAATTAACATTTGAGGCAACAACGAAAACCAAATAACCGAGTGGTGTTACAAAAAACGAAAAAATTATCATGCTTGCCTCTCTGGTACTTTGTTACTCGATAAAACCTGTTAATTTTACAAAAAATCAAACGCACATAAAAAATTACCGAGAACGACTGACATACTACCAAAGTTGGTCTGAATACCTCTCATATTATAAGGAATAAGCCGAAGCCGATTCGACGCCGACTTGCGTGTTCCATAGTTCATTGGCATGTTGATCTCATATACAGGGAGTTACCATGAATATGGTGGAACAATATTTATAATACCCGCTATTATTATTTTCAAGAGAAAACTTATGACGGGAATTCACTAATCCATCAGAATTTATTATATACCTAATATTAATATATTCAAGGCCAAATTTATGACAACAATTGCCTAATATATCGAAAAATAGACAATAACATTATTCTTTACTTTACGCACAAAACAATTATTAATTAATTATATTTTTTGTTTTAAATAAAAAATAACTGTATAAAATAAATTGTTAGTAATAAGACAAATTTTAGCGCTGAATCTCGCCTCTTCTGTGCGGTACCTGGAATCGAGCAACGTTGGTCAAAATTAGTTTTGTGGTCAGCTCGGCTTTGAGCGTCTGCTCTACAGACACTTTAAATCGACTACGCCACTTCGATCGGTCTGTCCGTCTGTATATATGCAAACCAATCCATCAGTGTTTGAGACATATCGTTTTTCCTCAGAATAAAACATAAAAAAAATTCCTGATAAAAATAAATATAAATAGTTATTTCTTATACTCTGCTGTGCTACTAGAAGTGCAAAAGCCCTTTGCAATTTATTTCGAGCAGTTTGTGAATTATATTTCAATAATCTTTTTTCCTACCCTTACAACTATTGCTTCTCCAAACATCTAAAACACTAGTGTTGTGTTGAACTCCACTTTGGTTTGAAATTCGCTGTCGTATCCTTTAAATGTTTAAAGAGTTTCCCAAATAGAACGCAAGATTTATTAAATCTGGAAGTCTTTGCGGGTGATCAGTTCACCTTTTTTTAGACATAGGACGTCCAGAGAACTTTTTTTGAGCGCCTGAGTACCTCGATTAACTTGCTTAAAGCAGAAATCGTCAAGATTATTTGCGGTCGGACATAGTGAGTTAACATCCATCGATGAAGGTTTTCAGGTAAATGGAGGCCCAAACAGTCACGTTTTAATCATCCAATATTTTTAGGGAAATCATAATATATTTTTTACTCCTAAAATACCGTTTCAAAATATTTCATGACTTTGTTTCTGAATTGCACTGATGTGAACTCAATCTATAAGTAAATGTCCCAGTCTCCAGTCGAGTTCATGAATAAACTTTGAAAGAGATATTCGCACTATGTAGTTCGTGTTTTAAAGAAGCTGAACTTGGTCGAAATAGCGACGCTCGCTTGTAGTCATTAAAAATAAGAAGAAATTACCGTTAATAAATCGGAGGAAAGCATAAAAAATGTATTTGTACTCATTTAAGAAACTATCTGATAATAAATGTGCAAATTATGTAAAAGCACATGGCATACTAAAAGCTTGTAGGAAAATTGCTGTATCTATGATATTTGTATACACCAATTTAAACGGTGAGCAGTAAATGTCGGTGTGTGCTTTGGAGTTGCGCCAGGTGCATGTGTTGCATGCGCTCGATTAATGGTGCAACATTTACTATTAATATACACACGCCAATAAAAACGACACGATGGCAATTGCAATGTTTCACACACACACGCCAGCGCGTGCTTAAAGAAAATGTTTTCGCGCGAATTCCGACTTCGCAACATACTGCCTCCTCCCCGTTACGAAATGTTTCGACAGACGTACACATATTCCTATATACGTTGTTGTATGCTCGCCCAGCATACTAGTTCAAGGCAATTTACTCTCTCAGTAATATTTTTAAAGTACTAAAAGCTTAACGATCAGCTTGGGCGTTGTAAATCGTTGCAATTAATTTAATTTATAGTTAACTTGTTGTTGGTGTATTGTATGCGTATTGCCTACGTGTAAGGGAAAAGTTGTTACATTGACGGTTCTGATGTTTTGAATAGTGTTGTTTTCAGTCGCCCTTTACAGCCGCAACCGTCGCCGACTTTTAATATGTATAAGTATTAAAATGAAATACAAAGTAAATCACTTCACACCTTCGTTGCTTATTAAACCTGATGGGTAAAGCGATATTTCGAGGTGAAAATCAAGGAACCCAATAATGGAGGTTGTGAAAATTTAAGTGTTCGTGTGGCTACTAAATGCTCACCATATTATTAATCACACTATTTGTAGTGTATATACATATAATCTTTATGCTCTCGCAATATTGTGAATAGAGTATGAACTTTTGCTAAACTTGTGGTTGTTTGTAAAACTTAAAACTAATAGACATGGACGAAATGTTAATAATCGAAATTGCGAGAAGAGCAATATGGGTATAGGTTTTTAACAAGTGGTCGTAGTCACGCCCCTAACCACGCTCGCTTAGAGCAAGTCTTTCTAGCTTCTTCCCATAAAATGCGAAAGTTATTGAAGTCGGATAGTAACCACACCCACCCCCATATAACAATTATTTATAAAACTACTAAAACCACGATATCTTACCACAAGCGCGACATAAGCATAACATTTTACAAAAACGAGTAAGCAAAGGTTAAGTTCGGGTGAAAGCGAGCATTTTATGTTCTTACGTCTTGTAAGGATCAAAGTGTGCGAAATTCCTTCAGAAAAATATGGAAGTTGGCGACAAACAGTATTGACCCCCTTTTATCTATTTTTGGCAGTAACACATTCTATCAACATGCCACATACTCAAAAAATGTTCCGTGGGTTTCATTGAGGGATCGTCTTAGTACGAAATTTTCGAGACATTTGTTCAATTCACAACCTGTCGTAAAGCATCGTAAAATCGTAAAATTATACATTTTTACACTTGTTTTTTTTATAATTTTACGATTTTACGATGCTTTACGACAGGTTGTGAATTGCTCAATTGTTTTTTTTTTGTTACATTATTAAACCTGTCGAAGAAAAGAGCCAAATTCGATACTTTTTGTTCAAACCGCCGCCATTTTGTCAAATTTCAAAAAAAAAGGTTCCATAGCGCGATAGCAGGTTTCCTACAGATTAATAATCTTTTCGAAATTTTTGGTTTAGACAAAAATTGAGGCCGTAATATGAAAAAACATGGATTTATTTATAAAAAAAAACGTACCGATTAGTTAATTTCAACAGTAAAGTTAGCCAGATGTTCCTATATTAAATATTGGCCGACATACGCGGTATAAGCAAACGCAGAAATTCGAGAATCAATTTTTATAATTTTTAGTCACCAGTTGGCATACTTCGAAGGCACCATTCGTTCAAAGTATTATCTAATTATATTAATTGCTTATGGATTTATATACTAGAAAGTGGAATAATCAAGTAGAATTTTAAATTTATGTGGGCAGCGGACGTGGTTGTAGTTCGATTTCGCACATTTTCGTACTGTGTTATAAGAATGTTGGAATAATGCTACTACTGGTCGTTCAGATCCCGCTCGGTCGATCAGGTCCCGAGATATATGATTTTACCTTAAAGAGGGCGGTGCCATGCTCATTGTCCAGTTTTGACCTGAATTATCGCGCTTCAAGTATTTTCTAATAGTACTGTTATATGGGGAATTGGCGGGGTTATCATCCGATTTCATCCATTTTTACAAAACTATAGTTCTATACCATAATTTACCAATAAGTTGTGGCATTTTTTAAGTTTTCGGTTGATGGTGTTTTGTGGATTTGGTAGAGGTCCGATTACAGCCATCTAAGAACTCGTCATCACTTTTACCATGAAATACGTGACAAATTAAAATATCAATTTTTAGTCAAATTGCAGCTTGCACAGGGAGACAAACGGATGGTCAGACACTAACTTGGAGTTTAGCTCGTTTCATCATCCTTTACATTAACATCGATTTGTTTTAGGTGATACATACATACATACATCCGTTATCCAGAAAAAACAACAGATAATGATAACCGTTAAACTTTTTTCTGTCGAGATATGTAAAGTCTAAAGTCTATGGAGCCCTTGGAGCAAAACATCACGAGTGTCATTCGCCAGTTACCAGTCGAAATGTTTGAACGAGTCATCGAAAATTGAACTCGACGGATGGACCATCTAAAACGTAGCCCCGGCCAACATTTGAAGGAGATACTCCTCAAAAAATAAATGCCAAAGAAAGTACCTTCGACTGATAGTAAACATTCTACATTAGTCTGAAACCACGAAATGGATTACTCTTTATTATACTCTATAGCAGCATGTACCGAGAGTATAAAAATGGTATGATATAGTCCGATTTTGTTATAAGTCTTATATCTCATTACAGCTTTCTATATATACACACAGCCATAGTACATAGTATTTTTCGAAAATTGCTGTATTACAATCCGTACAAAATTATGATTTCATCACGGTTTCATAAGACTATACAATTTTGTTTTAACCCTCGATTTTACGCAATTGACTTCTAACTTTTGTTACTTGCATAAGCGTGAGAGTGGCAATGTCTATAATAAAGCTCCTCTGAGAACTTATTAGAATAAAAGGTGGCAACCTCCAATTCTACTAGATCCACACACATATCATATCTGCAGCATTTCACAAGTTTCACTAAGATAGCCCAAGCTTAACATTTCCAAAAGAGCAATTAGTCAAACAATTTTACCGAATATCTAATTTTGATAAACACAAACTACAAAACTAACTTCCTCAAATTGCGTCCAAAAAAGACATTACAACTATTTACCTTGTTGTTTGCTTTTTGATTCAACCAGCTGCTCGTACCAGCACAAATGATCAATTTGAGTTTTATGTCTCAGTTATGCTCTGTTAGGATATTTGAGTTTGTTGAAGCTTTGGCCGTATAAGAACGTATGACATGAGCGTACTTGCATTAAAAACCCATACGATTGCAATCGCACCTTAAATTAGTCGGGCAGAAAAGTAGTTAATAGTTCGAAAACTATTAAGTGAAATCGAACTATTAGAACTAGCTAGATATCTGTGGATTGAAAAACAATATTTAAATATTCAAAAGGCACCATACATAAAAGCCTTAAAGGTACACAACTGTATGATTGAGTTTGAATCAGAAATCATATACATATATTAGTCCTCGAAATAAGTATAGTGTGAAAACTGAAAATTAAGAAAACTGAGAACTTAATTTAGTAATTAATTTAGAAATGCCGTGAAAATGACAAATATAGGACCTTCCAGACATTTCCATGGAAGATCTCTAATAGTGAGGCGAGCGTTGTTGTTGTAACGGGTACCTCATCCCCGTTAGGAGCATGCAAAGAGGTTGCCTGTGTCATGAGGTGACTTATGGCACTCTGTCCATATATTAGATATGTCGGGTCTTTTTTGGATAAGTAGGAGTTTAGCCTCTTACGAATCCAGACCGAAGCTGCGCAAGGGTCACGCTCATCTCTCGCGACAACTCGAGCTCTTCGTCTGCAATGGGTGGTGCTTTGACTCCAAGTACGCCATTCACTGAGAGGGAGTCGATGAAAGTGTTGATGGCTTTACTGCGAATGATGGTCAGTGCGTACTTTTTTTGACGTCTTCAAGTAGCGTTGTGTGATTGACTGTGTCAACGGGTTTTGACAATTTCAACGCAGGGTGGTTTCCGTGTAAGGCCACGAACTATCTGGGCGTTTATGACGCTAAGTGCTGTGGTGGTACTTTGCACTCTTCGGAATCCATACGGGTGGTTTGCTAGGCTCAGGTGGTTTGTGAAGGTCGGACGTAGCAAGGCTTCAAGTGTCATCAATACTGGGGTGTCCTATCGGACGATAGAACTTCAGTGTAAATTGCCGGCTAAAGTAGCTCGCGCACCTCTTCGAGTCCGAAGAGGAATAATCGTTATAATTTCTTCGGATTAGACAAAGCCTTGACAGTAGTCCATAGGTTACTCACACCGGTGGAGGTTACAGGACTTCAAGTGTTCTATCCATTTTGTTCACTTGTATTGGTTTACTATTTGCCGAATCTCCAACTTGAGATCCCTTATTTGGGTATCACAGGGATTCGAATGGCGTAAGGTGTCGCGTGCGTTAGCTAACGGCTCGGTTCGGCTGTTAAATTAGGGCGGAATTCCGTGATTCTTCCCGCCAAGATAAAGCGAGCTGTAGCTGCAGCGATCACGGATCACTTCCGGAATTGACGTTCACCAACAATTATGTCTGTAGGAATGGTTAAAGCGGTGAAGGTGCCCTCGGTAAAATCTGTTAGATTTGTTTAAGTTAACGAAGGTGCGGTTGTCCACAGACTGATCAGAGTGGGAGTCATGCTACCTGTTTGAGTTCCTTTTGACCGTGGAAGTCCTCTGTTGGCCACTCGGATGGAGTAACGGTGCAGTGCGCGAACTAGGTGCAGATTGCACAGCAGTAAAGGCTAAGGTCGCAGTAGTGCGGTGGCAGCATGGGGCCACAAAACTCAGGGTACACTCCTTGTGTGTCTTTATGACTGAGGAGGTCTTAAGATGGCTCCATACTTTGTAGTTTGGATGGCGCCTATTGGCGCAGGCGCAGCAGAAGAGTTCCTCTGAGCCTGGGATGAACTCAATGCCAGTTTATTCCGGTGAAACGATATTAATATAAAATATTTGTTTGCACGCTATATTATTTTCGTAAGAAGTGAATTGAGTTTTGGAAGGAATAATTTTTGTTTTTCAGTATTACGTGAATCAATATCTGGGTTAATTCTATTAGTAAAAAACATAAAATTTTATATAACAATATAAAGATTATTATAAGAAATTTTTAGCTTGTACACTTAACTTATTGCGTGACCTGTAATACAAAAAAATATCCAAATATTTGTATCTTGATTTTGATCAGTTTATAAGTAACTATTTGCTATAGTAGTCCGATCTCAACAATTCCTTTGGAAAAGTTTCATACAAGGACTGGATTTTCATTGATCAGTTTGTATGTAGTTTACAACTGAATTGAACTATATACAGGGTTTTCCAATGAGGTTGGTATGATTTCTAGGTGTCGTGTCATTGTTTTTAGTCATGTTTACAATTTCATCGTGGAAAGATGTACGCAAAAACAACGTCTACAATTTATTCAATTTTATTACCACACTAATCGTTATACATATAGTGAAAACAGTGCTGCCGCTCAAGCAAGTGTTGCTGATTCCATGACGTTCTCAAGAATTGCGACTGTCTCACCTACAACCTGGCAGATTTTGAGAAAGAATTTGGACCTGCACCCATATAAAATTGCTCTCACTCAAGAACTGAAGCGATTAGATCACCGCAACAGTCGTGAATTTGCTTAGTTTACCTTGGAACAATTATGACATTGAATGGTTTCCAAGACTTCTTTTACTTCTGGTGTGATTATTTGAAGTAATAGGTTTTTAGCAATAAACCAGACTCTTTTCAAGCTTTAGAAGTTAATATTGAACATGCTAATCATGACATATGACTTGATTTAGTGGAAAAAGTACTCAACAATTGTATTCATCGAATTCGCTCCTGCAAAAGAAGCCGTGAAGGTCATTTTAATGATGTTATATTTATAATCTAATTGTATTGATTCTACTTCACACTAAATAAAACAATTTTTTAAGAAATCATACCACCCTTTTTGGAAAACACTGTTTATACTTGTAAAGTTGAGGTGTGTATATGTGGGTTATTATTGTGGGTTTGAGTTTAATTGATTATGATTTAACTACGAAATTCTGCACAAAATGACAGACCGAGATAATTGAGGGACATATACTGCCAATGTGTATTTTATTATGTAATATGGTACAAACCAGTATTCATTCAAAAGCCCAATTACGCATTCATTATTATAATATTTCAAATTACCATATATTGTTTCGGTTTTTCGACCTATATTTATACCGTTCAGGATGGTCAAAATGTATGATGTTTTAATGAAATTGAATGGACAAGTTTTCCTTAAAATTATGTGGGCTAACGCTCAATTAAATTAGAATTGGACTTGGTCTTAACCTCGTATTTCCATTTAATATAATGAATTATCCACTGCGGTCGAGTTAATAACACATATGTTTTTGATATGGTTTTAACGGTCGCTAACTAAAATACAGCAACAACACTAAGTCTAATGATCTTTAATATTGATCAAGAAGATATCAAATTTATTCACGATTTCATCGAATAATGAATGGTGAATTCTTTCGTAAAAATTTTATACTTGTGCAATATATTGCTGCAGGGTACCACAACTAAGCAAAAATAAAGATATACGTATAAAGCTCTTATTAGGCACAGGAGATCGCAGAACCAAAGGGCATCTAGGGGCAAACAATTCTGAAAGAGTGGACGTGGTATGTACATACCTCCTAAACCATTACAGCTACAGCAACCAAATTCGTCTAGCTATTATTTACTCTAGGAGTTTCTTCAGATTGTGATTAAATCTGATGATAGCCTCCTACATAACGGTACCGTGAAAATGTACTAAGAGCACGATAAATTAATAATTGAATATACCAGAGACTTAAAATGTTACCAACAAGATGGTATCGGAGAGCTTCGAAGCAGCTGTACTTCCCATATAACACAATTGCCATATGGAACTTTCACTTTGCAGTATACAAATCAAGAAACACTTAATATGTCAAGATAAAACTTTGACTTGAGGTTTTGAGGTATGACACCTTATGACCAAAAATTTCACAAATCTAACCATAAATGTTTAAGCTTTTAGGTTTCGAATAAGTGGACTCTAGTATCTATAGTTAATTTTTTACCGAAAATATTGATAGTTTTGTGAGATATATCACTGAAACTCAGAGAGATACTCGTTTCCTGGTAACGGTATGTCTGTGCGATAAAAATGGCTTGAATCGGGTTAATACTTTCCTTAGTTCCTATATACATAATACAACTATTTTCGATCTTCCTGGTGACTCTACACCGCATATATCGACGATTAACCAAAATAACCAAATTAGCATACTCTTCGACTTCTTTAAAATTAGTATATTAGTTCAATGAACCCAGTTGTTTATTTTATTAGACATCTTGCCATCGTTCTGAAATTTATTACACTTCCTTTATCCCCATTAAGCTGCTCATTTGTCGGAACCAGCGATCAGACCACTATAGCTTATGCATATCTGCCTTAAAACCTCAACGATCGGAGTAAAGTACTTGTGAAAGTAGTTGTAAAAGTGTGAAAAGCTTTTTCAGTTGCTGGCATTTATTCATTAAATTTGGTATGGGCTTTTATTTGAGACAAAGGTGTCTTCTCCAAAAAAAATTGAAAACAGTTTAAGTTTAAGGAGTTTTAACTCCGTCGAGTGCTATATAACATCGAGAGCTATAATTCTCTCAAATCTTGTTTGTTTTCGTATATTTAATAAAAATCTCTATCTATGTAAGCATAGAACAAAAAATTTCTTAGTTTCCATGAGCTTTTTACTACTTATTATATTTCAAAAGTAAAATAATATAAGAGTTAAGAAATTTCGTGGAAAAATATCTTGAACCTAATGAAAAGGTGATACTATATTAAGTAAATTACGATATTTACCGCATGGTTTTATGATGCCACTCTTGTGAAAGAGAACATATGAGCAATACCTTTATACCGGTGATTGTTATTACTAACATGCCTATATACTTTTAATTTATCGCAACAGCTATTGAAATACAATATTAGTAGTTTTGTTCAGCCTTACATGAACAATTACGAGATACGTCAATAAAATTATTGAATTTCGGAGTCTCGCACTCTTTGAAAAGATATTTTCATATGATGTGTTGCCAGCATATAAAAATATAAATATTTTGCTTTCAATTTAATGTGTTGTGAAATACTTTAAGCATCGACGATAGATCGTATTTCCCGACATGCAAAGCACCTTTAAATGACCTGACGTAGCATAAATCAAATTTTGAAATGCTGAGATAATGACATGTAAAAAACCATAAATCAACTACTACATACATAATTTTTCGCAGAATAGAGTAAATTGGTTAACTTTACTTTAAATTTCTTTAAATGAAGCCATGCAGAATTAAAGCAAGTATTTACCGATGTTTATTATATGTATATATGTATATGTACGCCGTAAAAATCAGCGCAGTCGAGAATCCATTAGCAGAATATAAAAGCGTAAATTTAGTTTTCCTACATTTCAACCATGAGCCTTGACAGCCCACTTAGCTTCCGCTCGAAGGAAACACACATGTAAGTACATAAATATGGGTATATGCCCCCATCTGAGTCGCGGCATTTGTGTTGGCAACGAGTAGGTTTTTCGCTTGGTGCCAATCCTACAAAATGCCGGCGAGTCAGCAAAAAATGAGCAAATTCTCTACCCAAATATGCTACAAAAACAGGCAACATTTTTCCAGAAACATGTAATTACGCATACATACGGGCACTGCATTGAGTTGTGCTGTTTAAATACCCCTAAGCGCACGGCAATAGCAGTTATAGAGCCGTACAAACACCAGTGTGCCCCATTAGCCAGTCGAGGTAGGCGTTTGCTCGCTTTATTTCCGCTGCGGCATTTTGTGGCAGATTTCATATGCCTGCCAAAGTGTCGGACATATACAAGTGTAGTGCCTGCTTAAATGGTAGCCTTGACCTTTTGCACTCTTAATACAGCCCGTGCCCATATAAATGTTTGTATATATATTTGCTATTTCGCATGCTTTAAAGCTATTGCACAAAACGTATTTTGAGGAAATTCACGTTCAATTCGGAGAAATTTGAAAACCAGAGCATTAAGCGGTATGAGGACATGGATTTCCCAGGTTTGAATACCCGAACGCCTAAAACTAGTTTTCGTCTGTGCTATGGCTGAAATAAACAAGCTCTGGAAGCCTTCATTAGCAAACATGTATTCGCTATGTATGCGTGTTCGCTTTTCAGTGCCATTCGAACACATAAATATTTTAACAATTTAATTTTAGTTATGTCAACAAAAACTTAAACAATTATTTGGGAAAGATTTCACTTTTTATACTGTTGCATTTTAAACCAGGGATGGTTTGTACAGTTTCATAGAAGTCGGGGTCAAAGTTGAACAATGGTCGCAGCACTGCCCACTTTTAAGGAAAACTACATACATATCTCGGAACTCTCCTAACCGATTTCAACCAAATTCGATACGTGACACTCTTCTAATCTGATGTTACAATGCAAATTGACGAAATCGGACTACAACCACGCCTACTTCCCATACAACACAATTTTAAATTCCATTTGATTTTTTCACTTGGTCTTGGACATATACTTCGTGTAATTATTAGTTTTTTCTAACAAACCTTTTAAATAATAAGTGGGCAGCATGTGCGTTGTAAATTTAAAAACTTCTTTAAAAAAAATTGCTCAAGAATACCTAATCAATGTCAAAAATTAATGCAACCCCGACCCTTTCTCTGCGCTCAAAACACACCATATCATGCATCCCGTTTTTACTCCTGATTTTCAAGCCGTTCAGGTAGGTCAAAATATGTGATATTTTAATGAAATTAATTGGACAAGTTTTCTTATTATGATTATGAGTTTTAACACAAAATTAGAACGGAACTGATCAAAACCTTTGTTCAAACCTCATATCCCTAACATAAGGAAATTCGATCCTCTAGTAAGCGTTTTCCACATTAACTCATCATATGTATTAAATTAGAATCTTCGGTCGAGTTAATATCACATACATATCTCTCATTTGAGGATGTGTTTTAAAAAATACCAATAAAAATAAGTTTAATTCTTCTCGATGAGTACGAAGTACGAAATCTTACACAAAAACTCTAACCCAAAAAATGTTATCTCAGTTATTTTTTTAGTCGATTTCGCTTTTCATATTTACCGTAGTTTGCGTGTTTAGACTGGAAAAAAAAGCTTTTAAAACATTGTGCTTAGTACGTACTTAATCATAATACAAATCTAAAGACAAATTGGCTCTGATATTCGCATTGAGAAAGTTTTGTTACATCAAACAATATTCGTTTTCGCTTAAGAGTCAATAGCAATATGATGACATTTCCGACGGGAAGTAAAAATAAATGATCAGCGTTCGATTGCGCCTCTAACATCGTGCTTTTGTAGACGTCCTATTGCTTTCAAAAGTATAGCCGCATCGTATCCTTAGTTTTGTCCATGTGGCGGAAGGCCGCGGCCGGCCGTGTCAGCGGGTTCTATAAAAAAAAAGAAAAAATAGCAGTATCGGTCGGTCATTTGACTCATGATTTTGTAAAAAAAAAAACATAAAAAATGTAAACTGATGGTGTTCGAGATAGGTGCTCACAGCGTCGAATTTAAAAGACTAACCGCCGCGGGATATACACAAGTTAAAAATGTCGCCCCTTACTCTGAAATTGATAAACATCTCGTTTAGTCAAGTATTATAATTTTCGGAAAGGATTCTTCAAATTCTGCACTGCATTTTCTCCTTTTTCTATATTCCAATCCACTCTGTCTACTCCGAAGTATACTCAGCGTCAAACAGAGGATGAAAAATCATTGTGTAAGGTATATGGTAGCTAAGGGAATTATGACCCAATTCAACCAATTTTTGACACGAAGAGAAACCATTGTTGGGAAAAAATTAATCTTGCATTTCAGTTATATATCTCACACAGGGACCAATATTTTCGCTATCAATTCAACTAGAGATACTGCGGTCCACATTTTCGGCAACAGTTTTTGTTGGATTTGGACAATATTTTTCATAAGCTGGCATATTCTAAGGGCATTTTTCGTGCAAATTTGTATCCTTTTCTATTACATTCATCTTGATTTGTATACTGGAAAGTGAAAGGATCAAATGGAATTTAAAATTGTCCAATGTGGGAAGTAGGCGTGGTTATAATCAGATTTCACACATTTTCACACTGTGACATGGACTAAATTTTGTCGAAATCGGTCGGGCGTGTCTCGTGATATGGAGCCTCATATCATATCTCAAAGCCACGCTCATCGTCCAATTTGCACACCAGTTCCCATAAAACTTTCTCATGCCATCTCGGGCCCAAAATTGTAGATCTCAGATGTATCTAGTTTAGGATTTATTGCACTTTTCGAAGTTTTTATGTGCTCCAAATTACAAAACATGTTGCGAGAGTATAAAACTAGTAACTAATTACCTTTACAGAAGAAAAATAATTAAACATTTATTACTCCTACTATGTAATTGCGAGACTTATTATTTTCTGCGTAAATAAAACGATTCCTTGCTCTCGACATACACTAGCAATCCATGTACAGTTGCCCGTGGGAGCAGCCAGGGATGACCAGGTGAATGCCGGCTAATTTTAGAGTTTGTCCTCGACTTTCATTCAATTGTGATAAATAAACCCCATTCTAAAGGAAGTTGTAGGCGTTTGAATTGATCTGGAAGGGTAGGTTTGTGGGTATTAAAGGGATTCTGAGTATTAATATGTTCTCTACCTTGTCTCCGGTAAGAATGGTGGCCAGAACGAACTTTCTCTAAGATTAATTTATTCATCCAATTCATTTTCGGCGCCATGATAGTTCTTTCGGACAACCACTCCTCGTTAGCTAGGCTTTTTTGTAAACTCAGGAATACCTCATTGATGAAAGTGGCAAAACACGACACACATATGCGTTCGATTGCGATTTACTCGTATATGGGCTCGTGCGCATACCAATTCATGTTCGCGAAAATGTTTGATTTTTTACGATATGTCTACACACAAGTATGTCGTGTATGGCGCTGTGTGCACACAAAATCTCATTTTTCTCGTGTCGCCGAATAGGAAATATCGCGGATGAACTATTTTCCGCTTGCTTCTCGCACATTTTCACTGTTTGAAGAACGAACGCAAAATGGATTTGTATGTCGTGTATGGAGAAACGATTTCCTACAGATCGAACGTGTCGTGTATGGCCACTTTAAGGCTATGTTTCGAAGTAACAACAATGCTAAATAGGATGTCAAAGGTTTTTTTTTTGCCCATCAATCACTACGAGCGTTTGTGGGGGCCTCGGATTCTAGTCAGTAACCGTACACAATAGCACTCATTGTGTATTATTTGTACATCTAAGGCATTCACACCAGACCAAAAGTCGATGGGAGCGCCCTGCACTCGTCATTCCATTATTTTCGTGGCGCATTCCACGTGTAATACCTTGGCACTTTATCAGAGGCACAGGCGGAAGAATGCGGTGAGGGTGGTAATAAGTGGTGTTGCAACTCGGTCTCGCAGGTTTGCGTCTGTAAAATACACTTGCACATCGTTTGAGAGGTGCAACAGCATGATAAGTTACTTTATTGATATATTATATTTTTATTTTTATTTATCAATATAGTTAAAAGACATTCTTTCATCAACAACAACTTCTAGATAATTAAGGAATTGTTGTGTGGTGATACTAACACCTCTTAAATTTAATGTAGCAGGCTCTCAAGTTTTCTTACCAGTTTTACTCCCTACTGCTAGGGTAAGTCCGTTTGTTTCAATCCAATCATTAACTAGTAATATTGTTCTACTGGTTATCGAAACAATGTATCACAACAACAGCAATATGATCAGCAAGCCCAATGGTCTAAACATTTTTGAGAACTTTGTGTCACAGGACTGCGACGTGCCTTATGTTCCAGTGTAACGGTCCGAGCACAGATCTCTGTGGTATACTACCGGTGACTTTATATTCCTTCTTTCCTTTCCTTAAAATAGCTGACAATTATTTTACCAGCATGCAGAAGGCATTTTTGACATCGACTGTTATAACAACACATTATTGATTGTGCCGCCATTTTATCGTTTCCCACTAATAGCCTTTTCTTTAATAGGGTAACCGCTTCGATTGTGGTACTTGCTTTCCTTAATCCAAATTGATTCGGGGATAAGCCGCCAGCGTCATCGATTGCTTTATTAGGTTTATTTGGTATATAATTCGCTCAAAGACTTTTCATGCAGAGTGATCGGTTCTGTTAAAGACTTGCTTGGTATTAGTATTAATATAAGATGTTGTTTTTTCATGCTAAGGAAGAAGCCTTCCTTAATACATGTGCAATATATTACCCAAAAAAGGTTTATGTTTTTAATGATCGAACCTCTATTTTTGCAAAGCCTATAATCTCTTTATAAATTTGGGGTCTGGTCGGAAAGTGAACCGAGACGTTGGCTTATGCCCACGAGAACGAAGTTTTGTAATTACCACCTTATATACGAGGTGTGTTCAAAAAATATCGCGAATTTTGAACTTTCGCGGGTTACGTATATTCGAATTTCGATTTTTTTGTGGCGTACTCATGTCTCTCACTTATGCCGACAAGCTCGGCCATTTTGAATGTTCATTTAATTCAGTGGTTCCCAAACTTATTTTGTCCATCGCCCACTTTGAGAACAAATATTTCTTTAGCGCCCCCATTTTTTCACCTATTTAAAAACCACTATAACTTCTAATTAATTATTGTGACCTATATATGTATATTAACGGAGAATTCTAAACGAAACGTCTACTATAACACGCAACTTGAAACCTGAGCGCAGTAGGTAACATACAACGGCGCTTAGGTCTCAAGTTAACTCTTACAGAATCCACATGCCAATAAGATTGATTATTGAAACGCAAATTTATAGTATTAAAACGGAGAATCTTTTATTAAAAATAAAACTAAAATAATCGATTTGTTTAATAAGTAGTTAATATCAGGTTCCAATTTACTCAGGAACAGTCGCAAGTCGCCACGTTCGGTAACAAGCAAACTATTTCTATTTTTAGTAAGCAGTGTTGTCACAGCACTAAATCCACGTTCTCAAAAATATGACGATGGGAATGCTATCAAGAATCGTTGAATGATTGACCACAATCCAGGGTACAATTGCGAGATCGGTTTTTGTTGCCAAAATTCTTGGTAAACATTTTTGATCTTGATTTTTATTTCCTCGTTTGTTATCAATTCTATAAGTTCTTTTTCCAGCTGAGGTGACATTGCTGTGCTGACATTTGGAAACGGATCCAACACCCAGTCTGGTATTTCCAAGTTCAAAATGTCCTGGTATCGTTCGGTAAAGTCAATGTGGAGGTTTTCCAATGTTGGTAGTAGGCAAACAAATCGTCGTTATTGCATGATACTGATAAATTCGGAAAATTGTGAAACTCACGTCTGCCCAGATTCTTTTTGTGTAGAAGCAGTTTGGCTGCGAAAGCAGCAACGCCGTTTTTTGTTTTAATTTAATTTAGTTTATCGCCTTGCAGTTGGAGGTTCATGTCGTTGAACAATTTATACAGGTCTGTCATGTTAGCTATATCATTCTTTGATGTTATGAGCTTGTCTTGAAATTCTGTATCTTTAGTTTCCAAGAACTCTATAACAGAGTCAAACAGGTTGTAGAATCGAGTCAGACAATTGCCTCTTGATAGCCAACGAACTTCAGTATGAAAAAACAAACGATTGAAACCCTCGTCATTAGTAACACAAAGCTGATGAAATAATCTATCATTCAAAGAGCTGTTGCGGATTTTATTGACTGCCTTGATGACTTATTGCAGTGATTGAAATAGTTTTTCACTTAAGCTTCTAGCAACTAAATGTTGTCTATGAATAACGCAATGTACACCAAGGACATCTGGAATTTTATTTTTTAAGTGCGCTATTGAGCCTTTATGGCACCCTATCATAGCCGGAGCGTCATCCGTAGCAATTGAAATAATATTTTTCAAAGGAATCTCTTTCTCATCGCAAAACTTTTCCAATATATTGAATATGGTTTCGCCTTTTGCATCGGTCTCTCAATTTCTAGCAAATAATAGTTTTTTTTTTAATATTTTTTCATCTTTAATAAAACTTACGTAAGACAACAACAATACTTCATTAGTTAGTAAAGTGGACTCATCGAGCTGAATTGAAAATTGACTTGACCTCAGGTGATCGCACAATAATTCTTCAATGTTTTCAGCCATTTTATCAATTCGTCTTTGCACAGAATTATTACTCAAAGGAATTTTTCGGATAATATATGCGGCCGGTTTATGAAGCACAGTAATTATTACTTCATTTATTGCTGGCAATATTTACTCTTCTCCGATTTTATATGGTTTGCCTTTTTGAGCAATTAACAAAGAGATATTATACGAGGCTCGAAGCCCTCGTCATCTTGCTTAGCAGCCGCCGAAAATAGTTTTGCTACACTTGGCTGAGTATTATGCTTCTTCTCTAGGTCTTGAAAATATGCTACATTCTTGTCTTTCTTATCTGGATGTATTTTATTCAAATGATCTTGCAGGCTTCAAGGCTTCATCCGAAAATGTTTTTAGACATAGAAGACACAAAGGCCACGATGGGCTTGTGAGATTTTCAATGAATCCGAATTTAATATATTCCGCACAGTATTGCCGTCTCTTCTTTTTTACTTCCGATATTGTTTTGCTTTGAGAAATACGTTCAACTTCGCGAGTAGTGTAAAGGAGGACCACAACTGAAAATAAAATAAATATTACATTGTTTATATAGGAATGCTTAAGCAGCACGCACCGACAGGCATAAAACAAACATGCATAAACTCGTTTATCTCATTCGACGCTCAATCGTACACAACGAGTCCGAACAAGTATTCAATGAACCTGAACCAGCCGATTGATACAGGAATGCACAATTTGGGTTATTTAACAAAAACTTGTTAAAACCTGATTGATATCTACGAGTACTAAAAACTATTAAAATGCGAAAGTGTGTCCGTTGCCTTTTTATTTGTTAGTTTGTAGTAGAAACGGAGCGACCGATTGACATGATTTTCATTTTTTCTGTATTCAATAAAATAGGACAGATATATGAACTACGCGGAGAGAAATATAGAACCGAGTTTGAGCAATCTTTTAATTCATATTAGTTGATGATCACAAGTTGTTGTTGAGAGTCGATAGGTCATAAAAAACAAATAACCCCCCAGGCCTCTACACAACGCTCCCATTTTCTTTCTGGGTCTCTTACCGCCTCCTTGACACCTGCAGCGCCCACAAGGGGGCGTTATCGCCCACTTTGGGAAACACTGATTTAATTGTTGACAGGTGCTTTGCTTACACGTGTTTTGGATCGTCTTCGATTTTTACCTATTCAAAAAAATGGATCAAAGAACCTGTATAAAATTTTGTGTGAAAAACGAAATTAAGTGCGCGGATGCATTTCGAATGTTGACTGTGGCATACGGAGAAGCTACCTTGGACCGAAGCAACGTTTATCGGTGGTACAAAATGTTCTCAGAAGGCCGAGAAGATGTGAACGACGAAGAGCGTACCGGACGCCCGAGCACTTCAACAACAGACGAAAAAATTAATGAAGTGGAGAAAATGGTATTGGCTAATCGTCGAATCACCGTTAGAGAAGTTGGTGAGGACCTAAACATTTCGACCTGCAAGTTATGCGCAATTTGCGCGAAGCAATCCGCTAGAAACGCCCGGATTTGTGGAAGAACAAAAATTGGCTTTTGCACCACGATAACGCCCCTGCTCACACATCGTTGCTTGTGCGCGACTTTTTAGCCAAAAACAACACACTAATGATGCCGCAGCCACCGTATTCCCCAGATATGGCCCCCTGTGACTTTTTCTTGTTCCCTAAACTGAAGAGGCCTATGAAAGGACGACGTTACGCTTCTCTTGACAAGATAAGGCGGCATCGAAGGAGGATCTGAAGAAGATAAAAAAAATGATTTTTTGAAGTGCTTCGAAGATTGGAAAAACCGTTGGCACAAGTGTATAATATCTCTTGGGGATTACTTTGAAGGGGACAAAATAGATATTCATGAACAAATAAATAATTTTTGAAAAAATACAAAATTCGCGATACTTTTTGAACACACCTCATACTAGTCCCAGTTATGGTTGCCTCGTGTGTGTTTGGGCATTGATACGACACGTGTTCTCTCAAGCCGGGTCATGATTGTGATGACGTAACTATTAGCCGAAAGTAAATTCTCGGGTAAAGTAGAAGGTTTAAAAAAGGTATTTTCGATCTCTAACTATAGAAACATTCGATTCTAAAATTGTTCCACTTCCGTTGTACCATTTTGTTGCTTTGCGTATGTAAAAATATTTTTTTACGGATGCTGTCAAACGTTAACAAAAGTATTTTCAAGAACCATAAGCAACTTTTCTTTAAACGTTTTCTACACCATAGAGAGCAGAACAGCTTGACAGGGAGTAATCATTTCCTGCCTCTACTTCCGTTTTCTTTTTGCGGTTTAGTTAGCGAAACAGGTTATGAAATACTACTGTGCCCAAAAAATAAGGTGACATTTGAATTTAAACTGCGCGCTTCGAAGGATTTGGAGAATTATTTTTTTTTAGGTTGGTGGTACTGTCAGTCACATTTATGTCAATTTCATGTCAAAATATTCATTAGTGTTTGAGATACGTGTCATTTTGTGAGCTGCTAAAAGTGAGTTTTTCGTTTTTTGCGATGTCGAAATTTGTTGAGCAAAGAATTTGCATTAAATTTTATTTACGGAATCAGTTTTCTGCTGCGAATACGTTGAGGATGGTGCAGAAAGCCTTTAGTGATGAGGCTATGTATAAAAAACATGTTTACAAGTGGTATAGTGAGTTCCAAGCCGGCCGTGAACGTATCGAAGACGAAGAGCGTCCAGGGCGACCATCAACCTCAACCGACGAAGCTCACGTTCAAAAAATATAAGATTTGGTGTTGAAAAACCGTCGATTAACAATTAGAGACCTTGCTGATGAAGTTGGCATATCTAAAGGCTCAGCCAATACCATTTTGAAGGATGTTTTGGGCCTCAAGCGCGTCAAATCTTGACTGGTACCGAAAACATTGAATTTTTTGGAAAAAAGGCGTCGCGTTGAAGTGTGTGAAACGATGCTTTCCGACTACCAGGGTGTCATGAAACGCATTATAACTGGCGATGAGACTTGGATCTATGCTTACGACCCCGAAACAATCGATCAATCGGGCAAATATCTACAACCAGCGTTTCGAAGATTGGAAAATCCATTGGCGTAAGTGCAATGCATCGGGAGGGGATGAAATTGATTTGGAAGAATAAAGAATTTTCAAAATAAATACAATGTCGGCTTATTTTTTGGGCACAGTATAATTAATATTTTTTGTTTGATTTTCAAACCGGAAATATGGTGCCGTAATGTTATTTCCAGCTTATGCCTTCCGCTGCCGTTGTACTATTTTGTTCCTTCCCATTTTTGTCACTGAAGTTTCTTTTTAAAAGCGTGATATATTTGGGGCAAGATGTTGATATGAAATTACGGTATCGAATTTCCTTGTTAGGAAGATAAACGGGAAACTGTAAAAAGGAAGTCGTTTAAAAAATTGGATATAATTTGTTCCACATATTTCTTGTACTACAGACAAGAGCTCGACAGGAAGTAACCACTTACTATTTAATCTTATTTGCTTTCATCAACAAAAGAGTTGATATGATATGACAAAGTGCATGTGTCAGTACTTTGTTGCCGTTTTTGAATAGCTGGGTCGGCAATCCATTTGCATTTTCAACCTTTTGATAGTCAGGCAATCTATTCCATCGATTGGGAAATCGGTTTGACACTTTCACTACCGCTCAGCAAGCTAGAGAAGTGATCACCCCTTTAAGTCCTACAAAAGTTTGCTCTCAAGCTCTGCATACTTACGCATTTCGGCCTCTTTAGTTTTAGCAACGGCACCTTCCAATTTAGTGACCGGACATTCCAGTTGCACACCCTTAAATCATTGGAAGTGGTTTCCAAGTGGTGGGTCCAACACCCAGCGTACAACCCTGCTAGGCAAGAATGCGGAATGATTGATTCAATAGCGACGCCCGCTCGCAGTCGTACCTTTGGTGACCAGACACTGAATTTAGGCTTCAGCTATCCTTTAAATTAACTACGTCGGAGTGGCTTTGCTGAAGTTCCCCTCTTTTAGTTGTAACGACAGGCCACACTCGGGTTGGCCACAGTTTGTAAATAATTCGGTATAGCTCTACGACTGTAACTACTTACTTAGAAGCATGAATACACTGCATTAGTCATCTCAGTATAAATAAATGAGCAGGTTTTACTCTTAACAGTGTATCCTTTTGATAAAATCGGGCGAAAACTTGACCTATCCCTCATGTAACTAAGACCGGATATAACTAAGATCAGGATTTTCGAACATCCGGCTGAATTTATTCTATATAGAGAAGGTGTGTGAAGTAAACTGAGCCCAGAGAGTATTTTATTAATGTGTCGCTTGTTAGTAGATAAAATAAGGTCTGTACTATCCCCAATTTATACATTGTTTATTTGTAGTGATTTTCGTTTTTTCAAACCTGTATTATGCTGAATTTGTCGTTCAATGTGTGGGTTGTGTATTTATATATTTTAGAAATACGTTCAATACTTGTCCAAATTAATAAAATTGTCTGCAATATATTTTGCCCAATATAATCCATGTAAGAAAAAGTCTTGCCAGCTTCTGAACCTTCCTTTTCTTACCTGTTTTTATACTCGTATCATATCAGCACCGACAATGATCATTTAAAACTTCAAAATAAAATATGAGGAAAAGTCGCTCGATTTACTTTAATATAATGGATGAAATTTCTGCGGTGGCTTCCTATGGTGATCAATTATTACCCGTGAAAGTAAAGTACCCAGCAAGTTTGATTTTCATAGCTTTAGCCCTTAATGAGTTAATTATTAAAAGACTTAATCGTCGTTTTGGTGTCCTTAATATGTACCATATAAACCTATTTAGATCAAACTCGCTTAGTGTCGGATGTGTAATGTAACCGTTTGGTTAAAGAAACTAATTTCGTACAACTTGCTTGAAGAACTTGAAAACCAACCCACATTAAGGAAATACTGTTAGAAATTACGCCCAATTCGGCACCCGTTTGCCTAAAAATAAAACAAACGTCGACATTACACATGTTGTTGGAGCATGCTAATACTCAGCATATATTTAATTAAGTGTATAAGTTTGTTGCTAATAATCGACTGATTATTATTGGTATATGTCTGTTCCAAAATTACCTTTAAGCATTAAATAGACGTAAATGAGAAGTGGCCCCATACATTACCCTACACTACAATTTTGATTGAATTAATTATCCATTAACTTTTGTCATCGTTCAATTAAATCATTTCGGCATCACATGTGGCAGGTTTAATTCAATTTGCGCATGCAATTTTCCTGTAATGGACTACCGCACATTTGTTTCCACACCTTCGTTTACAGTATTTATTAAATTCATCATTTCATTTGTTGCCTTTTAAATTTGACTACATAATTAACCGGGCATTTTAGTAGTTCCGTGCGAAAGAAACAAAGTTTTAAAGTTCATTCATTCGATTGCCACTGCAATGTGCGGCGTCAATTAATTGAAGTGGAAGCACCGAATAGCCGACACTCTTCACCGACACGAAATCAATTAATGTGTGTCGCATGGTGAAGGAAAAGACAAATGTGAGCGTGAATTATATAAAGTTACGATTGGAAAAGGTGAAATCAGGGCGACTATCTGATAATCTGATAATGCAGCACACATAATTACAGTTAAGCTACTGGAAAAAAACTATGGGAAATTGTATAAATGTAATTATCTATGTCATTGAGGGCACACTGAAAAAGTCCGATAATTACTCAGCTCATTTAAGTCATTTAAGGATAACGTAATTAAGAAGGCCGGCAGCTGGAATAAATAATTTTATAGAGTGGTAATCGATGCTTTAATTGAATAAGGTGGCAAAGACAATTGTTTAATTGAACAGAGGTGAGCAGATTTATATTGATATGGCTCCGTATACTTCTTCAATTGATATTGAATATTCAATATTTATCAGTGTAGAATATATTAATAATATTTATTGTTTCAGCTTACTTCAGCTATAATTGATGTTCTTCTTCACTCCAGGTAGTAGAATGCTCACTGACGAGTGTCAGTTAATCATCTGTCTTCATTATTTCAATGCCACCATGTAATTTTCATATCTAACTTCATAACTCCGTTTATTTATAATTATATAATTAGACCCTATAGAATTTTTAGTATATTAAATGCCCTTACTTTTGATTTTCTACTATTTTCCCTTTGGCATTTTGGCAATTTCGTACATAAATTCATAAGAGCTTCGATATGTTGCAGGCAATTTTGTTCAATAAAAAATAATAATATTTTTCTTGAAGTACAATTGACAGCTAATTACATTAGTTCGTGACATCACGATCAAAAGTGGGGACATATTTTCTTAACGAGGCCTTGACGAATAGTTTGAAGCATAGCATCTCTAGTATTTTCAACAATGTTTTAGTTTCATTGAGTAACAATTTTAAGGTTATAAGGACGTATAAAATTTTAAGTTACATATGTACGCTCTGAGATTGATATAGACGCGAAAATTTTAAAGCAAATATATGAGTATACATATTTCTCCTTCTTCTTTACTGGCGTAGACACCGCTTACGCGATTATAGCCGAGTTAACAACAGCGCGCCAGACGCGCTGAACTATGTCAATGTTGTCGTATATCTCGTACAGCTCATCGTTCCATCGAATGCAATATTCGCCGTGGCCAACGCGCAAAGGACCATAAATCTTGCGCAGAACTTTTCTCTCGAAAACTCGCAACGTCGACTCATCAGTTGTTGTCATCGTCCGAGCCTCAGCACCACATAGGAGGACGGGAATTATGAGTGACTTATAGAGTTTGTTTTTGTTCGTCGAGAGAGGACTTTGCTGCTCAATTGCCTACTCAGTCCGAAGTAGCACCTGTTGGCAAGAGTTATCCTGCATTGGATTTCCATGATATCAATATCATCGGCATACGCCAGCAGCTGTACACTCTTATAAAAGATTGTATCCTCCTCGATTAAGTTCTGCAGCTCGAATTATTTTCTCCAGCAGCAGGTTGGAGAAGTCGCACGATAGGGAGTCGCCTTGCCTGAAACCTTGTTTGGTAACGAACGGCTCGGAGAGGTCCTTCACGATCCTGACGGAGCTTTTTGTGTTGCTCAACGTCAGTTTACACAGCCGTATTAGTTTTGCGGGGATACCAAATTCAGACATCGCGGCATAAAGGCAGCTCCTTTTCGTGCTGTCGAAAGCAGCTTTGAAATCGACGAAGGGGTGGTGAGTGTCGATTCTCCTTTCACGGGTCTTTTCCAAGATTTGGCGCATGCTTAATATCTGGTCGGTTGTTGATTTGCCAGGTCTAAAGCCACACTGAAAAGGTCCAATCAGTTTGTTGACGGTGGGCTTTAATCTTTCACACAATACGCTCGATAGAACCTTATTCGTGATGTTGAGGAGGTTTGTCCCACCGTAGTTGGCGCAGATTGTGGGGTCTCTCTCTTTGCGGATTGGGCAGAGCACACTTAAATTCCGATCGTTAGGCATGCTTTCATCCGACCATATTTTACGAAGAAGCTGATGCATGCTCCTTATCAGTTCTTCGTCGCCGTGTTTGAATAGCTCGGTCGGCAATCCATCGGCCCCCGCCGCTTTGTTGTTCATCAGGCGGGTAATTGCTATTCGAAATTCTTCATGGTTGGTCAATGGAACGGGTTCGCCTTCTTCTGCCGTTTTACGTTCACTGCCATTCAGCAGGCTGGAGAAGTGTTCCCTCCATAATTTAAGTATACTCTGGGCATCGGTGACTAGATCACCTTTGGGGTTTCTACAAGAGTATGCTCCGGTCTTGAAAATTTTAGTTAGCCGCCGCATCTTTTCGCAGAATTGTCGAGCATTATCCCTGTCGGCCAGCTTATCAAGCTCCTCATACTCACGCATTTCGGCCTCTTTCCTTTTCTGTCTGCAAATGCGTCTCGCTTCACTGATCAACTCTCGGTTCTATCCCATCCCGCACGTGTTGTGGTCGATGGTAACGTTGCGAGGTAGGCAGTCTATTTTCTCTACGCTGCGACACGGCACTTTTCGTCGTACCAGCTGTTCTTTCGCTTTTTTTTGGTTTCGGTTGCAGCTGTGCGTAAGGAGTTTGAAATGCCGTCCCACAGTTCCCTTATACCGAGTTGTTGACGAGTGCTCTCAGAGAGCAGGAGTGCAAGCCGAGAAGAGAATCGTTCGGCTGTCTGTTGTGATTGCAGCTTCTCCACGTCGAACCTTCCTTGTGTTTGTTGGCTTGCATTTTTTGCTAAATAGAGGCGGGTGCGAATCATGGCTGCAACAAGATAGTGATCCGAGTCGATGTTAGGACCTCGGAGCGCACGCACATCTAAACACTGGAGACGTGTCTTCCGCCTATCACAACATGATCGATCTGGTTGGTGGCTTTTCGATCCGGAGACAGCCAAGTAGCTAGTTGAATTTTCCTATGCTGGAATCTAGTGTTACAGATAACCATATTTCGGGCCCCGGCGAAGTCGATCAGCCTCAACCCTTTTGGGGATGTTTCGTTGTGGAGGCTGAGTTTACCGACCGTAGTGTCAAAGATACCTTCTTTGCCCACCCTGGCGTTAAAGTCGCCAAGCACGATTTTGACATCATGGCGGGGGCAGCTCTCATAAGTGCGCTCCAAGCACTCATAAAAGACATCTTTGGTTACATCGTCCTTCTCTTCCATCGGGGCGTGGAGCCAACATAAATTTAAAGTAATTATTTCGCATCTCCCTCTGTGAAAAATGTCTTTTGCCATTTCGTGAAGAATTCTGCGTTGCTTACATATATAAATAATTTTGCGAAAGATATACATTTCATTATATAAATATATACATACATATGGAAAGCTGAAAATAAATGCCTACAATCACAAAGCCAACGGTGAATAAACATTTAAGTCAGCAATAATTGAGGAGACTCACAATCACTACAGCCTAGAGGCCAACCACCAGCACAGCCATTCAAGCACACACAAATGCACATACAATTGTATGCTAGCATATGTATTTAATTGAAAAATAGCCATCAGCAAAGAGCCAGCAGCGAGCCACAAACAAAAACAAAAACATATTACGATAACGGT
Organism: Bactrocera tryoni; assembly: GCF_016617805.1. Lineage (NCBI taxonomy): Eukaryota > Metazoa > Arthropoda > Insecta > Diptera > Tephritidae > Bactrocera > Bactrocera tryoni. Next base: position 34,333,806 of record NC_052500.1, on the reverse strand, counting down.
GTTACGGAAAGCATGCAAAAAACGAACAGTGTGGTAAAAAAGAAATTATGGCTTTAAGCGCCATTTAACCAAGCGTTAAATACGTGCAAATGAGCTCGTTATTTTTCCATTCGCTTATTTATGCACCAGCACACAGGCAGACACAACAAATGCACACGCAAAACATATTATTTTTACAAATTCGTACATAGTCAGCAGTGCATATGTGTCGGTGGAACGTGGTCCAGCTGCACTTTTATGCGACTGGAACATGCGTACATACGTGTATTCATGTACACAAACACACATATTCTTGCGCATAACGTGCACTAATTGTAAACTAGACCTTTAGCCAGCCATTCAGCCGGCAGCTGAGCCCCTTGAAATTGCCTCACTCGCTTATTTCATACTGTTGCGCATTTATATTTTTTTATACTCCGTTATTCTTTCTAGTTGTTGTTTTGCTCTTCTTTCACTTTCATTGGGCACGAAAAAGTGTTGCCACCTTTAGTTTTTTCGTAGATTATTAAACTGAATTCAAACAAAATTTTTAAGAAGAAAGCATTAGAAGACCACAAAATATTGTTCTTTACGGATGGAATCACCTTCAGGTGAAACTATTCGATAAATTATACAATGAGTAGTGAGTAAACATACATCAAATTTCAAAAGGTCTCTGACAGTTTACCGAATACCTAAGAAGAGAAGTGAAGACCCATCTTTCCGTAATTTAACAGCGGCTAAGCTTCATTTGATACCAACATGGTTGTGGCGCTGGAATCGGTGTTAGTTATGTAACAAAGCTGATTAAAGAATAAGGGAATTATTCTATATAGATTAACTTTGATTAACTAAAATTTTACAGCTCATATCGTATGATAACTAAGCGGTTAGGTCTCAGTTTGAGATTTAAAAAAAATTGATTCATATTATCCAATTGGCGACTTTAAACGATTTTTATCGAAACTACCGTACTATGTTTTATTATTATTGCAACTTTTATGGGAAAAAACATTTATAGAATCAAAAAATTAAAGCCTTTTACAAGACCTCATATTTGTGAATCATTAATGTAAAGTACGAAACATACGTACCTTACTAATAAGTCTGATGTATCTTAAGACACCGTCTTTTTGGGTTGCAGAGAACACAACTTCGTAGAATAACCGTCATCCTGGGAAAGGCGGTTCCCAATATTGTCAAAATGTCAATTTGAAACCTTTATTGAAACAAAGCCTTAATAAGGCCTGAAAGAGAGAAATTATAATAAATTTCCTTTTACTTACTTCCACTAACAGTTATTAAAGTTAAGCATTTTTGAGAGCTCTAACTGGCAACTCTGAATGCACCTACGGAGCAGGCATGTTAGTGCATATGTATTGCGTATTTACTTACTGTACTTAATTGCCAATGTTGTGAAGGTTAATGGCCTGGTGTGAAAGGTTTGCGCATTCAGCGCTATGAAACCTCCACTCCGATAACTGGAGTTGTGACCTATTCATGGATCTAGTTGCTGTTACTCGTCCGCTGGCAGTGCAAATCTTTCGAGCGTATCTTAGTGGAAAAAATTCTAATAAAATCCAGTAATCAGAGAAATTTATTTCAATTGCTTCCAATGGATGACTGCTCTTAGTTTATCATTTGTTTTTTAGCGAGAGCAAACCTAAATGATTCTACATCGACAGCAGATATATGTAAGTGAATATTTTTGGCATGGAAAGGTTGTATCACAGTATATATAAGATATCCCATGGACACAGTGAAATTAATTTTGGGTCCTTAAGATTTTATAACTACGTTAGCCGAGCTTACCTGACAATCAACTGTACTGCTATAGACGACAATGGAACAACACTTTTCTGTCACTAAATATGAACGACCCGCTGCGCCATAAAAGTATTGACACGGTTCTAATGTTCACTAACACCGTGACAGATAACTATTTTCTTCGAAGTTCCATTGGTACAAATGAAAAGGACTACTCAGCCTTTCTAGGCCGGCCTAGATCTTCGACCGTTAACACATTAGTTTCGCAAACCTCAATTTAGTAAACATTTTACAGAAGTTCACCGTACCATCAATAGCGCCAACCATTGAGTTGTTATTTGAAAATCAAAGTTGGTCAAAGCGTACATAACGAGATAAAAAAATACCTATTCAGTTAATCACTCCACTCACTATGTAAAGCGGCATTTAATTAAGAAAGTTGATGAGAACTTTATGGTATATTAACATATTTAAAAATAAAAATATTTTAAAATAAGCATTCGTATATCTTGTAAAGACCGTTATTTCTAAAATATCAAATACGTAGAGAGTGTTTAACTTATATAATTTCATTTCGCCAAAATCTTTGCATTTTTTAAGTTATTCATACGCCGTGTCGTCACACATAATACTTGTAATACAAATTAACACAGCTAAGACAATTAATAAAGGACGTGGATGGTGTTGGGTAGGGTGACTAAAAAGATTCAACGAAGGTTTGATGTTTTGCATATTTTGTCAGCATCCGTCGTTTCGACCGAAAAGCCAATAACATACTTAATTATTTTTTGGAAAGCACGCGACTTTCACCTGCAGATTTATTTTAAACCGAGTATTCAAAAGAAAAATTATTGAAAGTTATTTTTGAAAGCTTTACGTGTGTTTCACACAAAGTGATCAATTACAGATTGAAAATTTTTACGAAGCCACGAAGAGGTCGCTCTAATATCGGTCGGCCTTATTTATGTCATCAACGTATGGCAGGCCAAGGCGAGGCAAGGCAAGATGCGATGATATATGTATGTGCGGAATTGTGGATCGCGGTCAGTTAGCAAGCAATCGTCCCGATGTTTGATGGACTTTATCTTGAAGGAACGTATGGTATATATGGTGCTGTTAGATTCCGGATGTATTTTGTTGAGTAGCAAAAACGAGCACATTCTGCTTTGGATGGGGATGGTGGTTACACCAGATCAAATTGGTGAAATCATTTTCATCAATATACGGAAATTCCTAATCCAGAGATAGATCCAGAATTATACGAAGTGGTGAAAACCAATATGGTTCATGGACCTTGTGAACCTTACAATCCCACTTTGGTTTGTAAGTCTGACAATAAATACACGAAACACTACTCACGTGCTTTTCTTTCGGAAACGCAAACTGGAAATGATGGATATCCACTGTATCGGCGTCGCTCACCAAACGACAATGGCAGAACATTTAGCGTTCAATTTAGAGGCGTCAATATCGAAGTTCACAACACATCGAAGTTGACTACACATGAATCGTACCATATTCGCCACTTTTGTCTAATTCGCATTCAAAACTCATGTCAATGCTGACTATTGCACATTGGTGAAATCGATAAAATACGTTTGCAAGTACGTCACCAAAGAAAGCAACATAGCGGTTATTGGCCTTGAACGATATGAGATCAGCAGTATTAAATGGGTCGATATGTGAACTGCAATAAAGCGCTTTATAGTATATTTACTTTTGCAATTCATGAGAGTTTTCCGACTGTTCTGCGTCTCGCGGTTCAACTTCATTTAAGTCATCGCGTATTGTGAATGGTACAGTGTTTGCAACTTTTTGAGAAGCAAACCAGCAATTTCAATTGCTGGAACATGATAATCACTGGAAACAGACGAAGGACAATGCGATAGTACTTCGCATGCCACTGAAGTTCGCATACTTTTCGCGAAGATCATTTCGACATATCAGCCTTCAAATTCGCGTTAATTATGGGATACGAAAAAATGATATTGCCGATGACATTTTACATTGTATTTGCTAAGAATTGGAAATGGGCACATTTCGGTTGATATGTCCAGTGGTTTGATATCAATTTCACCTCCCTTTTGTCAATTCACTTCTACGGAAGATGTGCTCATCACGAATGTTTATCCGAACATTGGCCAAATTATCGTAACTGCGATAGCTTGAGTGCACGAGCAATTTTAGCAGACAAAATTACCGATGTTAATTACTTAAACTGGAAGATTCAAAGTCAAATTCTGGGAGGTTTGCGCTCATATTAATCGATCGATCGTCTTGACAAGGAAGACGAAACCGTAAATTATCGAGTGGAATTTCTAAATTCTTTGGATAGCATTGGCATATGCAGCAGCATTATTTGCGTCTCAAAGCTGGATCTGTCGTTATTATGTTAGCAATTCTTCATGCGCCGGAACTATGTAATGGAACCCAACTTATTGTGACGCAGTTATCAAATACAAGGGGACAGCCATTTCAGTTCAAACGTATTCAGTTTCCAGGGAAAATTGCATTTGCGATGGCAGCCAACAGGACACAAGAATAGTCGCTCACACACACGGCCAGATATACGTGGCGAGTTCACGAGTTGGAAACCCATCTTCTCTGTACATTTACGTGCCAGAGCAGAAACCAAAAAATGTTTTTTATCAAACTGCATTCAAAAAAAAATGTAGAAAAATCGCAAATAAATGATTTTCAACACAATATAAATTCAACTTTCTGTTCATTTCAAAACACATAATTTCACGCAGGACAACGGCTGCGGGGTCAGCTAGTAATAATATATATCTATAATTCGTTTTGTCTTTGTGTCACTGAGTTTTATTTAAAATTTCTTCAGTTATAAATAGTATAGTTCACTACATTATATTTTCCATACAATTTTTTTGTTAAAACATGAAATCAAACCTTCCATTGCATATTTTATTTCATTACAATTCGCTCGTAATTGTGGTTATAATGTTCGCAACAATCCGTTATGTTTGCGCTGGCAAGAAAAAACGAAAACTTTTTATTTTCTCTAATGGTACTTATATGAAAATGTCAATTAAAGTGATTTTAAAATATGCAATGTCATTAACTATTGCGTCCATGCTTGTGGGTATTAATAATGTCAATTTGCATAGCCACATTAATTTATTAATTGATGGACTAACTGCTATGACAATACATTTAAAACAATGACAGACCAACTCGATATAAGAGACCATGAAAAAATACGTCAATAAAAAATTATTCAAACAGATAAATTTATTCGCAAATATGGTAGTGAAGTTAAACAATGCCTTAAATAACCTTAAATACATGGTGACATTTTAAGGCGTCATCAGATATCGATCGATACATGTACATATTTATACAGTACATGGACCAATTAAATATTTCTCACTTCGAAACTGTGATCAGCTTCCAACCCCATAACTGTCTTTCCACACTGTGATCTTCAGAGTTATTGATCTCTTTTAATAATAAAGTATTAAAGAAATATTTAATAGTGTATTTGCACTAGTGTAGCGTTGTACAAGTAAGTTGTGTCCAAATAGTTGCACGACACTCAATGGGGCGGTCAGCGTTTTGTCCCGTTTTACAGCATTAAACCACAAACCAATGACAGGCACTTTATTTACGTATACTTATCCATGGCAATGGCCGCAAAATGTGGTGAAATTGATTGCGATCGATATTTTGTTATCACTCGTGTTAACTGATTTCTTTTTCTGTGTGTGTGTGTGTGGTCTATTAACACTTTTCACTTTTCTATTACAGCATCAACATGTTGGTTTAGGCGCAATTGTAAAAAGGATTCGATTTGTGGGAAATTTGTGGAATTTAACTGCGATGTAATTACATAGAAATTTCAATAGCTGTGGCGTTTGCGTAATTTAATGTGAATAGTTACGAAGTGAATCACTTGACATACATATATAACATGAGGGCTGAAATGTTCGCATCGCTTTCAGGAAAAACAGATTTTTCGGCAATAATATATTTTATTATTAGTTACAGTTGACAGCGTAAGATACCGCTTTTAGTATTTTTCCTAATTTGGTAACTAAATCACCAATCTTTGAGTGATATGTATGTAAGATGCGATGCTCTTGACAATAGAGGTTCCTGCAAAAGTCACGATGTCCTTGCAATTTCATGGCTACAAAAATTTTTTGGTCCAATTTAATTGTTCCTAATTGAATAATTAATATCTCAAAAAAATTGTGTAAAAATTACTTTGTTTCGAAGCTGTTAATATTTTTCATTTTACTAAAACAAACTAACCGATTTTCCGCATAATATCGCACTTTGTGCACTATTAAATTGGAATCGTTGCTGTTTTTTTTTAAATACTGGGTGATTGTCTGTTTCTGCGTCCGTCCGCCCATCCGTGTAAGCTGAAGTTTGAGTAAAAATTGAGACATCTTGATGAAAGTTGGGACGCGAGTTCCTAATTAAAAAAGTACGAGTTCGCAGAAAATTTAAAAAAGTGGGCTAAAACAACCCAATTCTTTTTCTTCTTCTTAATTGGCGTAGACACCGCTTACGCGATTATAGCCGAGTTAACAACAGCGCGCCAGTCGTTTCTTCTTTTCGCTATGTGGCGCCAATTGGATATTCCAAGCGAAGCCAGGTCCTTTTCCACTTGGTCTTTCCAACGGATTGGAGGTCTTCCTCTTTCTCTGCTTCCAACAACCCAACAACCCAATTCACCTAACACAAAAGTTATAAGACCTTCCACTAACTGCGTGAAAATGGATGAAATCGGACGATAACCTCGCTCACTCCCCAAATAACGGTACCATTAAAACCTACTAAAAGCGCGATAAATCAATAACTAAGTACGACAGAAGCAGGACTTTAAGAGTCCAAATTAGACTTTGGCCGAGCACCGCCCACTATTAGGTGAAAACACATATCTCGAGACTCGCCCGACAGATTTCAACCAAACTCATTATATAAAATTCCACTGATATTCCTATGTATCAGTGTGAATATGAGTGAAATCGGACTACAACCACGCCTACTTCCCATAAGGCACAATTTTAAATTCAATTTGATTCTTTCACTTTCCAGTATACAAATCAAGAATGAATTAATATTCAGAAGACATATGAGTGCAGAATTGCATCGCGAATGCTGCAAACCAGTTGCAACTATTAGTATAAGTTGTTTGATACACTACTCTTAAATGGTGAAATGGTGAATCGAAGAGAGCTACTTCTAAGTGCAATATAAAAAAAATTTAGATTTCATTCGGCATAAAACGTATGCATGAACAAACGACATTTCTTTTCAGTAGCTCGGCCCAGTCTCTCATCTAATAATACCAAAGCCAGCACTAGTGACAATCCGATAAAAAAATCTTTCGACAATTCATCATTTAGTTTTTTCATCTGATTTATTGTTTTTAATGTTTTGCGGTGGAGTACTAATACTTTTTAGACCATTCATTGCAATCATGAAAGCCCCGTTAGCATATACTGGTATCACAAATACTAAGTATTAAACAACCAATTGCATTAATTTAATTGCAATATATCACTTAATATTACGTTCATTTGTTACGTTGTTTGACAAAAACTCGAAAGAATTTCATCCTCTGCACAACTACTCATCATTATGCGATGGCTTTACAGCCTTCTGGCTAACTAAAGCGTCAATAAAAAAGTAATTAGTTTCCATTGTTATGAATAAAGTTGGCTCATCAAAATTTTATATGAATTTGCTTACACGCACCAATGACAATAAAAAGTGAAAAATTAACAACGTGGGCGTTATGTACTCATAGTTTGCACACACAGCAGCGAAACTTTTAATGGGAATTTAGCAGTATGTGCATGTTCTATTCACATTATTCCTCGTTGACAGGGTATGGAAAATTAACACATCGGCTTTGCAAGTGTTTCGTGAGAGAAAGTTCGTAAAACCCGTTAAAGTGCTATAATTTAAATGTTTGTTATTGAAGAAAATTCATATTGCTGTCACTTTTACCAAATATGTGAAGTATTAAATTATTACTTTAGACATTTAATATGACATTACTTATTCCAAGCATTTAAGCAAACAGTAACAGTAACGAGCTTTAGAGAAAGTCAAAGAAAATGAAGTGTTATAAGGGCAGTTAATAACAATAATATTATAACCTCCGTTGCCAAAATGCCCAAGTGTAAAGCCAACGCGATTAGAGTGAATCAATATACTATAGTTATTATTGGTTCTCGATTTCACATCGAACTATGTAATGCTAAGTGGAAAAAAACCTTCCTACTTTATTCAGACGGAGATATTGCACCACAAATAAAAATATAAACTAGAATAATTACGAAGTTTCATGACGCATCTTGTTATTGATTTCAAGTCGACGCCATCTCTATTTTTTTCCACATTGAGAAAATTTCAGTTCCTTGAATGGCCCGAAGAAGGTTGGTATTTGTAAAGTATTTGTGGATTCACATGTAAATATTTTCATCGACTATCTCAAACCCGGTGAAACAATCCATAAACTCGAGTACTTACTGTGCGTTGTTGGATCGTTTTATCAATGTAGTATCGGGCTATTATAACTTAGTATGTAATAAGTAAAGTTTATAATAAAAGGAGTTGAAAACATTTAAAATTGTTTTGAACGAATTGGTGGCGTGGAGAATTTAGAAAATATTACGATTTCAATCGGCCGTTTAGTTTGTAAAATACACCCGCTTAGTTCTTAGTAGATAATAATAACTTAACCCTTCTCTCGACTAATCGACGCGAAGCGCACAACCCTCATAGCTGTAGAATTCGCCGGGTAAAGAAAGGCAAGAGATTTTTTAAGCGCTAAGATTTAAAATGACGCTGTAATAAACAAAGGCATTACATTCATTTTAATTTTGAAAAGTGAGTCATATGAATTAAGAGTGCAGGAATGAGAATTAAACTCATGACATATGCAGCGAAAAAGTTTGTTCGTTCAAAGTATGATCTAGAAATAAAAAAGGTTTTAAGCTGCTTCGGAAAGTGAGCAGGGATATCAAATTTAATTTTAGACAATAGATAAGAACTGCTAACAGTTCCATTTAGAGTTTTCCATAAGAATATTACGCTGGCGTACGCCGACGATATTGATATTATTGGCCTAAACAACCGTGCCGTTAGTTCTGCTTTTTAAACAAAAGAAGCAAAGCAAATGGGTCTGGCAGTGAACGAGGGCAAGACGAAATATCTCCTGTCATCAAACAAACAGTCGTCGCTCTCGCGACTTGGCTCTCACGTCACTGTTGACAGTCATAACTTTGAAGTCGTAGATAATTTCGTCTATCTTGGAATCAGCATTAACACCACCAACAATGTCAGCCTGGAAAGCCAACGCAGGATTGCTCTTGCCAACAGGTGCTACTTCGGACTGAGTTGGCAATTGAAAAGTAAAGTCCTCTCTCGACGAACAAAAACCAAACTCTATAAGTCACTCATAATTCCCATCCTGCTATATGGTGCAGAGGCTTGGACGATGACAACAACTGATGAGTCAACGTTGCGAGTTTTCGAGAGATAAGTTCTGCGAAAGGTTTATGATTCTTTGCGCATTGACCACGTCGAATACTTATCGCATTCGATGGAACGATGAACTGTACGAGATATACGACGACATCGACATAGTTCAGCGAATTAAAAGACAGCAGCTACGCTGGCTAGGAGGGGTTGTCCGGATGGACGCAGTACCCGCCAGGGGAAGCAGAGGAAGACCTCCACTTCGTTGGAGGAGAAGGATCTGTCTTCGCTGTGAATATCCAATTGGCGCCACCTTGCGAAAAGATAAAACGCCTGACGCACTATTGTAAAGTTGGCTATAATCGCGAAAGCGGTTTCTGCGCGAGCAAAGGAGAAGAAGAAGTCATAAGGAGTATAAAAAATATATTTTGAAGATTTGATTGTTAGTAAACAAATATGAAAATTTAAAATTTTTTAAATTTAGAAAATGTATTTGTTGTTTGTTGAAAATCTTTTTAAAGAAAATGCCACGAGTTAGTGTGGATAGATGAACTGATGGCCCGCAGGCACCTAGTAGAAGAGCGATAGAAATGCTAGAACAAACACGACGAGAGGAAATATATTTAAGAATGTGCAGCTAGAATCTGATACCCAGCCAAATACATCAAATAATTAGTAGAATTTCTCTATAAAGAAAAATATAAAAATATGTTTTGCTGTTACTATAAAATATAAAACAAAGATTAAATATAATAGGACGCATTTAAATATTGATGTCGATAAGTTATTCCGGACGGAGAAACTTACAACATAGTGTACCAAAGTATACAAAAATGTTTGGTGGCATCCGATGCGAGCGAAGTCGCCGTTTAAGGGGAAGCTTCAAAAACTCGTGTTTTTGATGACTTCTTTGGCAGGGAAAGACATAATTGATTAAAGTGAAATTTATAATGTATATATTTAAACATCATCCAAAAATTTTTAGGATACGAAACCTTTGATATTCTGCCTTTGGGAAGCATTTGCCCGATGCATCTCGCATGTGCATTTGCGGCGGCGGGCAGGATGCAGTTGGCACTTTCCATCGAAAACAAAAATCTCAAAGAGATTCATATTTGTTAATAACTTATCTTCTAGCTAAACTAAAAAAATTCCAAAAAAATGTGTTTAATTATACATTTTTTTTTTAAATTGAAAAAAGTGCTTTTTGACAACACAAATTTTACTTTATGTTGTTTAAAAATATGTTCAAACTTGATATATGTAGATAGAAGATAATTTAATGCCAAAGATAATAAACTTTGTCCCAATTCCATACGACGTTTAGTTTTTTATATCTGCTAGACGCACGGTCACTATTGCCTTTCTTGCTTCGACAATATTCCGAATTCCCATCTATAACTTTGGGAACATATTCTCAAATAATTTTTAAAGCAAAAAAGTCGATTTTCTGAAGCTTCTTATAAATATAATATCGATTAACGTTAGGCTGCTTTAACCGTTTGTTAACTTATTAAATTTTACTGTTAGTACATAAAGTGCATATTTCACGTACTCTACAAAATTTGGTTTAATGTAACCAACAATATCAATGCAATAAATAGCATCAACCAATAATGCTGACTTTCAAATATCGTAGTGATATTTCAACATTCAATATTAAATATAAGCATTTTGTGAAAGCCTTTCAGCATTCCTACTGTAAAGTGAAATAATTACACATACTGTTATTTAAATTACAAATTCTGACGCAAATGCCAACCAATTCCAAAATGGCAGCCAACAACACCTGCAACTCACACTGCAAGGTAACATGTCTGTTCGTGGGATTCTATATTTATTTATACATATTTAAATTTAGTCATTTATGTGGCTGCAATATTATTCCGCTTAAATATGTGTATTTATGTACAAAGTATTTAACTTTCAACACACCCACCAGGAATTTTTTGAATGAAATTAGCAAGATATGTAAACTAACAACAAACTTTCTCGTGTATCGTCATTTAATTCTATGATAACGAGTGCAAAAAGTGCTGCACTTTATAAATGCATCTTTAGCATGCAAACATATAATATTAGGTTATGAATTTAATCAAAAGACTTTAATATTTGTTAACTTTTAAATAATTACAATATTTAATAATTTAGTCTTATTATTTTGTCATATCAGACCGGTCTTTATAAATCGCAAAATTTTGTCTAAACATAAATGTTTCTCGCCGAGAATTTCGTAACGGCAAATACCATTAATTTCCGTGAGGTTTTAACTTACTTTTTCTAAATGGTTATTTTCTCATAGCTAATCTAATACTTACCTTAGATTGAATACATGCTAGAGAGGAATTATATCAGTTCGCAACAAAAAGTAAAATTATATCAGTAAAAAAATAAATTATATACAGATACTTCAGTGAAAATTTGTATATACATGAATCGTTTTATTACAATTAGTTTATATAGCCATTACCATCGTTGTATGTGTTTTAGTTGACAAAATAATTTCGTCATTATCTAATCTATATACATATCTTCTTTATAGATATATGTATGTATGTGCGACAGGGATTTCAGCATTTTTTTGGTAGAATTCGGAAACCTTTGTGTTAGTATGGAATCGTTGTAGCGTTGCTTCTTAGAAATGATTTCTTGTTATGTTAAAACTAACAAATACTTTTTTTAAGGTAACATGGTAATAACACTTTTGTCGATAACTACCAACTCAATTTCTAATTTTGTACAAATTAAGAGAGTGAAATATTTTTTGGTGTCTACAAAATCCTAACAAAACATGTTTGTAAAAAAAATCTTTCAGATTAAGCTTAAAATTTGTGTAGCTAGCTGACAGGCCCACTTAATTTCAAAATTTTAATTATGGCCAGATATATGGACTTCAAGGCTACGATATATATCAATATATTCGTTCTTTTTACATCAATGTTTGGGTTATTCGTAGTGTTTATTCTATACACACTTTTGGCCTCAATTGTATCTAGCTTTTCTTTGCAATTCTTTCTAATATAACAACAAATACGACACATTTTTATACTCTGAACAAAATCATACTATACATAGTTTGCCAATAAGTTTTAACAACCAATAGGAAGCGTCAGAGACCCTGTAAAATATAATCTATATAAAAATGATCAGAGAGCTAAGTCAATTTACGTTGTTCGTCTGTCGTCTCTCAACACCTATTCTCATAAAGAAATAGCATGTTTGTTTGAACGGGTGATATCGCACCACATAGCATAAGCTGCCATACAAACTGAAAAACTGGAATGAAGTATTTGTATGGAAAATATTTTCATCTGAAGAGATATTTACATGAAAATCGGCATGTGTTACTTTAAAAGACATCGGCGCAATCTCCGAAGAAATTGTTCATATCGAGCAATTAAAGTTTTTTCTTATTTTATATTTTTATATGAAGCTAGCGACTTTCTTCTTCCAGTTAAGCCCAATTTGTACCTCTGTGTTCATTGACATTCAAGTCTAGACCAAAGCAAGCTGTCTTCGACACAATAAATGTGTAGAAAAATAGCGAAAAAATATTGGTTTTTATACGGTGCTCAGTATCATATCATATATATTTCTATTTTTTGGCACATCCAATTGTGCTATGAAAATAAGTTAATGGCCTTTGATGGATTAAGAAAATTTAAACTTGCAACTTTGGTGTACATATGTACATATGTATATGCATAAATAAGCTTGCTTCTTATCAGTTTTGCTAGAAGAATTGCTTCATATTTGTATGTTAAGCAAATGTAAACTTCGAACTAAAACAACAAATCACAAATACCAAGATCTCGCATTACATATTAACTTTAGAACCTTATAAACAAGTAAGTAAAGGCTTAGTTCGGGAGTAATAGCCTTGACAGACGGCAGCGTTAATCCGGATTAACTGCGCACTTAATCAGATCCAAATTTGTAGGTGACAGACGGCAGCTATGCGAGTTTGAAACTCTCATAAACAGCTCATTGTCCTTTTTATAATATTTTCAATGAAAATTTATAGAAGATAAACATTACGGTTGTTAGAAGATCAATTTTTACCAAACCATTTTTTATTACAAAAACATATCAACACATTATTTTTAAAACTGCATCATAATATAGAAGTTTTATTGATATTATATTGAGAATTTGATAAACAGCTGTCAGGGTTGCTTGTATTTCATTCACAATAGAGAAAAATTGGCCATTTTTAACAATGTTGCCAACGAAAATCTCACAAACTCCCTAAAATTTTGAGAGTTATTTTCGGATTCAGCAACGGAGTTAGCTGTGGTAACTCCTGAATTAATCCCGAAAAATGCAATTAATCTGGTTTAACGCTGCCGTCTGTCAATGCTATAACTGATCATTTTATAATCTTGAAAGTTACAAGAACTAAAGCGGGGTTAATACTTTCAGATAAATAAGGCCTGTTAGTTATTTGGGGTTAACAGTGATTCTTCATCCGATTTTATGCATTCTAACCATAAATATGTACCGTTATTAGAAAAATACGTTTTCTAAATTTTATAAAACTAACTCACATATTGGCCGATATATGCGGTATAGAGTCACCTAGAAATTCGAAAATCGTTGTGTTAGGTATATGGTCACAAAAGGAAACATGGACTCGATTCAACCCATTTATAGTAAACATACATACTACTATCACGAAATATTTCTCTCGAATTTCAAACTGATGCATTGACCAAGAACAAGGTATATGTATATGGAATGAAGTTATATGATTCCTGCAATAGCAAGGAGCCAACATCTAACTTCATTTCAGAATGCAAAATGTAACCATCGATTTTCAAGTTGCTAAACAATGTGAGTTCATTAAATTTTTTTCTTATCCATTATTCCTTAAAATATAGCAATACGTCCGAAAATTGTTATTTGCATAACTTATGCAGCTAATACCGACTAGCTAAATAAATAAAACCTTATATATGGTGCATATGTATAATTAAAAATGAAAACCGTGTCGCATAATTGTCTTTATAAATTTAAAAAGTTTTTTCAATGCTACTAAATCAAAACAAATCCATATGTGACAGCTTGCCGAAGTTCACAATAGCATAATCGAAATTCGAACATTTCACACGATATTCGTGATGCGAATTTTTCGTACGCGTGAAAATAAGAATACTTGGCAATGATTTATTCATACGAAGTTTATGATGAGGCTTACATCTTTCGAACGAATAACCAACATAAAAACGGATTACGAAAGATTAACGTTTCCGCTAAATTTTATGTCAATTTTGTTATTTAACATGATTGACTTAAAATATAGCAATTGTTCAAAATTTTTTTTGCAATTTTCATTTGTTTAAACAATTAAGGCATTTACTAATATTAGTATAACAACAAGTCCACAATTTCAATCATATCGCTAGAATGGTTTTAAATATACTCACTACTTACTTTAAAAAATTATGTTCAAACCGGAAGATATGTGCTCTAAGCACGTTGCCGATTTTCATTTGCAGGATCATATTGCTTGTAGAAGAAAAGACTTACTTGGTTTCCTTCAATAGCATTCTGTTTCATTTAAATGGCGTTTTCTTATATTAGATTGTGCAATTGTGGGTTCTTCCGAAGTTGCTGGCGTTTCCAAGAATAAAAACAATTTTATTTCGGGCATACGTCAACATTTCGTTGCGTGTATTGTGTTTTCAGCGAGCAGGTGTAACGCGTAACGAGGACGATAAAGAGAAGCGCAATCCATGAATATGAAGTATTTCCACAAAGTTTTTCATGAAGCTAAAAAGTAAAATAAACACCTTTCGCGAAAAAAATCGAGTAAAACGATATGTTCGAATGCATTCCAGTTGCCCACAGACACCAGGAATAAAGTCCAAGCAAAATTGGAGGGCGTATTTTTCCGGTATGGGTTTGTTGTTTAAAGCGGTCGGGAAGGCAAGCACACTAAAAAAACAGAATGAATGCCAGCGATGAACAAACAGTGGACAAACAGCTTGAACTGGGCGGACAATAAATAAACTCGTGGCAAAGCGGGCGTTGGACGCAGCGAGGAACACACACTGACAGACCCATAAATATACACGCACATAGACATAAATCAGCGGAAATGCGTTCAACAAAATGCGTAACAACAACAAAAAATGTGTAGGCAATCTTCAGTAGCAGCCGGACCATCAGATACTACAACAATAACAACAGCAGCTGCAGATACAACAAATAGCGCGATATCAACCAGCGACCAGCAATCAAATGAAACATCATCAAAACAAGGCAAGCCGCAAAAAAGGGCCTCCGACCATTACGAACATTGAAGCGTCACAGCAACAACGCCAACAAATGCGGCCACCTCAAGGGCGAAAAGCAATAATTTTTCTGTACAAAACAAAATGTGCCGCACGAAATGAAATGAGTGCAATGAGCCAAAATGCTGGAAATATGTATATGTGCGCTATGCTGATGCGCCAAAAAATATGCTACGCAAACCAATACATCAAATAAGAAGACAAAAAAAACGAAAAATCACTATAACTCTGGGCATGCGAAAAAAGTCTGATTTCGATGCTGGGCAGATAAGGAGAAGAAGCAAAACGAAAGAAACGCTAAAAAGCGGAACAAGAGGAACACACAAAGGCAGCACCAACAAATAGATTTATGTCAACAATTTTTATGTTTGCGGTAACACGTTTCAAAGTGGGGCTCAACATGTTACGCGAGCGCGTGAAATTCGCTGCAACATTTACAAATTGTCTTAATACAAAAGCTGAAGTGCGTGAGCATGTGCAGCTTTTTATCCATAAAATAGATGTGTATATATATGGCGCTGTAACTGTTCGCATGTGGGCGTCCTCGGCAATTTAACGCCAATCCCGCAACGAAATCACATTTGGCAGTTGTTGTTTTTTTTTGGCTTTTCGAAGGTTGCCAGCATAAGGTTTTGAATTAATGGCGAGATTTATTGGCAGATGTCTTAAGTTTGGATTGTGATCTTTGTTTATCGCAAACGTAAATTACTTTTTTAGTTTTTCTCGAGTGGCGGTGATTATTTGGAATTGAGAATGATTGCAATACGTAATTGTATACAAATTTGTGAGAATATAATATATTTGAGAGGATGTGACTGTGAGTGACCCATATCAATTGGGGTCACAAATATGAGTAGATCTCTTTGCACAATAAATTACTAATTTACTTTTTGCATACACACGGTGCAGACCTAAGTAGTCAGCGCAATCATAGCCGTCATCGATTCGCCTTCCTCGCTATCTTTCCGCGCTACTTTTTTAACAAACAACATTCATGTGTAACCTCATTTAGTGTAGAATCATTTTCTTCAATTTTAGTAATATTTGTTTTCACGGGCGGCTTGAAAACCATTTCAAATAATTTAGGAAGGGCTAATTTCGGGTGTCACCGAACATTTTGTACCCTCGCAAAAATCAATGCCTAGCAAGTACTCAGATGTTGACAAAACTAATATATGTGACCTGGTCTACGGAAAGGGGGCTTAGGTGTCAAAAAAAGGAGAACAATTAATGAGATAACGAGAAACTGACGATTATTTTTAACAGCTTTTCCCAGAAAACTAGTTTTCGCACGTTAGCTCCCTTTTCGTAGACCAGGTCACATATATTGAAAAATGTCGCGAAAGAATTTAACGTGCATTATTCGCGTCAGAGGAAAACAAAAATATTCGTTGTGTTAATAACATATTAATCAGAGCACATGTATGTACAGGGTCCGGCACTCGAAGTGTAACAAAATTCAGAACGTTCGCCCAGCTGTCGCACTAGAATCAGCTGTTTATAAATTTGCTGAATGACAGTTCGGAGTATTGTTCACAAGTGTACAAAAGCGTTTTGCCAAAAGTGAACACAAAAAAAAAAGTGATCAGCGATGAAATTCAAACGTAATAGTGTGATGTTCCTAACTTCATTACGACCACGCAATGGCTCTCGAATTCCCCAGATGTGAATCCAACAGCTGCAACCGAATCCACTGGTTTTCGGAAAGTGCAAAAGAACAGCTGGTACGACGAGGAGTGCCGTGTCGCAGCGGAGAGAAAACAGACTGCCTACCTCGCAACGTTACGATCGACCACAACACTTGCGGGATGAAATAGATACCGAGGGTTGAAGAGGGAAGCGAGACGCATTTGTAGGCAGAAAAAGAAAGAGGCCGAAGTGCGTGAGTACGAAGAGCTTGATAAGCTGGCCGACAGGGGTATTGCTCGAAAATTCTACGAAAAAATGCGGCGGCTTACAGAAGGTTTCAAGACCGGAGCATACTCTTGTAGAACCCCCAAAGGTGATCTAGTGACAGATGCCCAGAGCATACTTAAATTATGGAGGAAATACTTCTCCAGCCTGCTGAATGGCAGTGAACGCACAACACCAGGAGAAGGAGAACCCGATTCCCCAATCGATGACGATGGAGCAGACGTTCCATTGCCCGACCATGAAGAAGTTCGAATAGCAATCGCCCGCCTGAAGAACAACAAAGCGGCAGGGGCCGACGGATTGCCGGCCGAGCTATTCAAACACGGCGGCGAAGAACTGATAAGGAGCATGCATCAGCTTCTTTGGAAAATATGGTCGGACGAAAGAATGCCCAACGATTGGAATTTAAGTGTGCTATGCCCAATCCATAAAAAGGAGACCCCACAATCTGCGCCAACTACCGTGGGACTAGCCTCCTCAACATCGCATATAAGGTTCTATCGAGCGTATTGTGTGAAAGATTAAAGCCCACCGCCAACAAACTGATTGGACCTTCTCAGTGTGGCTTTAGACCTGTCAAATCAACAACCGACCAGATATTCACCATGCGCCAAATCTTGGAAAAGACCTGTGAAAGGAGAATCGACACACACCACCTCTTCGTCGATTTCAAAGCTGCTTTCGACAGCACGAAAAGGAGCCGCCTTTATGCCGCGATGTCTGAATTTGGTATCCCCGCAAAATACGGCTGTGTAAACTGACGTTGAGTAACACCAAAAGCTCCGTCAGGATCGGGAAGGACCTCTTCGAGCCGTTCGATACCAAACGAGATTTCAGGCAGGGCGATTCCCTATCGTGCGACTTCTTCAATCTGCTGCAGAACTTAATCGAGCAGGTACAATCTTTTATAAGAGTGTACAGCTGCTGGCATTTGCCGATGATATTGATATCATCGGCCTCAACACCCGCGCCGTTAGTTCTGCTTTCTCCAGGCTGGACAAGGAAGCAAAAGAAATGGGTCTGGCTGTGAACGAGGGCAAGAAAAAGTATCTCCTGTCAGAAACAAACAGTCATGGCACTCACGACTTGGCTCCTACGTTACTGTTGACATTCAAAACTACGAAATCGGAGATAATTTCGTCTATCTTGGATCCAGCATTAAAGCCAAACATTGTCTGCCTCAAAATTCAACGCAAAATAACTCTTGCCAACAGGTGTTACTTCGGACTGAGTAAACAATTGAGAAGTAAAGCTCTCTCTCGACAAACAAAAACTAAACTCTATAAATCACTCATAATTCCCGTCCTGCTATATGGTGCAGAGTCTTGGACGATGTCAACAATGGATGAGTCGACGTTGCGAGTTTTCGAGAGAAAAGTTTTGCGAAAGATTTATGGTTCTTTGCGCGTTAGCAACGGCGAATATCGCATCCGATGGAACGATGAGCTGTACGAGATATACGACGACATCGGCATAGTTCAGCGAATTAAAAGACAGCGGCTACGCTGGCTAGGTCATGTTGTCCGGATGGATGAAAACACTCCAGCTCTGAATGTATTCGACGCAGTACCCGCCGGGGGAAACAGAGGAAGAGGAAGACCTCCACTCCGTTGGAAGGACCAAGTGGAGAACGACCTGGCTTCGCTTGGAATATCCAATTGGCGCCACGTAGCGAAAAAAGAAAGGACTGGCGCGCTGTTGTTAACTCGGCTATAATCGCGTAAGCGGTGTCTACGCCAATTAAGAAGAAGAAGTCCTTCAGTTTTTAAAATATTGTATCGAAATTTTGCAAACGTAATTTTCTCTTCAAGAAGCTGCTCATTTGTCGGAACGGAACGAACCGATATCGGACCACAATAACATACAGCTGCCATTCAAACTGAACGATCCGAATCAAGTTATTGTAAGACAAACTTTCACATTTCACAATGTATCTTCACAAAAGTTGGTACAGGTTATTTTCTAAGGCAACAATGTAATCTCCGAAGAAATTGTTCAGATCGGTTAACTGTAGCATATAGCAGTCATACAAACTGATCGATCGGAATCAAGTTCTTGTATAGGAAACTTCCTCATTTGACGATATATCTTCACGAAATTTGGTACGAGTTATTGTTTATAGAAATAATGTAATATCAGAAGAAAATGTTCAGATCGGCTCACTAAAGCATATAGCTGCCATGCAAACCGAGCAATCGAAATCAAGAGATTGTATGAAAACTTTTGCATTTGACGTATCTTCACGAAATTCGGCATGCATTTCCGCTTAAGGTAACAATATAATCTCCGAAAAAATTGTACAGATCTGCTTACCATAGCATACAGCTTCCATACAAATTGAACGCATAGTTACAGAAATGCACCTGTGAAGGGTATTTTGCTTCGGTGCAACCGAAGTTAACGTTTTTTCTTGTTTTAATTAATACCGTTATAAAAGATAACGGTTCTTGTAAAAGGCAAGCTTGTGCAATGTCTGCTGAGAATCGGCAGACCTTTGTTATGCCCGTACACACACAACTCAATTCACTGCACCTAACGTCTGCAGCTATACATATAAATGATTTATAATATGTTTAGCAACCCAAGATAATACTTAGTATTTCAGCACGACGCGTTGAGTTCGCACATACGGCTCCTTTTTGCGATACAGTGATCGGTACTATAATGAAAGCAAAGTATTTCGTTTTGTTATTGTGCTTTGCTGGCGTTTTGTCAGATGCTCAAAATGATGGTAGGTTATATCGATAAGACGCATGCACCCAGCTGAATCACGAATGCTAAATATTTTTTTTTTAACTTTTAGATATATCAGGTAATACCCACCCCTTCAAGAAAATTGGCGAAAAGTACTATATAGTATTTACTGGTGCAAAGGTAATTATGAATGTGTGCTAGATACACGGTCAAGTGCATTTCACTTTAATTCTCTAATCGTTTTAGATGAATTGGTTCGCGGCCGCGCACCTCTGTCAAACATATAACAGTGATTTGGCCACAATCGATTCTGAAACCGAACTGAACGATCTGAACTTCTATTTAACTACAAATGGTCAAATAGGTAAATACTTTTGGATTGGTGGCACCGATTTGGCAGAAGAAGGCAGATATATCTCACTTAGCACTGGACGACCCATGATTTATACGAAATTTGCTGCCGGACAGCCAGACAATTACAAAGAAGAGGACTGCCTTCATCTTCAGGCTTTTAGTAATATATTTTATATGAATGACTATCCATGTAGAGGAGATGGTTATCCCATTTGTGAAATGCGAAGAGTGTCTAAAACGTGTGCCCAAGACACCTGTGACGACATTTCTACGAGCTGTGCTTTAAAGACACTCGTGCAAGCATATTTGAGAGCGGAAAATACCTTTAGTTGCAGGGAGTAAATAAAATACTGTAACACTGTACTAATGAGTTCAGTTTCAGTTAATTCCATAAACTGTAATACAACGGGACCATAACAAATCGAAATAAAAATTATAATTGCGTACTTTTAAGCAGCATCTAATTGAAGTTTTCTTGTGTTCATTGAAATATATTTAGTAAAATAAATAAAATCGTAATGCACACCTTTTCAATTGAAATAATTTTTCTCAGTCAATTATCAGTCTGTTTAGCATAAATCACAAATCTCTTTACAGTGTGTTATGGGCAAATACTCGCGCACTTTACTTATTAAAAGCTAAATTTGAGATTTTTAATCTGTGATTATCAAAAAGTATTTTCAAGTACACAATGACAATATAGATGTTTTTTTAATTTTTATTTATTCTATATTATTGTATGCTATGGGAAGGCAATGAAACGCTCATAACTTATCAGTCATGGGTTAAAAGGTGAGGATTCAAATTATACTAGCGCTATTTCATTAGGTCTAGTACATACAGTCGGTAGAAAAAGTAAGTTAACAAAACATCCAACGACGTTTCAAATGCCCTATACTTTTTCGCTTTATCGAATATCACATACTCGTATTTGCCATAAATGATTAGTATGTTGAGCTGAATCGATTTGCCATGTCCGTCTGTATATGGGCCATTCCATCAATTGGCGACATGGTTTTGAACCCGTGGTATCTCCGATTTTGACGAAACTTTAGAATATCATAATATAGACCAAAATAAGAATATCTATAAACTTTTTAGTGGTCAAAGTTGCTCCATTGTTTTTTAGCGCGCAATTCAAATTGAGACCAAACAAAAAAATGACTATTTCTTTCATTTTTTAACGACCTCAAAATTGAATGAAAAAAATTTTGCAGTTATCCAATTTAAAGTAAAAAAATCTCAGCTTTCTGATAAAAATATTTTCAAAATCCAAGAAAGTTTTAAAAATCCAAAAAAAAAACATTTTTTTCCAAAAATCCCATTTTTTGTGCTTTTCTAACAACTTTTTTTCAAAACTGACTTTCCATTCGATTCCTCGTTAAATTCTACATAAGAATCAGTGTTGAAAAATATGGGACTCTGATCCCATGAACAGCAAAAAAAAATTCAAAGTTGTCGCTCAAAATCCAAAAAAAAACAACTATTTTCCAAAAATCCAATTTTTTGTGCTTTTCCACCAACTTTTTTCAAAATTGACTTTCCCATTCGATTCCTCGTTAAATTTTACATAAGAATCAGTTACAGTTAATACAGTTACAGTTTACACTGATTCTAATGTAAAATTTAACGAGGAATCGAATGGGAAAGTCAATTTTGAAAAAAAGTTGGTGCAAAAGCACAAAAAATGGGACTTTTGGAAAAAAGTTTTTTTTTTGGATTTTGAGCGACAACTTTGAATTTTTTTTGCTGTTCATGGGATCAGAGTCCCATATTTTTTAACACTGATTCTTATGTAAGAATTGAACGAGGAATCGAATGAAAAAGTCAATTTTGAAAAAAATGGGGGAAAAGCACAAAAAACGGGATTTCTGGAAAAAAAAATGTTTTTTTTTTTGGATTTTTAAAACTTTCTTGGATTTTGAAAATATTTTTATCAGAAAGCTGAGATTTTTTTACTTTAAATTGGATAACTGCAAAATTTTTTTCATTCAATTTTGAGGTCGTTAAAAAATGAAAGAAATAGTCATTTTTTTGTTTGATCTCAATTTGAATTGCGCGCCAAAAAACAATGGAGCAACTTTGACCACTAAAAAGTTTACAGATATTCTTATTTTGGAACTCAAAATTTATGATATTCTAAAGTTTCGTCAAAATCGGAGAACCACGGGTACAAAAATGTCGCCATGTCGCCATGTAGCTGCCATACAAACTGAACGTCCAGAATCAAGTTCTTCTATGAAAAACTTTCACATTTGACAATGTATCTTCACAAAAGTTATTTTCTAAGACAATACTGTAATATAGGAACAAATTGTTCTGATCTGCTTACTACAGCATATAGCTTCCCATACAAACTAACGATCGGAATTAAGGGCTTGTATGGAAAACGTTTGCATTCGACGTGGTATCTTCACGAAACTTGATGGTTTAATCGAAATTTCCGCTTCTTTCTAAAATATGGTCGGGCGAAAGCATGCTCAACGCTTGGAATTTTGGTGTGCTCTGCCCAATCCACTAAAAGGGAGACCCACTATTTGCGCCAACTACCGTGGGATAAGCCTCAACATCGCATATAAGACTATATCGCCAAAACACACCACCTCTTCGTCGATTCCAAAGCTGCTTTCGACAGCACGAAAAGGATCTGCCTTTATGCCGCGATGTCTGAATTTGGTATCCCGCAAAACTAATACAGACATTGAGCAACACCAAAAGCTCCGTCAGGATCGGGAAGGACCTCTTCGAGCCGTTCGATACCAAACGAGATTTCAGGCAGGGCGATTCCCTATCGTGCGACTTCTTTAATCTGCTGCTAGAGAAAATAATTCGAGCTGCAGAACTTAATCGAGCAGGTACCATCTTTTATAAGAGTGCACAGCTGCTGGCGTATGCCGATGATATTGATATCATCGGCCTCAACACCTACGC
Source organism: Bactrocera tryoni (assembly GCF_016617805.1). Lineage (NCBI taxonomy): Eukaryota > Metazoa > Arthropoda > Insecta > Diptera > Tephritidae > Bactrocera > Bactrocera tryoni. Next base: position 34,310,410 of record NC_052500.1, on the reverse strand, counting down.
CGTTAGTTCTGCTTTCTCCAGACTGGACAAGGAAGCAAAGCAACTGGATCTAGTGGTGAACGAGGGCAAGACGAAATATCTCCTGTCATCAAACAAACAGTCGTCGCACTCGCGACTAGGCTCTCATGTCACTGTTGGCAGTCATAACTTTGAAGTTGTAGATAATTTGGTGTGGTTGGGAACCAGTATAAACACCGTCAACGATGTCTGCCGTGAAATCCAACGCAGGATTACTCTTGCCAACAGCTGCTACTTCGGACTGAGTAGGCAATTGAAAAGTAAAGTCCTCTCTCGACGAACAAAAGCTAAACTCTATAAGTCGCTCATAATTCCCGTCCTGCTATATGGTGCAGAGGCTTGGGCGATGACGTCGATGTTACGAGTTTTCGAGAGAAAAATTCTGCGAAAGATTTATGGTCCTTTGCGCATTGGCCACGGCGAATATCGCATTCGATGGAACGATGAGCTGTACGAGATATATGACGACATTGACATAGTTCAGCGAATTAAAAGACAGCGGCTACGCTGGCTAGGTCATGTTGTCCGGATGGATGAAAACACTCCAGCTCAGAAAGTATTCGACGCAGTACCCGCCGGGGGAAGCAGAGGAAGAGGAAGACCTCCACTCCGTTGGAAGGACCAAGTAGAGAAGGACCTGGCTTCGCTTGGAATATCCAATTGGCGCCACGTAGCGAAGAGAAGGAACGAATGGCGCGCTGTTGTTAACTCGGCTATAATCGCTTAAGCGGTGTCTACGGCAGTAAAGCAGAAGAAGAAGTGTTGGTTTTCTTTTTACAAAAGCAAGGAAATTCTGTTTCTGTTTGGAATTACTTAAATTAGTTACTTTGAAATATAGTCTCAATAATAGAAATATTTTTTTTCACTTCGCTGATTTATACGTCACATCGATTACTTACTTTTTCTACCTACTGTATGTATGTATTGAATTTAAGCTGATTATTTGTCAGAGTCTCCGCTATTAGATCACTGTAGAACATAGGTGACGTACAAATCGACCGATCACTATCAATCTATTATATAAAAATGCTTTTTAGTTATCTTCAAGAAATTTGGCATAAATTATTGTCCAATGCAACGTTACAATCTTCCAATTCTACTTAAATATATCTAAATGAGTATGCACATTTAAGCTTATTATTACCTGAATATAAATACATATAACACCCACCGTACATTTTTAAAACTATAGTTAGAACGAAGTTCCTAAGTTCAGGCGCAGCCGAAATTAATATGCACTCACCTGTGTACTCTGTCCAACACTTTGTGAGAGTATGGAATGTAACTCCACTCGAGTTTGATGGTTTTGAAAAGCGCTATTTGAAGTGTGAATATGGTATTGTATACACAATAGAGACTGACTGACTCTTGATGAAGAAAATTATTTTCTTGTAGAGTCAATTGTGCTTATCATGTATGAAATCTTCTTAAACATTCCTTTATATACACACAAAAATACTAAACAGCTTTAAAATTAAATTCAATTTCGCATATATGTTTAATACAGTTTAAGATTGAAGCAATAGCCTGCACGCCTTTTGTTATGTTTGTTTCAAAGCTCTCCAAGGAGTACAATTTTGCTTTCTCATCGAAGTCTGTTCGGCTGTAAATATTTGCTTAAATGGTTATTTCGGTCACTTGTATTATACTTAACCCATTAATTTGCGCATTCCACCTACCTGAATTAGGTATGGTATATATCTACGCACACCTATTATGTATATCGTTGTCCTACTTTCACCGAAAGTTGCCATTTACCAAAGCTCCGTCGGGATTCCCTTTCATGCATTGGTAAGCGAATGGATTTCATTGTCGCTGATTTATTTCTATGGATTATGGCTGTCGCTAAACTTTCACCTGCACATAGTGACAACTTTCGCGGCATTTGTATCCGCAGTGCACCGTCCGGTCTCTGGCCGCGTAAGTCTAACAATACGGGTAATAAATAATTTCGCGACGCATTGAGCTGAAATGTGAAAGGGCGATAAAGTTTCGAGTTTCGAACTTCTGCTTGACTGACTACTCGCCTCACGTTGTGCTCTAGCATTTAAAGTGAAGTTTGGTTCATCTAAAAAGTGGTGGAGTTGGTGCGGTGTTTTCCTCTATACAAGCATTTGATCTACTATAGTATATAGTAAAACCAGGTCAATCGTGTAGCTTGTCTCTCTAAATTGTTGTAGACTTCATTGCAGAAGTTGTTCGATTCTCAGTGGGCGCTTGCTCACACAATAAATTTGCATTAACTTTAGTTAAATATATATTTATCAGGATGTATTACAGTAGGTTACGGCTGGAAGGCATAACTTGTCAGCAAATAATATTTAATTGCGTATTTATTTACTCAACGCCTTTGGCTGTGGCAGAGATGAAGTTGAAATAATTCAATTTGCCCATCGTTACGGTAGCTATCGCCCTATCTGAACGCTGCTAACCACCATAAATAATTTGACTGCTAAATTTTAACAGCCAAGAAGACAACTCTTATTGCAATTGAAGGGTGCCGATGAGGAGAGTGTTAAATTTTAAGTTGCGTAGCTTCACGTGTAAGAAGAGTTGGTGAATTAAACAATTTTTGCTTTTAATTATTTAAACTCTGTTTTCTGTGGCTTGCTAATCGATGAACAATTCCTTATAGCACAAAGTGAGGAAAGGGGATAAATATTTAATATATACAACTTATGTTTACAGTGCTCGAATTCTTAAGGCAAGTCTCTAATATATTCCTTAGAATCTAGATAAGTGTTACATTCCATAAAACTATAGGTACTCAGTTAAAATGAATCTAAAAAGAATCTATAACATAAATTCAATAATTTTGAAGACGTGGTTATGTTCAAGAGCTACATATCCGTACATCCGTTGACGCTTAATCTGCAATTTTACAATAAGAGTTCAAATAAACTTGATTTCAGAGACTAATTCACCCACTTCATTGCAAACTCTAATGCCGTCTACCGTGGAACCACGTCTTATGCAAAAATCTGAGAATACCATAATTGATATCCATTTACTATTCAATTAGTTGTTTTTCAAAAGTTCTAGAGTAGAGTTGCACGTATGAGCAAGGTAACCCAAGTTGCTTTTGAATGAGGTTAGGAAACCCAAAACTTAGAGGTCACAGAAACGTGTGATATTTTCGTAAAATGTTAAAGTATTTTATGTGTGAGCGAGTTAAAGTAATCCAGGGTGTCAAAGAAATTATTTGTGCAACTTTGAAGCCGAAACAACTTTAAATGTGGTGGAGCAATAAAATGTCTACAAATTTTACATTCGCCATCTGGATCGGTGTTTGGTGTAATTTCGTATTAACCGTAACAAGTTTATTTATACTGCAAAAGTTTATAAAATTTATTGAATGGAACAAAAGCCGCAAGCAGCTGAAAATATTTGGAAATGCGATGAAATATTCTTCCAGATATCGAATGCTTCTTCGCTGAGAGCAATTAATGATCATTACGAATGCTTTCGAATTACCGTTCTATGAAATTCTGAAATGTTGACTTGCAAGAGCTGTGCAGAAAAAGTGTATGTGTTATTTTGGTTCTAGGAATGTGTGCGCACTCGCATTTGTGTCGCGTTTGTGAAATTCCTTCAGTACAAGTCTGAGCAAGATTTGCATACGCATTTTTGCAAAGGTAAATATCTCAATTATTTAGTTGTCATATATTTGTATGAAAAATTGCAATAACCGACACAAACGTTCTAGTATTAAAATACCTTAACGAATTTATAACTGAATTTATTATTGTTTTGGTATAAAAATTAATTTCACTGCCACAAACAAGAAACTGAATAGTTGCACACTGACACTTGTGTGGCAGATTTGAAAAATTTACTGTTGAATTTTGGTTTTCATATCCTTAGGTAAATATGTGTATTCAATTACTGACACTTCTCAGCGCTTAAATGTACACAATAAAGCTAATGGACGAAACCCGGAGACAGCTGCATTTGTAGTGAGGTTTGTATGTGTGTGTATGTGTGTGTGTATATAGTGGATAAGATGTCTAAAGGGTTGCAATGTACACAATAACCAAAAATCCTTGTTAATAAGTCAAGCTGTCAGGCAGTCAGTCAGCTGGGCAGACAGGTTGTTTCATTTAGAAAGCCACTTAAGCATGCAAATCTAAAGTGAAACACACATCTAACACAAATGTATGCTTTCTACACTAGCGCGCTAGAGCTGTAGTCGTTAAGGAAAGGCCAACAAATATGCACATGGGTATGTGTCTGGGAATAGCATTGCCTGTGTACATAGTTGTAAGCTAAAACCAAACTGAGTTGTAGTCAAGTCAGTGGGTAACTTACCATATTTGTATATGTAAACTCTTGTTTTGCATTTAAATTGAATCATTACAACACAATCTGAATTTCCCATGCAAACACCCATATGTGATATCAAAGACACAAATAACAAATATATGCACATAACTATATATGTATGTATGTATGTGTATTAGAGAGATTCAAAAAAAAAAATTTTTTTTTTCGTTTCGTACTCGGAAAAATAGGTTCCTAGACACCTCTAAGAAAGCCTCTCCAAAAACCTTATTCATAATGATTTTTTTTCATTGAGTTATAAAATTCATAAGAAATAAAAAATTTCCCCAAAAATAATCAAACTTCAACCGTTAATATCTTTTAAACGGTTGGGTTTACGAAAAAATCATGATAGACCTTTTTTGAAGAGCATTCAATTTCCTACAAAATCTAAGGAACAAAATATTTTTTAAATTAGTTGGAAGCGAGATACAAATTTTTCTATCTGATAATAAGAAAAAATAGAAAACTGTATGTAGGAGGACCTTCCCGTTACAATTAAAAACTCATGTTTGGAGAGCCTTTCTTAGAGGTGTCTAGGAACCTATTTTTCCGAGTACGAATCGAAAAAAAAAATTTTTTTTTTTGACTCACTCTAATGTGTGTGTAAAAGCACATAAAGTTCTATTAATTTGTAGCATACAACTTAATATGCTCAGGCTCATAATTTTTGTTGAAATAAAATTGGAGTCGCCAGTCTCTATGAGTGTGTATTCGATACCTTTGAACACAAGGCTGGCTCTACCGGAGTCCAAATAAATTTTTGTTTACCTGAAAAAAATAGAGCTCGATGGTGTCAAGTTAATCAGAAATATTTAATAATTTAAAAAAGTGACTAAACGAACAAATAACTAAAATATAATTTCAGTAATGAATAGGGACATCAAATGGCTTGAGTGGCTTTGCTGGTTAGTTGAAATTTTTGTATGATATCTTTGAATATATGCAGAAGTATTTTACCTTGGCCATTAGTTAGACAGAAAACGTTGGTCTGGTAGTAATTTTGAAAATTAGATGTTCTGCGCATGATTAGCTAATGCGGATATTTATTTGCTACTTTCTTCAAGTGAGATGATCGGATGATCAAGATAACTCATACAACCGCTGACCAAGTATTAGCATTACCATTAAATAGGTAAACTCATCATTAAATTGTTAAACTTCCACTCGACTAGCAAAAGAAAAGCAGTCAGTGAAGAAAAAGGACGTGCTGCCCGATAGGTTGTTTGCAGGCTAGCAATTTTATACTTCTATGTACTAGTACTTCTATGGTCTAGTTTATCAAGCTGAATTTCCTTTTACTTTGATTTGGACAGATATCATAAAATATGAATCGATCTATATTAATACTTGTATTTTTCTATCTTCAGCACAGACCCACACTTCTTCATAGATCACGGTACTAACTAACAAGAAAAGATTTGTTCTCATTGCAGGACATATTCTTCCAAATACGCCAGGAGTAAAATAAACGTTGACTCACAATTATGAAACCTTTATAGACCTTCCTGAAAACATGTTTGTGCTGAGATCTTCGTAGCGTTCATCTCTTTTGCGGATTTAGCCATAGCCTTGCCAAGTCTAAAGTATTAGAAAGAGGCTCTTTCTGACAGCGCTCATATCTCGGCGTGTGATGTGGGAAATCTGAGATATTTTGTCGTCAATACCAACTAATACGAACTAATAATATACCGAATATTATCTTTAAAATTAAATTATGCTGGCAATTAGGAGAGATTGTATTATTTATTTATTATTTCTATAACAAACAATAAAATACCAATTGCATTATGCATTTTAGTAAAAAGCTGAATATTTTATTGCGAACTTGCAACTTAAATTTGCTTAGCAATCATTTGCATTTTACGCTAAATATAAACACAATTAATGTTTGCTTGCTTTATGAGTTGCTTGTTATTACAATTAAATGTTCATTAAACAACTAACTAACGGTGGGGTAAACAGCAAAATAATATTTATGCGCTATAAAAACAGCAAACACACAGACTGCACAATCAATAAAGCAAACGTAAAAAATTTTCTGTTATTTTGTAAATACATACACACGCACACACAATTGTTTTCATAAATAATTAAGTAAATTAACTTTCCGTTTTTTCTTTCTGGCTATTGTTACAACCAAAAAAAGTTTACCAAAAATTGTTTTTAATCGCAAATAATCAAAAGTCAACTAACTGTACACGTGCTGGTGTTTGCGTAATTGCCGAGGCTTACTTTGTATCAGCAATCGGTTGGAAAATGCGCATAACCGGCAGCTTTAATTAGCCGGCTAAATCTGCATTTTCGTTGTGATTATTAGACTAATTAGATATTTTATTTTCGTGTCAACGAATTTAGATTGCCAAGTGAACAATTTAAATTTTATATTACATGGTGTTATGCCGCACACAATAGCACTAAGATAACACGATTAACTTGTTTTTTGTGCCCAAAGAATAATTAAGAGTACTTCAAATAATTTAATCGATTTTGTCTACATTTAGTTGAGTATCCTAAATTATATTTATACTCATCCATTAATTTAGTATTGTATTTCGTATTACAATTAACGTAATAGACTGCCCAAATCCTGCTTCCAGACGGTTATGAGGAATTTCTGCCTAAGTGGCTTGCAATACTTCGAAAGTGCTTAAAACTCTCAATTTTTACTAAATACGCAGTTAAAATCAGAGTGTATTAAATTAAGTATAAATTCTTACTATCTTATTATGTTCAAAATAACAGGACATATACTCTTTAGAACTCGACTCAGTTGAATTAAAATCAGAACAACCTAACTTTAGAACAAATAATCTTTTGGGATTATACCTCTAACTAAATTCAGTTTTTTCAACCTAAAGAGCAAAGATTTGACAGATAATGCTGGCAGTTTTGTACCAAAAAACTAAAATAAAAAATAGTACTGCTTAGACAATTTTTGAGATTGAAATAACGAAAAAGGTGTAACAAAACGTTTCTATTACAGATTTGAAATTATGATGTTATATCACTGATTAAATCCTAATTTGTTCTCAATATAATGTAATTTCAAAACTTCCACTCAAGTGCAGTTAAGTTTTAAGCCAATAGAGGCATTAATTTCATAAGCTCATTCCTTCTTTCAATCAATAAACGCAGCATGATATACTTACTTTATTATGAGTTATTAATCAAATCAAGGGCAAACAGTGGCACTCGAAAAAATTTCGACAAACTGAAATAATTTCTATATTATTTCAACTTTTTCATAATAATATATATAATAATATAAAATATACATACATACACGTAAATGCAAAAAATTATGAGAAATAACACAGAAAAAATGGCATCCCTGGTAGAATAAAATGAATGACAAAGAGAGGGGCAAAATGTGGCAGCTGAAATCTAATACATAGACTTAGAAAACATTAACTAATGTAAAAAAACTTGACTCATTTGAGGGAGAGACAGGTATCACAACTTTTTGAAGTTATACTTCTTATAGGAGTTCGGAAAAGGTTGCGATAGATTCAGGTTGCTCAATATGAATCTACGCAACCTTGCTCAATATGAATCTACGCAACCTTGTCTGCAGCAAGCGAAGCGGTGACAATCGGCGATCGTTTGTTCGTTTCTTTCGGCACAGCTCGGCTTTTCTACCAACAACACAATGTTGCCATGCTTATGCTGTTGCTGTTTTTGTAGAACAATGTTTCAATTTTTGGTTGGTGACATATTCAATTAAAAAATCAATTCTGTTGGTATTCGAACCTACGTACCTACGTGCTCGTCGTAACTTTTAAGGCGCTTACCACCTAGACCACCATTGACACTTGTATTGCGTTGTCCTAATTATGGTTAGGTTATGCATGAAAGAAATATACAATGGATCGCCGATTGTTACCTCTTTCCTTGCTGCTGCTGCGCATATGTATGTTTGTATGCTTGTTCATTATTGAAGTTATACTGCTTTTTCTTTCCTTTGTCTTTCATTTCTGCGAATTCTCAACTATTTTATGTGTCTTTTGTTGAAATACCCTACGTTGGTCCATTTTTTGGAAATCGACTCACGGTGACGAGGTATATCGTTTTATCTGACAGCGTGAGGTTTAAGAAGTTCATTTCTAATTTTGTCTTGTGGCATATTAGAAATGATGTTTCTTTGAAAATCGTTCGCTTACAACGGATAGAACGACTTCTGAGTGGTGATTTTAATTAATAAATTCCCTTTGGTTGAAATGCTCTACGTTGGCCGTTGAAAAGTTAAGACTATACTTCTCAGGATCATTCATTTCTTCAAAGAAATTAATGACCTTTAGAAATATGCATATTTGCATTATTTTGTTGTCATTTCCATATTCGTAGCAATAGAATTTCTATGGCATAAGTAAAGTAATGGCCACCGATTGTCACCCCTTGCCGCTGCAGCAGCTTCGCCTACAAACATGCGTAAATATACATGTATGTATATATACGTATGATCGTGAATAATATCGACGCAGATTATTGCGAGAAGCACCAGAAAGTTGTGCAATTTATGATTTTTATACTCTCGCAACAAAGTTGCTAAGGAGAGTATTATAGTTTTGTTCACATAACGGTTGTTTGTAAGTCCTAAAACTAAAAGAGTCAGATATAGGGTTTTACATACCAAAGTGATCAGGGCGACGAGTAGAGTCGAAATCCGGATGTCTGTCTGTCAATCCGTCAGTCCGTCCGTCTGTCCGTCCGTCCGTGCAAGCTGTAACTTGAGTAAAATTGAGATATCATGATGAAACTTGGTACACGTATTCCTTGGCTCCATAAGAAGGTTAAGTTCGAAGATGGGCAAAATCGGCCCACTGCCACGCCCACAAAATGGCGGAAACCGAAAACCTATAAAGTGTCATAACTAAGCCATAAATAAAGATATTAAAGTGAAATTTGACACAAAGGATCGCATTAGGGAGGGGCATATTTGGACGTTATTTTTTTTGGAAAAGTGGGCGTGGCCCCGCCCCCTACTAAGTTTTTTGTACATATCTCGGAAACTACTATGGCTATGTCAACCAAATTCTACAGAGTCGTTTCCGTTAGGAATTTCCATATACAGTTCAAAAATGGAAAAAAGCGGATAATAACCACGTCCACCTCCCATACAAAGGTTATGTTGAAAATCACTAAAAGTGCATTAACCGACTAACAAAAAACGTCAGAAACACTAAACTCTACGGAAGAAATGTCAGAAGGAAGCTGCACCCAGGTTTTTTTGTAAAATTGAAAATGGGCGTAGCCTCGCCCACTTATGGATCAAAACCTATATCTCACGAACTACTAAACCGATTTCAATGAAATTCGGTATATAATATTGTCTTAACACCCTGATGACATGTACGAAATATGGGTGAAATCGGTTCACAACCACGCCTTTTTCCAATATAACGCTATTTTGAATTCCATCTGATGCCTTCTCTGTATAGTACGAGTATAAACATTAGGAACCAATGATGATAGCGGAATAAAACTTTACAAAAATACGGTATTTGAAAAATATGTAAATGACGTATTATGAAATCTCGATTATCACTTTACCATGCGAGAGTATAAAATGTTCGGTGACACCCGAACTTAGCCCTTCCTTACTTGTTTTTAAGCTATTTTTACTACACAGTCCGCGTGTTGCTATTGTCCCACTTCTCTCGCTTTTCGTAGTGCGTATTTTTATTGGCTTTTTAAGAAATAGCTCTGAAAAAAACAGTGGTACATTTCAAACTTTTATTATATTTTTTTTTTTGGCCTATGAAATCGACAAGGGTGATGACTGACAAAACAAGAGAGTTTATAATGGTTATGTAATTTTATTTTGTCCTGGGTCGCAGAGAGCTAGAAATCATTTTAGTGCACATCGCGGGACTTTTTGCTTTCTGCATATATAAAAAGATTTCTTGCTCTCGATACAGGCAAGCAATTGTCGGTGAGAGCACCAGGTGAATGCCGGCTACTTTTAGAATTTGTCCTTGACTTTTTGTCATATTTATTGTGATATAGAACGGCACTTTTAAAGAAAGTTGTGGGATTCTGGATATCTGTGCGGGATGGCCGTCCCTCCAGAAAGAATGGTGACCTGGACGAACTTTCTCTAATATTTTTGTATTCATCCAATTAGTTTTTGGCACCATGATAGCTCTATCGCACAACCACTCCCAGTTAGTCAGAGTTCTTGTAAACTCGGAAATACCTCTTTAGTAAAGTTATCTTCCGTGCCTGTCGGCATATGACCTTCACTGAGTTCGAGAAGCGTTTGTGCGAAGAGTTCCGTCTACTGATCATTAAAGCATTCGACCCTCATGTTAGTATCTATTCAGTGTACCGCTCTACCTTGGCGAATGCGTTTATCTCGTCTGCCGCGATACATCGCTTAATAATCGACAACGCCTACCGGAAATCACCTGCCAGCAATACAACCACCCAACCCATGCATACGTCCCAGGCGATCAATTGCAAAAGAACACCATGACTACTACTTTTGATGTTACAAATGGGAGTTTCATCATTTGCAAGATTCAGTGGGAGCTTCAATACCGAGTGTGCGGTGTTGCCACCACTTACCAAGGTTGCGGATATTCCGGAGATCGCAACAGCCAGTGCAACCACTTTGACTTGCGCAACTGCGTCAGCAGCAATTTCAGCAACAAAGTTTTGCCAGTGCCCCCCGAAGCGTCCAAGAAACAATAAGACCCCCTTGTCCGCTGGCTACGCGGTTTGTTATTAAATTGCAAATGTGCCTTTGATTCGGTTGTAATAGTTAGTTGACTTGAATTCCCAAAGCCAAGATATCATAACCAAGCCCTCTGGCCAAATCAGCTCTTCAATTCTTTGTGGGGCAGGTCTATTGAAACCATCGCACACATTTCATTCTCAATTAGTTTCAGCGCTTCGTTAAAAATTATATTACCGTTGGCTAGTGTTATCCCTTGGTATTGGCGTGCAATGCCTTCTGATAAAACCTTTTTATTCTTTCTCACAATAGTCCGGGGTTGGAGAGTCCATATGTGCATATCATAATCGCAAAGAGACGTAGTCGCTGACCGACACAACATGTCGTCGTCCATAGTTCCATCCCAGTGACCGTCGTCCTCAGGCAACCAGGCGGAAAAATGTGGTGAGGTTGGTAATAGGCGATCTTGCAACTCGGTCTCGCAGGTGTGGTGGTCCAATTACGCCCATCTACGAACTCGTAATATTTTTGTGCTAAGGAACCCGCATACCAAGTTTGATAAATTTTTACTAAAGTTACAGCTTGCACGAGCGGTCGGAGAGACGAATGGATGGACAATTAGACATTCGCTCGAAATCAACCTGATCATTTATAAGTATATTTATAACCCAATATTTATCCCCTATTAGTTTTAGGTGATACATACTATCGTTAGGTGAACAAAACTATGATACTCTGCAGCAGCATGTTGCTAGAGTATCTAAGTTATAAATTGCATGCGTCCGGCACCGTCGTCTGCCATCACTTGTCTGCCCGTTCAGGTCAATGTTGTTTGTGATGTGGTGATTGAACGAGCTTAGGTTTATGTTGAAATCTAAACATGGCTACTGTACTCTTCAATATCGGTCGAAGAGTGTACTATATGTCATTTTAAGTATCGTCTTTGAATTGAAACGGTTATGAAGAAAATTCCCCATACATAATCCGCGAATTAATTTTCATTATTTTCCCATAGCAGAAAGATATTTTTTCGCAGAAAAATGTAGTTATTTCAGGGTGTCATCTAACTTCATACCAAATTTTTATTAAAATAGCTCTAAACATTTTGCACTGAAGAAGTAACAAACATACGCACTCACAAACTCCCTTCTTTATTATAATAGTGTGCTTAGAAAAAAAATTTAGAAAACATTTAATCATCCAACAACTACGAATTCAGCAATTTCTTATTGCTAAATTATTTTAAGATCACTTCGTATATTTACATATATTTTTTTTTTTAAATAACTTACTTATTGAAATATACATCCTTTATTTTTTATTTAACTAATTAATGACTTTATAGACACAAATATTTTGTGTCCTTCGACAGTGAGTTTTACCCAGGCACCACATGACAGACCACTTATTAACTTCATAGGAGCGTGTCTTTCTGGTACAACGATATATCGTGGCAAGTAAGAAGGGAGTAGAATTTAAACTGCTATGTTACTGTCATTGCAGGTATCGATGATGATAGTAATCCCACTGATGATTTCTTTATTATACTATATGGTATATATGGTATAATTCTTCCATAATTTCTTTCGAATGCTTGATTTACCCTTTCAATTTTCTACAAAGAAATATTTATTCTTTTTTACACTCTTTATAACGAAATATGCAATGACAAAATAAGTACTGTTATTGAGTAAGGCATATACATATAGCAAATATTCTCCCTATTTCACCCACAATCCCAGTGGATTTAATTTGATAAGTCATTTGTTATAATTCCCATGTCACGAAAAGTTCAATCGATTTTATTATAAACACATTAATGCAACTTATACATACACACATACATATATATACTGACATATATGGATAATATATGTCTGAAATATAGTATATAGGTGTAATATTCGTATTTATATAATGCAAAGGTACGAACTCTTATATCGCAGTAAGGTGAACAGAGAATAATTGTTTTAATTACATATATAACCGTTTATTCTAAAACCATTAGTGGTAGATATGGAATTACATATATGAAAATGATTTAGATCGCAAGACAAATTAATTCAGGTTGTATACCTGCATGTATACTTCAGAAAAATTGGGATAAAAGTTTCCTGGCGCTTATTATGGCAAACTCGGACTTATTCCACGCCATAGTACCACATAGTACTGCGGTTATGTTAGAAACTACTTAAAGTTCGACAGCTGTATACGGAAGCATTCGCTTTACGATGAATGGCACAGTAAGGTAAATCGGTTCAAAAATGAGATAATGGGCTAGACCTTTTTCTGTAACATATATGGTATTTTAAATTTGAGCAACTTTTTCACCTTTTTGAAGCAAATTCGGTTTACAGACATGTTAAATCTTGATATTGCGGTTAAAAAATATATCAGGTTCAATCAATACTATATCTCTTTCATATATAACACCATTTTGAATCACCACCAGATTATTTCATTACTTTATATATCGGATGCACACTAGCACCTTAAGAAAGTGGTTATGGTGGTAAAAATGGTTGAGATCAATCCGTATTGTCTCTAGCTTCCGTAACGGTATGTAAGAACTTACATTCCGATTGTCTTTTTCATTCCAGAAATATCGGCCAATCTGTGGATTAAACTTATGAAACATATAGCCTTTGTTGTTTTTGATACTGAGGTCTATCTTTGACTTTTTGAGATATTTCCAATAGTATAGGAGTCTAACTTTACAGCATATATAATATGTAGCTTAAACAACATAAAACTTTAAATTAATTAGACAGCTGCTGTCACCAATATGAAAAAAATTATAGAGAATACCTGCAAACTTCACTAAACAACACTTTCTGTTCCAATCAAAATATGCGCTTGAAATTGTTGGCAGTTTTAAAACTTTCCCGTCAAACTATCGGACTACTCACCACCTAACTGTTGTTATATGCATACTTGATTGCTGTTATGTATATATGTATTAGGTAGGGTGTCAGCTTTAGTGATATTTACACCAGTGTTCACTGATTTTTTACGTGACTCGCTTGCGAAGCAATTCGTTTGCTCGATGATAGAGGCAGATTAAACAATATAAACAACGATATGCACCTAGGGTACATTGACATGGTGAGGACAATGTCATGGAGCGGTCTGGTGAGCTATAACTAAGGTGAATATCTAGACAGATTGTTCTTAAATTACACATTAGGTTGTCAAATATCTCCCTTCCGCTTTTTTGCTCTTTATTCTATGCTTTATAAAAAGTGTTACAGTAATCGGATTTAGTTAAAATATGCGCCGTTTCGTTCGATAATCTGTTTCCATCTAGGCGGCAACTTCATAATACTCCACTCGTAGAAGCCCCCCTGCTTATTTGCGAAAAACTCTGACAGCCACTTTTCACAAGCCTCTTTTGAGTTGAACTTTACACCAACAAGGGCGTTCGCCATGGACAGGAACAGGTGGTAATCACTTGCGGCTATGTCCGGGATATATATGGTGGATGCGATTAAACCTCCCATCCGCGCTCCCGTAGCTTCTGACGAGTTGTGTGGTCTGGCCACAGATTGTAGAATTAAGCGTCTGGCCATATGGGAGCAGCTCATAGTGGATGATTCCGTTCCAATCACACCAAACACACAGCAAATTCTTCCTGGCCATCAATCCCGGCTTGACCACTGTTTGGGATGATTCACCGGCCTTCGACCACGACCGTTTTCACTTGATATTGTCATATGTGATCCATTTTTCATCGCCAATCAGCATTCGCTTCAAAAATGGGTCGAGTTCGTTCTGTTTCAGCAGCATATCATGCGGCACCCAAACACTAACCTTTTTTGTGTATCCAGCCTATCCCATCTTCCGGGCGATGTCACCAGATGCCACATGCCGGTCTAACTCGAATTTTTCCATGATTTGATCGGTATTCGTCGTCACAGGTCTTCCGCCGGCTGGCTTACCCATGGTGCCGTTTTCACCCGCTCTGAATCCTCGAAACTATTCCTCCGCAGTTCGACCTGGTAGAGTAGGTACCATCCCCGAAAACAGCATTAATCTCACGGAACGTTTCTCTAGCGAATTTGCCTTTAACGAAGGAAAATTTTAGCGCGAATTTCGGCGTTAGTGAACTCCAAGTTTACAAAAACTTTCAAAAAGGCGGAAGGGAGATATTTAACAACCTAATATCATGGAATTAAATTCCTTACATTTGTATAATAAAGGTAAAGTAAAAATTATAAAATTCAAAAGCAACTCTGTTGTAAAATGTTTTTTACGTTCGACATTCACATCGAAGCTTATTCCCACTTTTTTCAAAATCTCTGAGCAAATTTTAATTTGTCCTTTTGCTATCAAAACAAGTTTTTCGGTTATTGACCGTCAATAATTTCACAAAAGGATGATTAACTGCTAGTTATATGATTAATTATTTCTTTTGTGTGATTTTAACTGTTTCACTTATAAGTATAAACAGTTACGGGTTTTAATTGGAATACAACAAAAACGAACGACGTTGCAGGCTATTGAAAGAAAGTGAAAAAAGCCACAAAGCGAAACATTCGATTGTAAATGTACATAATATCTATCAATTTGCAGAAAATTATATGATTCAAAGGGGAGATTGTAAAGGAGTATTCTGTTGAAATCAAAAGAAAAATTTTCAAAGCTTTAAATAACCTAAGAATATATGTACATTACACTAGTTTACAGTCGTTTTGCTATTGTTATGTTAATTGGCTTCTTTTTGCTAAGGTAAAATGATAGTAAAAATTCCTAAAGCGTAGAATTTTAGAGTAATATCTTTTATGAAAAAATATAAGCAAGTTATATTAAATTACAACATATATCAAATTAATTTGTGTACATAACAAAATGTGGTGCCAGTGTTTACGACAAAACCCGAAAAAGTTCCGTTTTGAGAAGTGCTGTCAAGGGATTTAGTGTCAAATGACCACCAGTAGTCCAGTAAGTCCAGTAAGGTTAAGTAAATTAATATATTGGCGTAAACCTAAGAATATCTAATTACGTATTGTTAAAATAAATCCTATTTCTTATTTAAATCGGTTGACAAAAGAGAAAGTTGTTAGTTTTGAGCTTTTTACGTGAACTTTATCAAACTGTCTATGGTCCAGAAATGTGGTTATCGCTAAATAACTTATCGGAAATATTTTGGGCATGGTGTTGGCAATCAAAAACGATAGTGGGCTTCTCAAGGGTGTTGTCAAACCTGTGCTGGAAATCTAATTTGTTACATGGTCAACCATCTTCTATGCTTCAACTAATCATTTCAAAGATTTGCGTTTTCAATACATATTGACCATATGTTCGGTATCTGAGGGCTTGAATAGTTTTGGTCCGACTTGATAATTTTTGGACATAAGCTGCCACACTTCAAAAACATGCAAACTTTTAGACCAATATACATTATTATTTTTATTCATACATGGTATTCATTGTTGCTTTATTTATATACTAGAGAATAAGAAATTAGGTGGAATTTACAATTGTGTTATACGAAATATCTCATAATATGCTTCTATCGAATTTATATGAAATCGATCTAGCAGGTCTCGAAGTATTCTTTTACACTTAAGTGTTGGCGGGGCCACGCTGATCCTCAAATTTTCCCAAGGGCTTTTATAAAGTGTAAAATTTTATGTTTTTGCTGCATGTACTTATTGATTTCAATTGTAGACTTGCACGTAGAGAGCAAAATAGGAATTTACTGCAAAATTTTCATATCCACCTGTCTCATAATAAATTCAATATATTTAAAGTACCTCATTAACACATAATAACTAAATAATACTTAATATAAATTATTACTGTACGTTTAATCAATATGCCCTTAATACCTTTTGTCGTGCTCACACATGACAGTGTTGATGCCGAGGTTGTAATCCACAGCTTACCGATGACTGTATGCATTCATAAATACTGCAAACAAATGAGTGTAATCATTATTATTGTCATCAACGACATCAACGTCATCATTAGCAGCAAATGCCAACAGTTATGTGGCAGTCGTGACAACTGCAACACAGGCACAGCACAACATACGTGTGTGTACGGGTGTAATCGCTTGCAACAGCACTTTCAACTTAGTCGCAGTTGTTGTGTGGCACTTAGCAAGCTAACAAAAACTGCAAAAGCACACGTACAACTGATGCTGAAGAGGCTAAAATGTTTTGTCATACAGACTTGTTAAGCCGCTCGTTGTAGTAAAGCAGAAGGTGAGCAAGCAATACACAGCAGGGGATCGTAGAAACTTGTAAGCTGCCAACGCCGTTGCTGATAGTTTGTTTTGCAACACACACACAAGTGTACGAGGGTGGTCCAATAAATATTTAGCTGTGGAAAAAAAAGAAAAGTTATGGGAAAATTACGATCCATTTCCAACATTCTATCCTTTATAACTATATTCGCCAACATATATAACGTGCCTGAAAAATTAAGTAAGTATCTGATCGAAAACTAGTCTTCCTGGACAGCCTTCGCCTACTCCTCAGAAAGTTAGCTGGTTTAGTCCAATGTTTCAACAGTTGTGGAGTGAGCAATCGCGCGCCACCTCAGTTAGCTATCTTTTGTATAAAATCTCATGCAGTATAAAATCCATGCGGTTTTTGACTGTCTCAGCACTCTCGCATATATTCCATCAGTAGTCTGTCAATACGAGATCGTTTACGTTAGTATCTCACATTTTTTGTGGCCCATCAAAATTCGAGTCCGATTCGGAAGCAATTTTCAAACTAGTCTTCCACAAGAATGTACTATGTGGCAGTGGTGATATCGAGTGACGAGTAAATATTATTGGATCATCCTCGTAGATTTGTATATACGTAAGTAAGCGTTTTTAGACAAATCTACATATATGACGTCTGACACCTTCACTTGCAAGTGACTGTAGCTGAATTAACAGCAACTATAACCGCAAGTATGTAGTGGGTACCACGTAGCTTAGGGCGCCAACGTTGTTGCTCTAAAATTCCACCAAGCTGCCACGTACTACAAAAGTGTCAGGCAATCATCAGTCCTTGCCGGCGAACTGCATACACAACAACATTTCATCAAATATCAACGAGCGTTGCATACACGTTGACATAAGTACGGTATTCACAAGCTATAGTTGACGCCGTGTAAATAAGTATTGCTTGTAGAGCTGGCTGTGTAGCTTTATCGTATTGGTGGGGCATCTGTATGTACGGTATTGTATCGGCAATTGCAGCGCCTGTCAAATGAGGCATCTAATGTCGCAATTGTGCCAAGTTGTGTGATTTATTGCATTGCTACGTGTGACAATTCACCGTCTTTCGAATGCACAATTCCCAATTAAAACCCCCGCACTCTTTCTGCGCCATGCTTTGCTCATAGACAATACATTCTTGTATTCTTGTTTGCTCCTACTGACTCACCTGTGGCACTCCTCCAGCTACAAGCTTCGCCTACCAACGCCATTCGTTTTGTTGACCCATAATAGTGCCAGCAAATTATCGGCGGTTTCACTACCTTTCCTACCGTTGCTGCTGCCGTTGCCGCCGCGTTGTTGTTGAATTTCCATAGCTTTTATTGGCACTGGGGCTTTTGCTGTTGCATCGTGGATGGTTCGTCGTTTTGGCTGCATTTCTCTTTGCTATCACATTCCAGTTCCCATTGCTGTTGATGCTATTTGTTGTGGTTGTTGTTTGTATTTTGGCACAATTTCATATACTTCACTTTGTCGATGGTCCATTGGTATGCCGACGTTCGTAAGCAATCAATCACGCCAACACCGTGTCTGTATATACTGTTATTATTTATGGTGTAAAATGCTCGAACGATTTTAATTAATCAACGAATTCTAAATACAACATAATCTTTAAATGTTTCACATATTTCTATTCAACAAAGCGTGCTTACATATTTGCCGTTTAGCCATATTTTCATTGTATTTTAAGTGTTTTAAAGAGTTAAACAGTCTGCGAAGTTTAAAATTAACACTGAAACGTTTTTATGAATCGAAGTTCAACCGCAGCTCTTAACTGAGAAACTTTAACCAAAGAGTACAGGATATGCTTAGATAGAAAGGAGAAAAATGTTTTTTTTTACGAAATACCAAGTCTATAGACGCATCGTAAACATAGTTGTTCCAGCGGACAAGCGTTTGACTTGTGGTATACATCATTAAAAAAACGAATGCTCAAACAAAAAAAAACATTTGAAATCTCCTTAAGGACTTTTATTAAGGCTATACATCCAGAATATTTTATTCATTATTGGGAAAAGTATTAGTGATCTCTTTTTTGATGCTTTTTGGGAACGATACTTCTTATTCTGCTAAGCAGCCCTCCCAATAATATTATATTTCACTGTGCGTCAACTGCAATTTTTGTGCCATTCTATTCTTCTTCATTTTGTTCTTGATCGGACGTGACTTCTGCTTCCTAGTGGGTTCCATTCAAACAATATAGTCAGACTTTTACTGAAGACAAAAGATAGTAAGACTTTTTAATTTAAAGACCGAAAACCAGACATCAAAATATTTTTTTTTTTTGGTTGGTATGATTGTCTAAGACATCTGTGCCTAATGCCACATGAAAATAATCATTAGTGTTTAGCATACGGTTGTCTTTCTGAGGTACATAAAGTGCAGTCGGCGATTTTTACGATGAGTGAAAAATCTTCCATTAAATTTTGTATGCGGAATCAAATTTCTGGTACCGAAACGATCAGAATGTTGGAAAAGGCCTTCGGTGATAATTGTTTGTCACGAGCACGTGTTTTTAATTGGTAAGAATTATTCAAAGAGGATCAAGAACGCGTTGACGACAAGCCACGTCCAGTACGGACATCAACGGACATCAACATCAACTGATGATCAACACGCCAATAAAATAAAGGAATTAACGCTTGAGAATCAACGATTAACAGTCAGAGATCTGACCGGCAGTGGAAACCATTTTGAAAGATCATTTGGGCATAAGAAAAGAAAAAGCACGATTAGTTCCAAAATCCCTCATTTTTTACGAAAAACAGTTTCCAACTATCAGGATGTCATGAAACGTATTATTACTAAAGATGGGTATTGCATCTATGCTTACGATCCGGAAACTGACGATAAATCGGCCGAATGTCGTGGCAAAAGTGAGTCAAAAATCAAGGTGTTGACAGTTTTGAGCTATTATCGAGGTGTAGAGCATTCCGAATTGACTTTAACAAATGTTTCGAGAATTGGAAAAAACGTTGCCAGAAGTGTATTGGGGCCGACAAAAATTATTTGAAAAATAAATTAGGAATTTTAAAATTATGAACAAAGTCTTACGGCCGGTTTGAAAGTCCATACTTCAGTCGTACCCAAATAAAATCTTAGCTAAGGATTGTTACAGACTGAGTGTCGTTTGCGTTTCACAGTCAATGCTTCATTTCTACAAAATTTTACTATGATATATGGCAATGTTATAGGAAACATATGTTTTACAAATGTCATCCATAAAAATATGTTTGGAATATTTAAATTACTTAAATTTGCTAAGAATAATTTATCGAAAATGGATAAAAGCAACAAAAGAACACCGAGTTTCACCGCTGGCGAGTCGGAGAACCTATTGGAACTGGTGGAAAAGCGGACGGACACTTGCTCGAACGCTGAGAAGATGTCACTGAAAATTCAAAACAAAACTCATCTGTTATTTAAGCACTACTTAAGTCTCCAATTTTCAGTGCTTAAGCATAACTTAAGTATAAACTGTAAAACACTATTTACCAGTTTTATCTTATGCACAACTAAAGTATGGACTGTGAAACCGGGCATTACTATTTTTTGTTCAAAATAGTATATCCCTCCTTTGTTCCCATTAGGGTGGATCGATTCCGGACTTTTTTCGATTCGGGATTTCTAATAGTGCGGAAAAGTTGCCTTAGTACTACCTGATTCCAATGCAACTTTTTGTTTTGAGATCGGATTTCATCTTCAACCCAAACTCCGGCCTTGAAATTTCGGAAATTCGCCTAAAATCGTGGAATTGTCTACCTAGCGCCTGAAATACGCATCTCATAGCAAAAAAGTTATTTGTCACGTCATTTGCTACCGAAATGGTATATGTAATCATGGTCGTAGGACGAACCGTTCCCGAGATACGAGCGAAAAGGCGGCGCGCCACAGCGCTAGGTGAAAATTGTTGCAGCTCTCAGCTAACCTGTATTGGTCACCCAGAACCCACCGCGTGGAGGTGGCTGCTCTCCGGGTTCCTCCTAAGCCCAACCCAACCAACCAACCATATGTCAGGCTTGTTTTAGTCTGAATCTGTGTCAAATTTATTGATAAAATCAGATTTTGTACTAAACTTTGGTACTTGTTGCCTAGATTTCAGTGTAGAGCGTATAAAACGATCACGAGATTGGGGGCCAATAACTTTAGAAGATGCCTCTGTCACCAGTTTGACGGTTCTCTCGACTGCCACGGTGTGAGAGGGGAATTCACTAAATTTCCATACCTCCGCAGTGTCTCCCGACAGCCCTTTTATGAGTTCTTCGTTAGAAACTGAACAAAGAACTGGTGGAACAGTCAAGGTAATAGTATTCCAGTTAATCATATCGTAATAATTATTAGCTTTGAAATTCAGCTTTGGCACTTTATTACATCTAACCCTTCCATTCACACTGTCAGACTCTGCTTCTCTGGCTGCCAGAAGACGGTCAAGGGCCAACTTTCTGACTTCTATCCATTCGTCAGTCATCATACTAAGGAGAATGTTTTCTGGAAGAGCAAAGAAATCATTCTGTTGAATGGATGAATCGACAACCTTGAGCAGTTTAGCAGGTAAGTATCTCGACCTTTGAATTGCAGCATAGAGATTGCGCGAGCCATCTTTGATTGAACTGTTGAATCTTTTTGAGAACCACAAAGGTGAGTAAACTGTAAGTATGTACTTGACCAAAATCTTTATTTCCTTTGTTGGTTTGTCAGTAGAAATGTATAATCTCAGAATTCTATTTGAACAGATGATCCCGCGAGATTTGCACATGTTATCTGGATGCATCGACGCTAAATCTGAGGAACATTGACCGGAAATAACAGCTTCTGATATTTTATAGAGATAAGCTTGGTCTGTGCTAAGTTGGGCCGGATTAATAACCTCAGAAGGTAATTGGCAGGATGGAAAACTTTCAAATTTGACAACGGACAACTTCTCACAATCAGGGAGAAGTTTACCTATGTCGCCAGAGAATGTATTTGGACTCTTTGAGACACTATCTATGTGTTCGAAAAGAGCACGAAATGGAAGTTCGTTGAAATGTACAAGACGAACAACCCACTGTAATGGCCTACCTATTCTTTCTTCTAGTTTCCGAATAATTCCACCTTTCCACCCGGTGTTCGTGTTGGTGCCATCAGCACCGACAACTTCTAGATGTTCCACATCAACTGAATTGTCTTGTAAATGTTGCCATATAGCTTGCGTCTCATCATCAGTTGACCCGGAAGGAGAGGTGACGTGGCCAAAGTAATGACAACCAGGTTCCGCTATAAGAGAAATATGTTCCTCTTTGACAGTGTCGCGGTAGTACTTTTCACCTTCGGTGACTTGTGTAAGTGTATTGTCTTTGCGGCCGTCAAAATACAGCTCATGCACAGAGTCATTACTTTCGGTGTTTTGGAGCTTAACTCCAAAGCTTTTTTTTGCCCGACTAATCTTGCATTTGTCAGTGATAAAGCTAGCTTGATCTTCTGTTATCAAACCTGCTTTTTTGGCATCCAGAAAAGCAGATGAAACAATCAAGGCCGCTGCTCTATCACTTACTCCAAATCTTTGGGCAGCTAAAGCAGTGTGTTCTAATACTAGTGTGTTTTGTTTGGTTTTAGAGGATGGAAGAGAAAATTCATCATCAGCATCGTTTTTAGAAGAATCCATGTGCGACACATTTGTCGTCTGTATGAGAGTCTGGCTGATCTGAATGGTCACGTGTTCCAGCTGATACTTTTCTGGTAAGTGTAGATGTTGAATGACGTTTTGAAAGCTTTTCTTTACGTTCATTTTTCTTTGTAATCTTTTTTGTTTCAGGTAGATCAACACTTCCAATGCGACCAATTCTTCTGGTTCTCTGGTCCAAGAGAAATGGTTGTTTATTGATAGGAACTTTCCTTTCCTTTGGACAAGTGCAAGAAAAAAAATAAAAGCATTTAATTTTCCGTCTAAATTTCTGTCTAAATTTAAATTTAGATACAGACATTTTGAGTTCTGTGTTCTGTTGAGAGAATATAAGTGATAGCACTCGGCGAAATCACCGACGAAATACCGAGTGAAGGAACTCGATGAAAAAATATTTGTGTGGAGAACTATCCGAGCGTGTCCTTTGGCGTAGGTGAATGAATGTGAGTGATAGCACTCGGCGAAATCAACGTCAAGAAGTGTGGCCGCAAGCCGATTTTCCCCTTGCGTTGTGGCGCGCCGCATTTTCGCTCGTATCTCGGGAACGGTTCGTCCTACGACCATGATCACATATACCATTTCGGTAGCAAATGACGTGACAAATAAATTTTGTTTAATACATTTTGCCATGAGATGCATATTTCAGGCGCATTGGAATCAAGAAGTACTAAAGCAACTTTTCCGCACTATTAGAAATCCCGAATCGAAAAAAGTCCGGAATCGACCCACCCTAGTCCCCATAGCTAACGCTTGCTTATACTTGTAGACCAAAATATTCTGCAAATGGGTAACAGAATTTTTTGCAGTCTCTAAGTAATTGAGTTCGAGATCAGCCATATTTCGCTTACGTATAAGAGCGTCGATTCACGAATACAATCGCAATCGTTCGCTCGGACTTTGTTCTTCCTACACTTGGCCAATAAAATAGTCCTCAATTAGTTGTTATAATGCTTAAAAGATAGCAGAAGCCATCAAAGGAATCCATCTATGATAGTTATTTGATTTTTGATCGATATCGGACAGCTACAGCAATAACTGCCATACAAGCTGACTAATGAAAATGAAGCCCTTGTATACTTCTATACATGAGAAATCGTCTTATTATTATCCAAGGCAATGTTATAATCTTCGAACATATTATTCAGATCGGATCAGCTTAGCACATAACTGGCACAGAAACTGATCGATCAAAATTACGATAAATAATTTGTATACTCTTTTATTTTATAGGAAATGCCGCTGTATAGTATCTATTTACATATATAGGTGCAGCTGAAGCAAACGCTTTTAATTTTGCTGCAATAACGGTTGACTCTGATTTTAAGGGCTTATCCGTACGAGCAGATCTTACAATATTGTTAACACTTTTTTACCCTCTTACAATCTGTTGCCACAGAATATTATAGTTTTGTTCACATAACGGTTGTACGTATCACCTAAAACGAAGCGCGACACATATCTTCATCATCTATCATTCTTCTTAATTGGCGTAGACACCGCTTACGCGATTATAGCCGAGTTAACAACAGCGCGCCAGTCGTTTCTTCTTTTCGCTACGTGGCGCCAATTGGATATTCCAAGCGAAGCCAGGTCCTTCTCCACTTGGGCCCTCCAATGGAGTGGAGGTCTTCCTCTTCCTCTGCTTCCTCTGGCGGGTACTGCGTCGAATACTTTCAGAGCTGGAGTGTTTTCGTCCATCCGGACAACATGACCTAGCCAGCGCAGCCGCTGTCTTTTAATTCGCTGAACTATGTCGATGTCGTCGTACATATATCTCGTACAGCTCATCGTTCCATCGAATGCGATATTCGCCATGGCCAACGCGCAAAGGACCATAAATCTTTCGCAGAACTTTTCTCTCGAAACCTCGCAACGTCGACTCATCCGTTGTGGACATCGCGCGATACATATAGGGTTATATATGTTTAAATGAGAGAATGGCGAGGAAAGTTGAAATGCAGATGACTGTCTGTCTGTCTTTCCGTCCGTCCGTGCAGGCTGTAACATGAGCAAAAATTGAGATAAATTACAGAACGTGTTTTACTCATAACAGTGTATCTTTGTGCCTAAAATAGTTAAAATTGGGCGAAAACTTGACCAAGCCTCCATATAACTATTATCGGGAATTTCGAACGTCTGGCTGAATTTACTCCATATGATTGGTGATTGTATGTGAGGTACATCTAACAAATCTTATGCCGAACATAGTATATATATATATACATAATTGCTTAGATTCCGATCTTCTGATTGGCGTTATATATTTTAAGGTATTTCCCTCGGCTTTGATTGCTGCGAGTTGCTAGAGTATAAAATGTTCGGTTTCACCCAAACTTATCCCTTTCTTATTTGTTTTTGTCTTGTAATTTGTGAGCCATAGAAAACGAATAGATGGTGAGTGGCCAGATAAATAGTCAACTGGCAATTCCACATCAACTGTATTGAATTTCTATACTCTGGAAAACCAATTCAGAGGTTAATAGGCAAATAGGAATTGAACATCCTTGGAACAACTCTCCGCTGGTGAAATCTTGACAAGGCCAGAACAGTTTCGTTTGAGCAACATTGTACGAGTGCATTAACGTGCGCACTGAAAGTCACTCATACGCCGTGTAACACCGCGTTAAGCCAGAGAAGATATGATAACATCTAAAATGAAAATTTCGAAACACAATGCAACCATGAGAAACATTCCACAGAAAAAAATATGTGTGATTTTTGTAACAATGCATATGCAGCTATGCGTATGTAGCGGAATTTTTCTGATTTCCGCCGACATTCTATTCGCATTGTGGTGGTTGTGTATGAATGTGGAATGCAGCGGAAAATATTTGAATAGTGAAATGGAAATGAGTTGTCATGTTTGAATGTGCGACACAACTGCGACTCCCAAAAATGCCAAGCGGAATAAATTGGTTATTGTTCGTGACTTGTCACATTGGCAGTGCATGTAGTGTTCGTATTTGGCGCGGAAAGTGAAAGAACGCGAGGACAGCTTTTTCAAATATTTATATTTCTAAGCGAAACTATATCCCGTTTATACAAATTATATAAACTCCCAAATATGTCTACATTTCAATATAATTAATAATTTAATTATTTATATTGTTAGTAAAAGTAAAACTATCTACTTGAGGCTAGATCCGCTCTTCGATTTTTCAAAGCCTGCGCAACATGTTAAAGTAAATTATTATCAAGAAAAAATTATGATACATTATCTATGTGGAAGGCGTATTAGATACAAAAGAGGCTTTCGGATGTGGAATAAAATGTCAAAACTTTAATTGAAGGGGTTACCTAAGCCTCTTGCCTGCGGTAAGTGACAAACCGTGATATTTTATGCAGTGCACGAAACGCTAACAAAGAGATGCTATGAAGCGTCATTCTATTGTAGCCATAAGAGATAACTTCTATCTGCATTTCTATGGCCTCTTTGTAATAATTTCAAAACTGACGAAACACCGAATCGGGTTCATAATTTCCCTTAATAAGCAAAGAACAATTTAAAAAAACTAGCAACATTTTCGTAGAAAACAAAAATGATAAAACAATTTCACACATCTGTTTATTTGGCTCTGCTTTCACTCATTTGGTTTTTACACATTTCTGTCCATTTGGGACATGTTTCTACCGATAACAATATCTAGTGTGAAACAAATAACCTAAAACTAATATATGATTCACAATAATATCCAAGATCGCTATTTGGTACATCGAATGGCATTAGGGAAAGGCTGCAGTTTTAAAAATTTTGATGATACGTATGTATGGGTCGCTTCCAAATACGTTTACTGTATATAACCTCAAACCCATTAAGCTAAAACACCAAAATTTGCACTGGATAAATCCTTTCGACACCTCTTGCGACAGTGTAAGGAATGTAAATTTGTCCACTCCCATATGATAGTTTTGTTAGAAACTACTAAATCCCGATAAATCATTAACTGAATACATCAGAGACATACAATTTTATACCCAAAATGGTAAAAGACAGATTTATGATGGCGGTGTCAAAATTGAACGATGGGTGTGACACCGCTCAACTCCGGGTTAAGTTTCTCCGGACCTATGCTATGAATTTCAATCAAATTCCGTATATAATATTACCTTGGAGATAACACTTTGCTCAAAGAGTGCCTCTAAGGTATATTATCTCGCTGCAAGAAAAAACAAATATTAAAATCGACAAAAACTGTTAAAGTCTCCACAAACCGAGCATGTGAATTCCACCGCATATGGCTGACTTTTGCCGCAAATTCAAGGAGAATGCTTCTTTCATAATAATATACCCTCGTGTTCAAAATGGGTAGAATCGGGTTAATACTTCCGTTAGCCTCCATATATCGAACATTGAGTTTATCGAACTAGCACTGGACTTAATACCACATATATCGGCCAATAACTGAGTTATTTTAATGAAATTGGACGTGGTTTTCGAATATGCGCGTATCTCTGTGAATAAAATGGACAAATTCGGGAAAAAACTTGACCAACACCTACATCCATAATGATATTGGGCAATCTAATCTGTTAGCATAATTAACCCAGACGTTTATCTGTCAAAATATATATAGTGATTTTCCACATTTCACCTAATTTTAAAGCGTCTAGGTTAGTCCAAATGTCTGATACTTTGTAAAAAAGTGGAAAAATTTGTTTCAAAATTATGCAGCTTAGCGCGGGATATGAATGGAATTGGGTACGAATTACGTCTATATTTATTATAATGGAACCTGCAAAACAATTTGGTAACGTTTTCTTATTCTGCCTTAAAAAATCACCAACAATAACGAAAACGTTTATGTGCTTTACACTTATATAAATATATATGCATTACTATTAGCTCGTGTTACGTATTTCTTTCAAACGTCAAATTAAAGCTTTCACGCTGCTAAATATATTCATATTAATATCTTACACCGACAATGGCCACAAATAATGAGGGCCACAGTGATGAAATTTTCGAAGACGAAGAAAAAGGTGAATGCCACGACGTTGCGCAACATTTGACGAAACTGTAATTAAGTCAGCGAAACCACAGGCATAACACAAGGCATGCCACGCATGTCTCAAATGATACGCAACAATTACTCATACGCCAGCGCATGCTGAAATGAAAGGTTTCCGCTAATGCAAAAGCCGCGGCAGCAGTGCCGCAAGCGTCAACTCGTTGTCTGATTGTTCGTCAGCTCAGCGCGTGGCGGTTGAAAGCGTTGCCTAACTGTCATTTCACCGCAGCACCGCAGATGTGCCGCGCCAGATAGCTTTGTTACATCCGACAGTTGCTGACAACGACACATAGGCATTACAGTGATTTGAATATGCTTTTTCCGTTTCTAAGGCGCAATGCAGTGCACCAAGCGAAAGCGTGAGAGAAAGGGAGAGGTATACATGTGCTTGCGTATTTGCATTTGTTCTAATTGTGGCGCGTTGTTATGTTTGTATGAATGATTGACTGGCCCACTGACTGACTGTATGGCTGGCTGTCCGTCTAACTGCGGTAGGTGCTGCTGGTTTGCGGTTTCTTTATACTTGAACGCACACACAAGTCATATCTATGCTTCATATGTATATGTGCTTACTTACATTTGTTGAGATTTCCAAGTTAATTGTAATTGTGCGCAATGTCAAAATATATTTTCTTTTCATTTTTGTTTACCGCAAATTCTACATAGCAGTAATATTTATATGAAAGGAGCAGCTATTTATAACTACAAGTACAAAAATATGCAAGCAGCAATAAAGCAAATCGGTACATACAAACATATTATTATACCTTATACTAACTCACTACCTTATACGGATATAGTAGTTGATTATCGATTCACTTTTCAACACGTTTTCATATGAAGCGTGAGAGTTTCCTTCGTCTTCAGCAGAAATTTGAATAGCAAAGATATTTTTAGTTCTAAAAGTTTTTGCACAATTTCATAAGAATGTAATCTCGCACTAATTTTCTTTTATACTCATGAATATTAATGAGGTAAACGTCAAACTCAGCACACCTCATCATTTTCGCTTAAATAATGCAACCAGAAAATTGATAAAGTTTTTGTCATTCGGGAAATGAAGCACAAGTACGTTGCTGTGGTGAAACATTGTCGCCACTGGTTTGACAAGAATATTGAGGGAAGCAAAGTATATTATTTTACGAGATATATATACAATATAAGAAATGTGTGTAAGAAATACCTCAAATATGGCAGCGAGGTTTGTATCATATGAAATTGTAAGAATTGCTTTTTTTTTATAAAAAGACGTAGAACTTCGGAAGTGTTTTGGGGTTTTAAGGTTCCGTATACGCCGTGTAGCTACTGCAAGCTCACACAAAAACCCTTAGATATTTAAAAATGCTCTGTCGAGGCAAAAAATGTTCACACACAGTTGCCTTTAAAACAGCAAAATCAAAAAAACCAAAAGAAATGACTCATTGCTGCGACTGTTTGCACTGTTACCCAGCTTATTTATAAATTTTCTTGCAGCTTTGGAATGCTCAAGGCTTCAAAGCATTTGCATCCCAAGCTCCTTTGCGTCATCTGTCGGTGAGAATTGGCAAGAAAGTAAAATGTCTTCATATTTTATTTGCAGCAGTGTGTGTGCGTGTGAGAATATCTGTCGTTGCGCATGAGCAATTTGTACTTGTAGCAAGGATGCTGCTAGTGTTGCCATCTTGGATAATAATATTATTCTCGCTCGACTTTTCTTGCGCTCTTACATTATAAATGTTGCTGCTACGTGCCCGTTTTTGCTAATAGCATTTTCGCTTTCTCGCTTTCTTCAAGTGCAATTCTCAGTTGGAGTCTGGTCTGCTAATGTTATTGGATTTTCTTTACTGCAATTCCTTTACCGCGTACATATACATCTTTGGTGACTAGCATGCATTTATGTGGCATTCTATGGCGGCAGGTTTTGAGATAACATATATTACATTCAAATTTTTCATTTTAAGTTTTAAAATGAAATTCCTCATTATTACATAATGCCCAAAAATTGTTCATATACTCCCATCTTGAGCTCCACAAAAGAGAATCCGAGGTTAGAGAGGAATTTTTTTCTTGCAAAATTTCTGAGGCAGTTTTTTAATAACTGGAACATACGAATTTTGTAAGAGTATTTCGTAGAAATTTACATAAGGCCCTCATTACCTAAATCAATAATTTAAGCTCACCATCATGGCGGAGGCAGAAAACTAAAAAAAGTGTTCCTTATTTTTGAGTATAAGTCAAGCTGACCAAAATCATTTATAATTAGCTGTCCAAGTTCTTCATGAATTTGAGTACATCTCTTGTTAATACATGAACAAATTTATGAGAATGAGCTCCCAGATTGCATATAGTAGGATAGCATCGCAGTCAAAAACTGACCAGACCTAGCAGGTTTAATAACAAACTACATAATAACAACTTAGTTAAGGGGTTACATGGGTTTACGGGTTAAAAAAAAAACGATTTTTGATATTGCCTTATTACATTCTACAACACCTCTAGAATATTGTCCCATATTTTATGTTGATCCGAGTAATAGTTTCGGAGATACAGCCTTGAGAACTTGTGCGCTCGATGCTAGCTAGGCTAAGTGCGCCGTCTTTAAACGTGTTTCCTTCGAAACTGTTTTTTTCAAGTCGGTTGGCAAAATTTCTCGAAGACTACTCAACCGATCTTCATGAAATTTTACACAGGTCTTTGAAATACAATTCTTGAAGACAAAGGATATTTTTCGATCACAAATATTCGAAAAAAAAAATGTAGCGAAATTTTCCCTGAAATTTTAATTTTTTTGTAAACATGTCTACCAAAAATCCTATGTCTAGTTTTTTATTTTTATACCCTGATTAAGTTTGTCACGAAGTTTGTAACACCCAGAAGCACCGGAGACCCTATAAGGTATATATATAAATGATCAGTATTTTGAGCTGAGTCGATTTAGCCATGTCTGTCTGTCCGTCCGTCCGTCCGTCTGTCTGTATGTATACGAACTAGTCCCTCAGTTTTTAAGACATCGTTTTGAAATTTTGCTTACGTCATTTTCTCTTCACCAAGCTACTCATTTGTCGGAACTGTCGATATCGGACCACTTTAACATATAGCTGCCATACAAACTGGACGATCGGAATGAAGTTCTTGTAAGGAAAACATTCACATTTGACAATATATCTTCACAAAAGTTGGCACATGTTATTTTCTAAGATAACTATGTAATATACGAAGAAATTGTTTAGATAGGCTCACTATAGCATATAGCTGCTAATCAAATGGAACGATCAGAATCAAGAGCGTGTATGGAAAACTTTCGCATTTGACGTGGTATCTTCACGAAATTTGACGTGGATTACTGCTTAAGGTAATAACATAATCACCGAAAATATTGTTCAGATGGGATTACTATAGCATATAGCTTCCCTACAAACTGGACACATAGGTACTATAAGAAATACACCTGTAAAGGGTATATTATCTTCGGTGCAGCCGAAGTTAACGTTTTTTCTTGTTTTTCACTTTATATGATCCTGTAAGGAGATATCGTACCAAGGCGGGTGCATCCGAGGGGTCACCGGAAATGGCGTCGCAATAGCCGAATTTAAAATATTTTTTTTCCAGGAATTTAGGAGTTTCTTTATTGGTAGTGCATGTTTTTAACAATAAAAACTCTAATAAAATATTTCATTTTTTGTAAGGGAAAACAGTTGTTGAAAACGGCTGTTTTTTACCCGAGGAAACCGATGTAACTAAATTATTTTTTTCTTTATGTGCATGCTTTTTTATTTCATGGATTTTGAAGTTTTAGTATATATAAGATCTTAACTTGATAACTAGCATGGCCGAAAAGTATTATTATCCAAAATATAATAAGTACTAACTTACAGTCATTTCTGCACACATTGTTCTAATTTTTTACCCTACGAAAGAATTTATTAATTAATTATCAAATCCAGTAAAAAATCGAAATCTGAAAAGCAAAAAAATGTATTCTTCTATGAGTACCATACCTACAATATTTATCTAACAAATGAATGTTCTCATTATAATTGAAATCATGCTGCATAATCGAACTAGTCTTATGTATTTTCCATATGATAATCTTGTAAATCGGCATATATGTGTACGATTATGTGGCTTCTGATTTCATAGACACGTACAACTTCGATTTTGGTTATCGCCTACGAGTATGTTGCTGTTGCATTTACCAAACAAACCTACGAAAACCTTATTAATGGAGTTACAATGTTCACACTTGTGGTGACAACAAAAATATAAGTAAGGAAAGCCTAATTCCAGCAGCAGCCGAACTCTAAATACTATCGTTACATGGTATAAAGGCGTTTCAGATATTTGCAGCTGCCTAAAATATAACAGTATATTCAATATATTAGTAATAAGATAATTTAAAATTTTTTACGTTTATGCTATGCATCAAGTTTAACAGAAGTTGAAGAAAATATAATAACTAGAGGAAGATCTAAAACGAGCCATTTGCCGCTCTTTGAATTATTTGCACTACATATAAAATTTTCGTTTAATATGATTATTGGGATATACATTTTTCAGAATATTTAATATTATTTCTAATTTCAAATTATCCCCAGAGAAGCTTGTCTAGGATTAAGCCGATCGAATAGTTTGTGAAAGGATATGCCGTGTCCTTAGCAGCGGCGGTTCAAGCCTACACCCTTAGATTATCCCATTGTATGGTTATACCGTTAATCAGTTGTCACAGTTTTTGTTAATAACAGTTATAGAAAAAGAAAAAGGTTATCCATTTTTACAATATAATAAGGGACCACAAAATGCAATGCTACCATCGAATTTGGGTGGGCTTAACGACACTAATTTATGAGTTTTAAATTCTGTTAAAGAGAAGACCCACGCTCACTTTAAACAAAGTGCTCTATTATATTACCAAAAGTTCTATTAACCTAATTTTAAGTTTGTAACTTCAACAGTAATAGAGATATTTTGTAGATTGAGGTTGTACAAACAAAGCGGGCTTGAGAACGTGACATTGATCCATACGCCTACTTCTTTCATTAAAACAGAGTGTCAAGAGCACTTCTAAAAATCTTTATCAAAAATCTAACGCACAAGCATACCAATTAGAGTGCGCTTCAAAATAACGCTTTTTTTGTGCGATTAATTCTCAGAAAACTATTTTTATATTTTTGTAAATTAAGCAAACTTCAATTGCGATTACTGAGGCGTACAGTTGGGTCAATTTCATAGGTATTCTCAATATGACACGTCGTGCCGTGAAATTGGTAAAATGCGTGCTTAGTATAACAAACATTTTAAAGCAGTCTTTCTAACGAAAGTGAACGCCTTAGGATGATAAAATTGTATACAAATAGCTTACTCAAGTCAGCTGAAATGCTTGACGTAATGATCCGAAACAAAGAAGCAATTTTTATAGTCAATGGAAACAAGATCATACTTTAGATTGGCCACCACAGTCACTAGACGTCAATCCAGGAAGGAATATTTAAAGTCAACAAAAGATTTTGTTCTGCTACTAGGACATGAGGTCGCTTCCTTTGAAATACGCGGAAAAGTTACTTGCAAGTTACTATCAAAGATGTCAGGCTTTAATATGCAATGCGGCAGATTTGAGCAAATATTTAATATTGTAAACTTCAGCATTAACAAAACAATGTATTTTCCATAATTTCAACATTTTCTCCAATAAACGGTTCGTACACTTTGAAAACCAAAACGTTATCGCTTGAACGCACTATACATCCGGACTTACTCTCTTCCGTCTGATTATTTTTATTAGTATAATCATTATATATCTTGGAATAGACGGTAGAAAAATCCGATAGTTCAACACAACTGTTTTACTCTAGTGAAGCATGTTGCGAGAGTATCACAGAATCAGGTTAGCTGAAACTGTATAACTATGTGTGCATACACCACCTACCTGCATTCGTATATTTGTATGTATTTGTGTTGTGCTTTGAAATATCTTGTTTTATGGTTGATTAAAGCAGAACGGGTGCAGCCGGCAGTACACAATCTGTTCTGTATTCAGTATTGCCTGTCAGAGCTGTCACTTTGTCGCTGGCACACAAGTAACATAAGCCAACTGCGCTGCAAACAAAAGCACGCACACACTTGAACAAGGGCCATAAGCAAAAGAGCATACCACGAAAATACGAATTTAACGGGCCCATGGCGAAGTAAACTCAGACGAGACATGGCTCAGAGGACCATATGAACGAACACTGAGACAGTGCCAGCAATTACGATTTATTGGAAATCTGATCAATGGGCAATGTCGTCGCAGTACTATTCCATTTCATTGACCAACTGCTCACATACACACATACGTTTTCCCCATACAGTGCCTACAAACATTGATCGAGCACTAAAAAAGTGTGTCTAAAAAGGCAGAATGAATTACTCTATTAATACTTTGTTCATACCTTCAAAACCCATGAAGAGGTCGGAAACCCCCTTTAAAAGAAAGTGTAGAAGGAATAAATGTATAGGCTTTGAAAATTTGTAATTTTTGCTTGCTTTATTTAATCTAATTCAGCGATTGTGACAAGCCAATAACGGCATAGTTTTTGCGCCCCTGTGAGCTACCTTTGCTTCGAAGGAGCTATGGTGAGCGTACTCTTCCTCACATCAAAAACGGGATTACTTCACTTTGTATCGATGACATATGGCTGACCCTTGACATCACAGCGGCAGCGGCTGATACTTAGTGTGTCATCATGGATTATATATTTTGCTACTGCCATATGCGTGTACACCTACATATAGATAATAAATGTGAAGCCAAACGCAGAGGAGCGCAATCGCCGGTACACCCCGAGCGAGTATCTGTTATCAAAGGTACCATGGCTATTTTATATCGGAATATTTTGTTACAACTTTTATACGAATTATTGATTGCAAAGCTTACAAATTCAACAAGAAGGCGGTTATACGAGTGTTACACAAAAAAAAAAAAGAATTTAGCCTACAAGAAAAATTAATTTATTTTATCCATTGAAGACATACACAAACTAAAATAGCCAAATTAATACAAATTTTACCAATTCTGTATTCCATTCACTAGGATGAAGTGGTAGTATAAAGCTTCAAATTTAATATTCATCAACATAAGGCATATACATATATTGGGCATATAACTATATTCGCGCGGCATTTTTCAAAATTTTAAGAAAAACATTTATGAAAAACATCTCCCATTATACAAAATATTGCCCAATGAAACAAAAAAAATTTCCCATTTTTCTGGCAATGTCCATATTTCCGGCAACTTCATCCCAGAAGAAAGAAAACAATAATGAATTAAGCCTATCTTTATTACCCTATTTCGATGTGAACTGTTTCCCAATGAGAGCGTGCCGAAAGGACAAAATCTGAGCTGTAAGGCGGATGAAGAAAATCTTCTCAACTGCTGTTTTCCCAATAGTTCTTAACCCAACTTGCAACATGAACCCGAGCGTTGAGATGCTGCGAAATTATTGTTTTGTTGTATTTTTATTGTATTCTTCAATTTGATGACTTGTTATCGGTAGCGTTATTATTGAGGCCCAGCTTTAGGTGCTCGTAATACCTTGGCGTCTTAGATATTTGGACTTGCCTTTAATTTGGCTGGTTGGCCAGGCTTCACATATGAACTTTTTCAGTTTGAGTCCATTTTCCTTGTTTGGAATATTGAAATAATGGAATAATAACTAAGTATCTTGGCAAGACGAACGAAAATATTTATGGATCCACTAAATAGCCGAGTTTACAACAGCGCCTCTGTCGTTCTTCCTTTTCGCTGTTTGGCGCCATTTCGTTCCATCGAACCTTTCTTCCAGAAATTCATAACGTCGTCTCATGAGATGTTGGCATCGTCCATGTCTCTGCAACATACTTGTATAACAGAACGGGAATAATGCTTGACTTATAGAGTTTGGTTGTTGCTCGTCGAGATAGGACTTTACTTCTCAATTGCCTACTCAGTCCGAAGTAACACCTATTAGATTTCGAGGCTGACGATGTTGCTGGTTCCAAGGTAGACAAAGCTTTCTCACTGTCAACAGTGACGTGGGAGCCAAGTCACAAGTACAGCGGTTGTTATTATTAATTAGAAAAATCGGGTTAAAATAATTATGTTGGTAAAAACATGGTACGTGACTTCTGTGGTTTATATTTCATCTCCAAACTTGTGCCAAATACTATTACCATATGCCAGTATATGAATTACGTTTTTTAATGATGTATATGTTTGTGATTTGATAACGCCTTGCAAAGCCAAAAGAACTACTATCAAATATATTCAACTCGTCTTGTCATATACGCGTATCTTTCTCCTTTCGAATCGTTATGTAAATTAAATATGAAGAGAAAGTACCTCTGAAGAATTATTTAAATAGCCGAAGTAAGTTGTTAAAAACAAAAGAAGAAAGAAGAAAAACATTTATTAACAAATTATGTTATTCTTCATTTCGAATAATAAAGTTTCAGTTAAACGAATATACTTTTCCACTTCTACCACTAGATATTTATTTAAGCGCTTGGAAATTCGTTCTCTCACCTACAGTCCCTCGCTGAATAAAATACTCGAACATAATATTTGTACACGTATTGCAACAACAACTGCATTCAAAACAATATGCCACGCCGCTGATATTAAATTGGTGGTGCAAGTGCAAAAACCCAAAACGAGCCACACAAAGGAAGCGATATAAAAGCAACGCTTGGAAATACAACGATAACGTACAGCGAAAATGAATCACTGCAAGAAGAAGAAAATGCAATGAACGACCAACGGACAAGGTTACCGGAAATGGCAGCAACAACAGGGAATGCGAACAACAAAGTAATTACACCGCAGTTGAAGCTGCTGTTGCACCT
The DNA here is from genome assembly GCF_016617805.1 of Bactrocera tryoni. Taxonomy (NCBI): domain Eukaryota; kingdom Metazoa; phylum Arthropoda; class Insecta; order Diptera; family Tephritidae; genus Bactrocera; species Bactrocera tryoni. Next base: position 34,273,661 of record NC_052500.1, on the reverse strand, counting down.
GGGTGTTGTACGAATGAAACGAAAGTAACAGCAACAACAACAACTGCATATGTGTTGCTTAAACGCGGCTTCCTGGTTCCACTCATAACGCACGCGAGCGCCACGAACTGTCGGATATGCGCCACATTCACATAAACGTTAACCGAAGTTTGCTTCCTGCGCAGCGTTTGCCACAAACGTGTCTTCTTGCTCCCTGCTGCAGCTCTTTGCGCTCCACAGCGGCAAGCACGTGCGAAGGCAACGTTCCAACCGAATCAGCGCTGGGACCTGCTGACACACACTATGCATGTAAGTAATATGTGTGAGTGTGCCACAAATTTCTGCAAATGCGCTGGCTGCGCGGCGGCCTTGTACGGTTTGTACGCAGTCAAGTACCGGGGCGTATGAGCAACTTTCTTTAATAGTTATTTTAAAACTTTCAGTTTGTGTTTCCATATTTTCTTTTGTAACTTGCAATCTTTGGCTTTTAACATTTACTTAAAACCTTTAAAAATTAATTTTTGAAATTATGCTAACTGCTTCCGGTTGTACGTTTTAATTTATATTACTGAGCACTAATATCTAGCATACACTGCAGTAGTCCCTTCCTAGTAATCCTTGTCCTAGTCCATCTACTTAAAAAGTTTTTAAGTTTTCATTAAAGCTATCTTCGATTCGCCATTTATCTCCTTGCTTCTGCGCTACTGTCAAAAAACCGAACTAAAAGCGTTTATGATTTTTATATTTTCTTTATGGTATTTATAAGTACTTAGCCATACGTTCTGATGGCACCATTGCCACAAGAGAAACTCTCTTTTATGAAGTACATTCAACTGAATCGGAGTTTTTTTTTCATCAATTTGATTTCTAATGAGCTGACCATATTTGTCAGACTGGTTAAAACGTTAGGGACATCACCAATTCATGGGTATTGACCAACGAAAGGTCAGCGTGAAAATAAATCCACTTTTCGCAAAATTTTAATTTTTCTTTATTGCTAAGTATTTATCGGACCGCCAGCGTTTTTCTATATTCAAGCTTAACTTAATTCGTTAATATTACTAATATTCAAACCAGGATCGATAAACAACAGAAATAGTCGGTTTTACAGACGACCAGGTGACAAAGACTATCTCAAATATTGAATAGACATATAGCCAACAAAAGAAAAAAAATAGCTTTAACAAAATCATTCCTCTCTTAATTACATTATTTGAAAGGAACTGTGTATGTTGAAACCGACTTATTTCCGACTCAGTTTTTTTGAAAAACTTAAATAGATGACAGCACATTATTTTGTACCGTATATTCAGGGACAAGGAGGACGCTGGCAAAGTTTGGAACTTGTTAAGTTATGTCTTCCTGCAAGGAAGGTGGTGATTGATAGAAGAGTGTTCAGTAAATAAGTTACTTACATAAGTTGAAAATAGGTTGTAAATCATTTATATTCATATGTCAAATACCAGTTAGACACGAAAAGCCTCTGTGGAAACGCTATTAATCGAAAACGATTTCTTCATAACTAAAAACAAAATTAAGATATAGAACTGTGATTTGACACAGGGGATCGCATTAGCAAGAGCCAGGTGGCGCTTACAAATTTTGGAAAAGTGGGCATTGGCCCCGCCCTATAACAGCTTTAGTGAACATATCTACTAGACCATTAAAGCTACAATAACTGAATTCGCTTACAACAACTCTTAAAAAAACTTTTACCGACAGTGTAGAAATGGTTGAAATCGGTTGATAACCTCGCCCACTCACTATATAACGGAACTGTTAAAAACTACTAAAAGCGCAATGAGGCAATAATTCAATACGCCAGAGATATTAAATCCTACCTCCGAGTTGGTATGAAAAGGCTTTATGGGAGACGATATGAAAATTTGAAGATGGGCTTGGCACCGGTCACTATTATGTAAATTTACATATCTCAGGACCTGCTTGACCAATTTCAGCCAATTTGGTACGTTAGATTTCTGCAACATTCATATACTTGTATTACAGTGCGAAAATGGGCGGTATCGAACTGCAAACACGCCTACTTAACACATAACACAATTTTAAGTTCAGTCTGACTCCTTCGTTTCCAGTGTACAAATCAAGAAGCAATTGATATAACCTGATGAAACTTTGCACGAATAACTCCTTTAGCGTATGCCATCTTATGACCAAAAATTGTCCAAATCCAACAAAAACTGTTCAAGCCCCTAGGTATTCTACTTATATGATTAGTAATGGTATGTGAGTTTTTAATGATTGTCCGGGAACATTTTAATAGTACGTGGCATATTCATGGTATGTAGTTTTGAAGAAAATAGATTAAATCGGATCGGTACTACTAATGATTTTCGTATTTCTAAAAAGCCTTATCTCGAATATGTCGGTCAGTATATGAGTTATAGTTTATATAAAATTGCTTAGATTTTGATCCTCTGGTTGACGTTTTATATCCTAAGGTATTTATTATTACTTACAAATTTTGGCGCCAAATGACGAGTAGAGCTGTCAAACGATGTTTGCTAGCTGCGATATCTACATATATATATAACAAGTAAGGAAGGGCTAAGTTCGGGTATCACCGAACATTTTATACTCTCGCATGATAAAGTGATAATCGAGATTTCATTATCCGTCATTTACACATTTTTTTATTTAGCTGTAAAGTTAATTAGATTAGTAGTTCCTGAGATATGGTTTTTGGTCCATAAGTGGGCGACGCCACGCTCATTTTCTATTTTGGGTGCAGCTTCCTTCTGCCATTTCTTCCGTAAAATTTAGTGTTTTTGACGTTTTTTGTTAGTCGGTTAACGCACTTTTAGTGATTTTCAATATAACCTTTGTATAGGAGGAGGGCGTGGTTATTATCCGATTTCTACAATTTTCAACTGTATATAGAAATGCCTAAAGGAAACGACTCTTTAGAGTTTGGTTGACATAGCCATAGTAGTTTCCGAGATATATACAAAAAACTTAGTAGGGGGCGGGACCACGCCCACTTTTCCAAAAAAATTATGTCCAAATATGCCCCTCCCTAGTGCGATCCTTTGTGCCAAATTTCACTTTAATATCTTTATTTATGGCTTAGTTATGACACTTTATAGGTTTTCGGTTTTCGCCATTTTGTGGGCGTGGTAGTGGGCCGATTTTGCCCATCTTCGAACTTAACCTTCTATTGCACGGACGGGCGGACGGACAGACAGACATCCGGATTTCAACTCTACTCATCACCCTGATCACTTTGGTATATATAACCCTAATTCTGACTCTTTTAGTTTTAGGACTTACAAACAACCTTTATGTGAACAAAACTATAATACTCTCCTTAGCAACTTTGTTGCGAGAGTATCAAAATGAATTGCTGCTCGTTAGTCTCGCTAAAACTTGAGAACGGCTGAACGGATTAATCTTATATTAGTCTTGAAATATTCGTGGAGGTCTAGGGAAGGTTTAAAAGGCGAGAAAAATCGAATAATTGCCGGGAAACCATTAAAAACAGCTTTTTTCTATTTTCCATACAAACGTTTTCTAAATAAAATGTAGAGTCAATTTGAACTTAATTGCTACTCAATAAAGTTCTTATTAAATTATAATCACTCACTGTTGTCTAAGCAATTTAGGTGTGTTCCTAAAGGCAAAGAGTCAATTTGCAATTTATTACCACTGCACAAAGCTCAAATTCAATCATATCTACCAAAATAGTCTTCGCGTGCCCTTTGAAGGATCTAATGTCGCGTTCCGAATTTAACATAAGTGAATCGCGAATGCGTCAAAATTGCATAGTCACAAAATGTAATAAATCATTAGTAGTACTGATTTCCAATCAATTTGGTCAGCTTCGCGAAACTTAATTTTAGCTAAATGGCCAAGATCCGACATGTATTCAAATTAATTGTTTGGGGTGAATGCACAATGACCCGTAAGAGGTCACTGGATGCACTGGAGAGAACATTGAAAGATATTCGTGATAACCATGATTCTGTTGTCTGGTGATTTTTGTCAGACTCTGCCAGTTATTCCCCGATCAACTTTTGCCGATGAACTAAATGCATGCCTAAAATCATGGATTTTGTGACAGTACGTAAAGACACTCCAATTAACAACTAACATGCGAGTATTTTTGCAACATGATGAAACTGCAAATGGGTTTGCGAAGCAGTTGATAGACATTGGAAATAACAAAGTGGCATTGTACACCTCGACCGGATTCATCACATTACCCACAGATTTCTGTCACATCACAGATTCAAAAGAGGAGCTTATTCAGCGTGTTTTCGCAGATATAGCGCAAAAGTTCAATAATCATAATTGGCTGAGTGAACGAGAAATATTTGGCAGCGAAAAATAGAGATGTCGAGGATCTCAATGCGACCATTCAGAATTTTCCTCCAGAACAGTTGGTTTCCTTCAAATCAGTTGACACCGTTATGAACCAGGATGACGTAGTCAACTATTTCACTGAGTTTTCAAATTTACTGGAATTGCCTGGATTACCACCTCAAAATTTGCAGTTAAAAGTAGGATCAGTTGTCATCATGCTGCGTAACATTAATCAACCTCAACTATGCAATGGAACAAGACTCGCTGTGAAAAAGCTGATGTAACGTCATAAAAGGAAAACACAAAGGAGAGGATGTCTTGATCCCGTGAATACCGATGATTCCAACGGATTTACCATTCGATTTTAAACGCTTACAATTTCCAGTACGTCTTGTCTTTGCGATTATAATAAATAAATCGCAAGGACAGTTTTCAGAAGTTTGCGGATTCAACTTGGAGCTTCCCTGTTTCGCGCACGTCGCGTGTTCGCGCGTCGGAAAACCGTCTTCTTTGTTTATTTACGCACCACAAAATAAAACAAAAAATATAGTTTATCAGAAAGCTTTAAATTGATTAACAAACTGTATCATAACAGTGTGTGTCTGTTAATAATGGGTTGTCAAAAAAGGCTTGCGGTATTTGTATTGATTTTTTTTTTTTTTTATTGAAATTGAAATGAATTTTTGATGACTCATGCCCAGCTCTTGGCCGATGCTACGGCTACTACTGTGCCGGTCTCTTTCGACCAATTCAGCGATTTTATCGCAATTTTCGATGACAGGCCTTCCGGAGCGTGGCGCATTTTCGACCACCTCTACACCAGAACGAAAACGTTGAAACCATCGTTGTGCGGTGGAAATGGAAACTGTATCTTGTCCATAAACTGCACAAATTTTATTGGCGGCTTGAGATGCATTTTTGCCTTTATCGTAGTAGTACTGTAAAAAATGCCGTATTTTCTCTTTATTTTGCTCCATGTTTGCGACGATATAACTCACGAACGACTTAAAAGAAACGACAATCAATCAAACACGTGTTAGCGCTTGAAATGCGCTTTCCAAAAAGGTATAGCATGACCCGTTGCGACGAAGAAAACTAGACCTACGCGCTTTCAGCGCCAACTAGCGAAAATACCGCAAGACAAACTAATATAAAAATTAAACCTTATAAATAGCCGGTATTTCAGGAAAACTCTGTTTTTTTATGTAAGCAACATACGAGTAGTGTGTCGAAAATAATAATAAGACTTCATGCTTCATTAAAAAAAATGTTTTTTTTTTATTTAATACGTTTTATTTTTTTTTAAATAAATTTATGCAACAGTTCAGGTTTTTATTTATCGATTGAGGCAGTACGAAGTCTGCCGGGTCAGCGATCTCAATATTTATATACTTGTACTTAATCTTCCACTTCGGCATAAATCGTCAGAAGTACGACATGCGGCTTCGGTTTGAGGCGATCCATTCTTACAATCACTGAATATACAGCAACTGAATTTAATACAAGTACATGAATAAATGCCGCCCTCTTTAACTTACAGGATATTTATTCAAGGTTACTTGAAGTCGAGCTTAGCAAAACTCACTTATTTTTCACTTCTCACTTTCCTTCCACCATCTTCTCTCCCAGCTTCTGTTTTAATAAAAAACGCGAGCAACTTGTCATAAATCACGCTTTTGTAAATTTATATACACATAAATATTTGAGTGAAAAAAGTGGAAACATTGGCAGTTTGTACTTTTTATAATGGCATGAAAAAACGCGTAAAGTGGATATAAAAACTCTAAGTTCATAGCTTAAGGTAAATGCCAACCTGTAAAGCTGCAGTTTGCGTATAAATAAAAAGCGCTGAAAAGCCAAAGTGGCGAAATGAAAAGCAAAGTAAAGTAAAGTATATAATTGTTAGCTGAGATTGCGGCACTGCCACATTATTAGTTTAATAAAGTGAAGAGCGGAAAACAATGGTTGAGTGAGCAACCACACTGTTGGTGGGAGTTGGGGTGAACGCAAAAATGTATATACACACATATACGTATGTATGCAGTGGTGATAAGCGGCATAAATTCAGCAGATTGGCGCATATTATATTTATTTAAATGATGAGAAAGAAAGAGGCTTTTTTCGCAAGTAAGCCGATTTTTTTTAAGAGATTACTCGCTGCAATAAAACGCTCATCGACGTAAAAATAGTAGCGTCAACGAATATATCGTTATTTCGAACTGAAGGGCATATTCGGATTGAATTTACCTCCTATTTGCCTTAATTTATCTGTAGCTAGATTTCACCAATTAACCGTTTTAATGTCTTCCGAACCCATTTGCACCGATTTTTTGTAAAAATTCAGAAGCGTTTTTGGAGCTAAGCCTTATTTCTAGACGTTTGCTGATTGTCATTCGACTTCTCTCATTTTTGAAAAGTTTTGGGAAGAATGATAGTACTATTTGAAGCCAAACTTGTTGGAAATTGGTCAAATAGGTTAAAAGAAAAAAAAAATAACTCCCAATATTTGGTGATGAAAACGTCATTATATACTTTGTTTCGGTTTTACATACTACGTGCTATTTTCTATTAGAGAGTTTTCATATTTTTACTACTCTTGAATATAGCCGTCGCCAAAATTTTCATTTTCACAAAATTTCTAAGCTTAGACTGTTCCCTGTTTAAACATACCTATTACAATATCAATGCAACTGGCCGAGAACATTTTGCTTAGAATGACATGATATAGAAATAGAGATAAAATAAATTAAAATTATTATAAATTAGTTGCGCAAATAAATGGACAGCACTTATGGTGCAACCCTGGTTTAACATGTCTTGCAAAACATATGCAATAGTCATAGGATTATTCTTGTAGATAATTTTTATTTGCTGTAACCTTTCACTTTTACTTTCTACAAATTATTATAATTTACTTTAATTTTTAAGATTTATATTATCGATGACAACTATTATTGCCTTAACACAAGTTTATAAGAATCCAATAACAGGACAAAGGCTGCCTAATGGCAATAAATTTAATAATATATTGAGTTTGAAAATATTTACTAAAAATGTATTAAAAATATTTTTAAACACAAAAATTCAAAAAGTCCTAAATATCAGGAAAATTTTGGGACGCCTTTAATTTTTTAAATTTCGAGTCCAACAGATTTTCTGCTTTACTCGAGCAAAGTCCTGGGTTACTTCCTCGTTAAATAATTCTTTCTGCAATAAGTTTCGACAGGAAGACAGAAGCCAAGGGTATATAATTTAAACCATTGTGTTTTTTCTAATATTCAATGAAATTATAAGTAGAATAAAGGGGTGTTCTATTATAATTGCACTTTCCTAAATTAAATATTCAACACAGACAATTTAGATAAAAGTGCGCACTTGGTAAGCTTTCAGGCGTTAGAATAGTGCGCAATTAGGGACTTCTACGATCATACACACCCATATATACAACGAAAAGATTCAGAAAAGAAAACTGGAGCATAGGTAAGGTGCATAAGAAAACACATATAAATATATAAATGACTCGTTTAGCTGCATATTGTCGTGAGACATACGGAAGATTGCACCTTCCTTAATGAATGCAACCAAATTGCATGAGTCCGTTGTACGTGTTGGCCTTTTCCGGTTGCCATACACACCCAACTTAAGAATACATATTTCACACGTATGTATGTATACATATTTGTAGAATCTGGGCACGTTACTGCACTTAGCATATGTGAGCCCCACAAACAAACAGACACAAATACCTGCCTCTAAGCGCCACTTATCCCGGGCAGTGCGTGAGTGTGGAACCCGAAGTTGTGTGACTTTATTAAGCAGAATAAATGTGGCTTCCTTGAACATTTTCAACAGCATCGGACGAATTTGAAACGAACGCAGCAGCGCTAGCGTTGGCAGACACACTTTACGCCACGCAGGCGATGTTCGCAGCTCATAGCTTAAGCACATTTTTATTGTTGTACTTTGAGTCTATGTTTTATGTACTTTTTATCTACCATTTGCCATGAGATCTGCCTTTTGACGCGCAGAGTAGTTTGGTTGAGCCGTTTGCCTTCCCTTATGTATTTTTGTGTGTGAAAGACAAGTTTGTGTGTGCGTTTGTGATATGTCATTGTCTAAACTGCCATTTACCAGCAATTTGTTCAAAAAGTCTGTAGCCGATTTAGGCTACTTCAAACTGTACGAAGAGAAATGAGCAGACGGACGTAGTGGAGACTAAGAGAGTAGCTTTAGACCGCCTCCTCAGTTGCCGATTGTCAGCTAATGCCACAGAACAATTGCAAAATTTTCTTCCTCAGTTTTCGTATATATCTTTTACCTGTATGTCGACACATGCTTAGATGTGGTTCCAAATGAAAGTCGATGAATTCTTTTGTGTATCTGAAATCCTTTAGCAGGTTGATGAGTAAAGTTTTATGATTTGCCAGAAGCGAGGCTTCATTACCATTCTCACCGGGCAGAGAATACTTTATTTTGTCAATATTGCAGTAAGATATGTATTTAAATGAAGACCAATATATTTACATAAATGGGTGGAATCAAATAGTAACTACGTCCATAAAAGTGCCATAAATCAATAACGAAATGCCTCAAAAAGCTAAATTTTACACTCTAAACTGCTCGGAAAGGCTTCATGTTCTAGAATTGGACAATATGTAGGCGAGATACCGCCCACCTTTTTGTGAAATCTTATATATCAAGATTATTTGACAACTGACAACTAAATTGTGTGTATACTTTTATTATCGTATGCACAACTACGCCAAAATTTTAAATTCCACATGATTCTTTCACTTTATAGCACATAAGTCGGTACGCAATAACGGTATAGAAATAAGACTTTATCATAGTGCATTTAAGGTATGCCATTTCACGTTCAAAATTAGTCGAAAGCGGATCGAAACTTTTCAAGACCCAAATACCGAATATGAAATAATTATTGTAGATATTCAGAGAGAATATTTTCGTAATAAGAATAGACCCTTATGTTTAAAAACTACAAAATAGTAATTACAAATAAGATGTAAAATATTTAATTATTCATCAGTATGTATTTTGTCTCCTTCGAAGTAATCCCCACCTAATGTATATAATTCATTAATGTCAACAATTTTTCCAGAATTCGAAATACCTTTCATAAGCACTTTTTGGGATGGTCTTCAACTCCTTCAGCAAATTTTGTTCTACCTCTTCGATGGACTGAAAACGTGTTCCACGGAACGGCGATTTCAATTTGGAGAGGGTATTCATTGCGTTTTTGGCTTTAAATTCGGTCAAAATTGTAGCTCGATGCGATGGTGCATAATCATCATGTAAAATCCTTGAATGTTCTCATGTAAACGCCTCAATACGGCCAAATAGAACTCCTTAGAGCTTCGTTTTGATTCTTGTTGCTCCTTCTTTTCCCTATACAAGGGGTATTCCAAAGTAAACAGGACTTTTTGAATCTAGCCCCCCCCCCCCCTGTTGGCGCCATGTATCTGCTATCTGTATCGATTATCCAGTGAGAATTTTATGACATTTCATAGATTTAAAGTGAATTTATTGCGTTTTAAGTGTCAGTATGTTTGTCTTATCGGGGCGAAAATGAGCTTCGAACAAAGAACCAACATTAAATTTTGTATTAAAATTGGTAAAACTTTTACCGAAACGTTTCAATTGATGAAACAAGTTTATGGCGATGATTGACCGGAAAAATGCATTTACCCGTGAAAGAAAACATTTGCAGACGTAGAGTCCATTCAAAAGGCTTGCACCGGCATACTGGCGGCCATACCGGCCAACGAGCTAAACACTCGTTCGACATGCTTTTGGACCATGCAAAAAGCTGTATTGAAGCAGAAGGAGACTATTTTGAATAAAATAAATTGATTTTGCCGAAAAAAACATTTGTTCTGTTTTTTTGAAGTCTTGTTTACTTTCGAACGCCACTTGTATTTCTATGATTGTTGATTTGTTTTCATGTAAAATTTTAACCCAATACTCATCGGCCTTTATAGTGCTCTCCATGAATATGGGGACCAATCATTTCCAAAGAGACTTGTTTACGGTACTCCTTTTGAAAAAAATTCAGCTTTATCGCCTTTATCCACAAAAATCGTTTGGACGGACTCCCGAGAGATGCCGAGCTCTCTTACCATCTCTCTAACACTTGTCTGACGATTTTCAAGCACCATACCCTTCACTTTTTTAATATTTTCACTGTAGCAGTTGTTGAAGGTCGTCCAGAACGAGGTAAATTTCAAAGATCTCTCGACCGTCTTTGGAGGGTATTTTGAAAGTGCTTTTAATAAAACTGAATTACCGCAAGCCTTTTCCAATAGTCCGATTGCGCATACGAAATTTGGTTAGAAACACAAAATTTTAATAAAATTCTTTGTTCATTATTTTTATCAATTGTAAAATCCGCAACGCACTACTGAGGTGTACCGACTTAAGTAGCTGCTGTAAACAAATTGTAAATATCATTTACCAGGTGAATTTAATTGCAAATTTCGGGTTGGTTTTTGTCACAATATATACCCAATTTATAGCGTATATACTTATTAAGTAAATAGTTCTCGAGTGTAATTAAGTCATGAAAAACTTTAGTGCAATCAGTTCATGTCATCCCCTTGTCCCAATGTACGATGAATATGAATGCAATTGGTCTAGACCGAAGTTTTTAACGGATACCCTATAAAGTATATAAATAATTGATCAGCGTGATGAGCTTAGTCAATTTAGCCATGAAATCTTTCTTGCCTCTCCATCTGACCCTCGGTCCCTTTGTATATTTGTAAACTAGTCCCCCTGTTTTTGAGATATCGATTTGAGATTTTGCGCGCATCCTTTTCTTCAATGGAAGCAGCTCGTTTGTCCGAACCGCAGATATTGCACTATAGCATATAGCTGCCAATCATACTTACTGATAATAATCTAAATAAAAACCTTTAATAAAAATCTTTGTTCTCTATTCGACTTGCAGGTTGTTACAGCCGAATATGATATGCTTTCCTGTTTTTTAACACTAAAACCTGCGTCAATCAAAATCCAATCATATCTCATAAATATATCAGCTGTCATCAGTGATTATAAATATATCTCAGGAATTATTTATTAGTTAGACTGCAAAGCAAATGCATTCGATTATATTGGTGAGCTAACAAGCCTGTTGCCAAAAGCGCTGCCGTGTTGCTGATTTTAGAAGTTATAATAGTCCTAAAAATTAGCTTCGTACACCTGTGAGTATATGATAATTTGTTGTGTATAATACAATTACGGAGTAGTATTATATTATTGCCTGCATTTAATTTGAGATTTAAGCACTTTCGAATTTGATCATAAAATTGCCCAATCATCAATAGACACGTACATTAGGGTAGAACGTTTTTAATAATTTTGGATTTCTGTTTCGGGATACCTGTAGAAAGTTGCTGTTTTGGATAAATATTAAACACAAGAAAAATCAGTAATCTCTTGCTATGTTTAGAAGTGCCCCCATCGACTTGAAGTTTAGAAAATTTATGCCAAATACACATAAATTCGCAAACATTTTATAAACGTTATTTGATGTTCTAAGCGGTGCTATGTTTGAGTAAGATAGAAATAAATGATCTTAAAACATACATGTATATCACTCTTTAACTATATTATAATAACATAACTACATTCCGCACTTTAATTTCACATTCCTAATTCCACACTGCAAAACTTAGAAATATGTTTCAAGTTAAAACATGACAAATGACGAGGTGTGCTGTCTTTGGTTTGCCGGAGAAGTTACCTATTTCTCACTTACCTACGTTTAATGATCTGGTGAAATGTTATCTGTTCATAAAACATGATTTGAGGCCCGATAAAACAACCAAGGAGCCAACAGTTGACCAAATATCAACCAGAAAAATGATGATAGGCGGTGCCGATTTAGTTTCAACTGTGAAGAATAAGAAAAAACAAGATAGAAAAGAAAAAAGTTTATCGCGTAACACATAGGCTGCTGCTTTCATTTGAAATATCATCAGCCAAAGCACGAGAACAACACGGTTTGTATTTTAATGGAAGGAAGGATAAGACTTTGGTTCGTATTGATAAAGAAAGGAAATTTTAGAGAAAACGACAAATAGAAGATCATTATGTGATTTTATCGGAACCAGGAAGCAACTGTTTTGGTCATGTCAACTGTGAGTCGGAGACTGCTAAAAATAATGAAGACACTATATTAATATATTTGAAATCTAATTCGGTAAATGTGAGTGAATTAGCTGTTGTTGGGTGCGATGGAACTATAGTGAATGCAGGTTTGAAAGTGTTTCATCTGTCAATTGCATTCAAATGAGTTAACACTAAGTCATCTTTTATTACATTTAGACGGAAAAACTATAGGACCTAAATGCTTTTCAGGCGCCATCGGATCTCAATTAAAAACTTTTCAAAAAATCGAATTCTAAGAAGAAAAGCTAGTTGTATTAGCCATCTACGTTATGAAAGTTTGTGGACCAATGTGGCTTACAATAAAATGTAATTCTTCATGCATTAGCGGAGCCAAAAACATATGGCAAACCATTAACCTAAGTCGTTATTTGAGTTCCGATATTAAAGCAATCTTTAACAAAGTAATCCAACGAAATGTATAATTTGGCCACCCAGAAAATCTTCTCATTGCCAAGCTTGGTGATGACAGAGAGATTATAAGAGATCTTGCAATACGAAGAATTGTAAAAGGAAGATCAGAGAATGCTAGAAGACTTCGAACGTTTAAACTACCCACATTCAACTTCGATGCCACAAATTACACTGAGATTATGCTGCGGCAAGACTGTGATATAACTGAGCCACCTCTAACTTTTAATATGTCTGATGAAACCTTGAAAGACGTTGTCAAAAACGGTACATGTCAGAATATTACAGATTTTCTATGCCACACCCAAGCTGCGGAGCGCTGCATCAAGTTGGTAACAGAAGCATTGAGCGCAATTTGTGGGGAAAATAAGCGAGATGGTTTCATTAAGACAAGACTGCTATCACATCAACGAATGCCTCATTTCAAAACAAAAACAACAGTTTGATGTTTAAATAGTATTTGAGGTAATGTAAGAGAATATTTTTCGTAATAAATGCTTAGAATGTAATTTTTTTGTTTTACTAAAATGTTTGACTGTACTGGAGCACCTCAAAACATTAAGCCAGCTGTTTGATATTGTGCATATTTGTTTTGCCGTTAAAAAACAAAAAAAATTATTCTCCATACATATCGCTCCACCTTAACGTACATGCAATATATTACACAATATATGGGTTAAATAAATTGTTTATTGTTTTCTGTTATTTCAAACGCAATAAAAGATTTTTTCAATTTTGATTGACCGACTTATTCGAGGGATTAATGTAGAAAAACTAAAATCCTTCCTGGTGACGAAAATGTTACGCGAATTGTTTGAAATTGTGGCAAATATTTATTATATACACAGCAACCTTTAGCATATATGTATGTATGTATGTTTATATAACGTGCATGGATACATATGTATGTGCGCTTGCAGACAGCTGATGCACAATGACAATTTTCTCACCTGTAGCTGACCAAATGAATGGCATTGTGATGAGCGTGAATGGCGTAAGTATCGGCGACACAGCTAACAATAACTGTGTATTCAGTAGCGGCAGGTGAAGAGTTGATTTCCAATTTAAATGGTACAATTCAATAAAAAATTCAATTAAAACCTACTGACCATTGTGATTGTTTCTCTTAATTTTTTATGTTATACGCTGACTTACACCGATTGTTGGCCACCACAATGGCGGTAACAAACTTTTGATTGCGCTGAATTTAATATGTGCACAAGTGACATGAATACACTCACTTACTCTACATACATGCATGTGTTTAAACACGCGCGGCATTACTTTCAAAAGCTTATTTTATGCAAAAGTTTGCTCTGCTGCAAACTATTTTTGATGATATTACTCGTGTGTCGTTGGTCACTTTTGAGTTGAGCAGAGTTACTTCCATAATAGCAAAAAAATTGCAAAGCATGTTGCTTTACGCACAAAACCAAGAACATATAAAACTCTGTTGTGTTAAGTTAGGTGATGATTTAAATTTAGGAGGGAAAGATCAAGGTCCCATTAACCATTGATTGTACCCGAACGTAATCTTAAACAAGAATAATATTACATTCGGGTGTAAGCGAACACTTTACTTTCTCGTAATTTATGGAGATAAGATGCGGGCGTATATTTAGGAGTTGAAAAAGAGAGAGAGCTCTCTCAGTAGTATAGGTATTTGAAGGTCTAATAATTTTGGTATGAAGCCAGACATTGGCACTGCGGTTTAGCATAATCGGAGATGACATACCTTGAAGGCACTACAAGTTTTGTTCAGATGTCTTCATTTCTGTTTTATTTATATACTGAAAAGTGAAAGAATAAGATGTAGTTTAAAATTGTATTATTGTGATTTTGTCCATTTTTTTAATATAACATGTTCCTTTGATATCATAACCTTATGAAGTGAGATCGTTTGAAATTGGTCCCATATATTCTGAGATATTAAATTTCACCTAAAATTGCCAGTACCACGCACATTGCCCAATTTTATACTAACTAATTAAACCTTTTCTGGCATCTCAGGTATAAAATTTAATACTATGCCATTTTTATTTAGTGAGTTAACACCCCTTTAATAGTTTATATCAGTCTTTCCCAAAGTGGGCGATAACACCCCCTTGTGGGCGCTGCAGGTGTCAAGGGGGTCGGTAAGAGACCCAGAAAGAAAATGGGGGCGTTGTGTAGAGGCCTGTGGGGTGATTTGTAATTTTATTTAGCTAGGAGGCCTCTTAGACAACGACTGCATGAGCTCTAGACTCTCAACAACAACTTGTGAACATCAACTAATATGAATTAAAAGATTGCTCAAACTCGGTTCTATATTTCTTTCCGCGTAGTTCATATATCTGTTCTATTGTATTGAACATAGAAAAAATGAAAATCATGTCAATCGGTCACTCCGTTTCATAATGAAAGTAGACACAAACAAACAAATAAAAAGGCAACAGACACACTTTCGCATTTTAAAAGTTATTAGTACTCGTAGATATCTATCATGTTTTAACAAGTTGTTGTTAAATAACTCAAATTGTGCATTCCCATATCAATCGGCTGGTTCATTGAATACTTGTTCGGACTCGTTGTGTACGATTAAGCGTCGAATGAGAACGAGTTTATGCATGTTTTATTCCTGTCGGTGCGTGCTGCTTAAGCATTTCTATATAAACAATGTAATATTTATTATATTTTCATTTGTGGTTTTGCGCGCAATAGATGAGCATTACTTACGCCTCCTTTACACTACTCGCGAAGTTGAACGTATTTCTCAAAGCAAAACAATGTCGGAAGTAAAAAAGAAGAGACGGCAATACTGTGCGGAATATATTAAATTCGGATTCATTGAAAATCTCACAAACCCATCGTGGCCTTTGTGTCTTCTATGTCTAAAAACATTTTCGGATGAAGCCTTCTAGCCTGCAAGATCATTTGAATAAAATACATCCAGATAAGAAAGACAAGAATGTAGCATATTTTCAAGACCTAGAGAAGAGCATAATACTCAGCCAAGTGTAGCAAAACTATTTTCGGCGGCTGCTAAGCAAGATGACGAGGACTTCGAGCTTCGTATAATATCTCTTTGTTAATTGCTCAAAAAGGCAAACCATATAAAATCGGAGAAGAGTAAATATTGCCAGCAATAAATGAAGTAATAATTACTGTGCTTCATAAACCGGCCGCATATATTATCCGAAAAATTCCTTTGAGTAATAATTCTGTGCAAAGACGAATTGATAAAATGGCTGAAAACATTGAAGAATTATTGTGCGATCACCTGAGGTCAAGTCAATTTTCAATTCAGCTCGATGAGTCCACTTTACCAACTAATGAAGCATTGTTGTTGTCTTACGTGAGTTTTATTATAGATGAGAAAATATGTAAAGAGCTATTATTTGATAGACATTTAGAGACCTTTAAAAAGAGATTCCTTTGAAAAATATTATTTCAGTTGCTACGGATGGCGCTCCGGCTATGACAGGGTGCCATAAAGGCTTCATAGCGTACTTAAAAAATAAAATTCCAGATGTTCTTGGTGTACATTGCGTTATTGCGTTATTCACAGACGACAAAACTATTTCAATCACTGCAATATGTCATCAAAGCATTCAACAAAATCCGCAACAGCACTTTAAATGATAGATTATTTTATCAGCTTTGTGTTACTGAGGATTTCAATCGTTTGTTGTTTCATACTGAAGTTCGTTGGCTATCAAGAGGCAATTGTCTGACTCGATTCTACAACCTGTTTGGCTCTGTTATAGAGTTCTTAGAAACTAAAGATACAGAATTTCAAGACAAGCTCATAACATCAAAGAATGATATAGCTTACATGACAGACCTGTATAAATTGTTCAACGACATGAATCTCCAACTGCAAGGCGATAAACTAAATTTAATTGAAACAAAAAACGTCGTTGCTGCTTTCGCAGCCAAACTGCTTCTACACAAAAAGAATCTGGGCAGACGTGAGTTTCACAATTTTCCGAATTTATCAGTATCATGCAGTCACGACGATTTGTTTGCCTACTACTAACATTGGAAAACCTCCACATTGACTTTACCGAACGATACCAGGACATTTTGAAATTGGAAATACCAGACTGGGTGTTGGATCCGTTTTCAAATGTCAGCACAGCAATGTCACCTCAGCTGGAAGAAGAATTATAGAATTGACAACAAACGTATTAAACATCATCAGATTCATCCTTCACATTAGTTTTTATATAAGGATCGATTATTTTAGTTTTATTTTTAATAAAAGATTCTCTGTTTTAATACTATAAAGTTGCGTTTCAATAATCATTCTTATTGGCAGGTGGAGCCCGTAAGAGTTAACTTGAGACCTAAGCGCCGTTGTATGTTACCTACTGCGCTCAGGTTTCAAGTTGCGGTTTATAGTAAAAGTTTCGCTTAGAATTCTCCATTAATATACATATATATGTAGGTCACAGTAATTAATTAATTTAATTTGAAGGTATAGTGGTTTTTAAATAGGTGAAAAAAGGGGGCGCTAAAAAAATATTTATTCTCAAAATGGGCAGTAGACAAAAAAAGCTTGGGAACCACTGGTTTATATGAACGGTAGACGTGGATGACAACCACTATCGATTAGATCAATTTTAATTCTGTTTAATTTTCAATGAGGCGATCTTAGAAAGACTTGTTCTCAGGAAGCTTGGACAACTAAGCTTAATTGGCTTGTAAGATAAGTAATTTAAAGCAATTATGACGGAGTCACGCCCTCTTTTTAAAATACCGACGCCATATATACATTCATCGAAGTCTCATACCAAATAATGGGTTCGTATCTCAATTTGGAATTTTGAACAGCAGCTTAATGATATCTTAAATTTTATTCAAGTAAACGCTGGAACAGACAAACTGACCGTCGGACAGAAAGTCACCCGAAATTCAATTCGACAACTCATCTTTATCATAAATATATAAATATATCTATATCTATCTCGATTATTTTTAGATGTGTCAACATGTTACGAGGGTGTAATAAACGTTAACTTTGGCTTCACCGAAGCTAGAAGACCCTTCTCAGGTGCACATTTTATAGAAACTATATTTCAAACTAAAACTCAAAACGTAACCTCCCGTCACAATTGAAAACATGATGCTCGTATTCAAAAGCTTTTTATACATTTGCGACATTTTGCTACGCCTAACGGTTGTTTGTATCAGCAGCAACTAATCGAGATAGATATATACATATATATAAATGATCGGGATGATGAGACGAGTTGAAATCCGGATGTCTTTTTGGCCGTCAGGCTGTCCGTGCATGCTGCGACTTAAATAAAAACTGACGAGTTCGTAGGTGGGTATAAATGGGTAATCGGCACCCCCAAAAAGCGCCATTGAACGAAAATCTATAAACTGCCATATCTCGGTATATGACATTCTATTACTATTAACATTCTTATGTTCCTCTGCAAAATTGGGTGAAATCGGACTAAAACCACGCCTATTTTTCAATTTCGACGAAGAATAAAGTTTTCGTTAGTATCAAATATATTATCTGGTTAGACCCTAACTTAAGCCTCCCTTACTTATTTATGAATATCTTTATCTTGATTTAGATCGGTCCGTTTGTATGATATGGTGGTGAGATGTGAAAATTGTAACATTGGCTTGGCTAATCTCGCTAAGATATCTTATGAAATAAAAAGTTTTCCATATAAAGCCTCGAGTTTGATGAATCAGTTTGTACGGCAGTTATATCCTAGAGCGGTTCCAACAGAAGAACGAATGCAAAATTGCAGATCGGTACCTGCGACTAAGGGACTACTTCGCGTATATACAGACAGATGAATATGTCGAAGTCGTTTCACAAACTTACAAACATTTTGCAAACTTAATAAAGTCTATTCAGGGTATAGAAATAAGCTTATCTAAAAATTATTTCCTTAAAAAGTCAATCTCAAGTCATGGCTAAATTAATATTGGGCAATATGCAGAATCGGTAAATGGTAGCTAGTCAATGTAATCTCTTATCTATATCAGATGTTAAATGAACTTTTATAACAGAATAAAAATAGTGTAAATCACAGAGTGAATTGTGTGCTAAATGGCTTAAGTCATTTATTCAACACCGAACGTCTTTATTTATTTCTTTACGAAGACGCATCCTGCGACAGAACGATGTCCTGGCATAATCTTCTTAATTTTTTGCACACTATTTCTAATTCTATAACCTATAATTATTATTTATATTCAGATATCTTACTTACCTCGTCGTGAAATCACGGTCGTTTAGAACATATGGTAGATAGAATTATAGTTAAACTTCATGCCTTCTAACAATGCGCAGCACAGTAAGGTTTCTTTTAAAGTTTATGAGACATAAAAAATCATTTAAAAGTTGGAATAATATTTCGTTTAAGGGGTCAGTAGGGTAATCTTTTTTTAAATTTTTTTTTTTTCATTTTCTGTTCCCTTATACCCTTAGAATTAATGTAGAAACCCACTTTACCATTGGATGGTTTCGAAAAAGGCCCAAAAATAATAATACCGCTTGACGTTCGGAGCGCTCGGAATGCACACCTCAAACTTTAAACGCGTTTTTCTCAAAACTCACTTTCTTAAACTGGCGGACATGATTCCGGTCCAACAACTTAACCAATTTGCTTAGTTTTCGTTAAAATGTTCACAAAACGCCTGGCTATCGTCCCTATATTTTGTATAATTTATTGACAATAATTTGACAAAATTTATGTAAAAAATCACCGTGAAAAATTAAAAAAAAAACGTTAATTACTTTTTTTGTTTTTTCATGATTCTAGTAGGGACGATAACCATTCACGTACTTTTTAATACGCTTTTATTAGATTCACTTGTATGTATGTATGTTTATTTGTAACTTTTTAAGTGGAACTGAAACCTAGAATATTTGAGCGACACTTTAGGAAGGCGATAGTAAGTTTAAGCAGCTCACCAAAAAGATGCGCTTAAAAGTATGCCACATCTATATAAAACTAGTTTTGGTGACATTTGAATAGTGTAAGTATATACTGAAATATCTACATATATGTATATCCTTAAAGAAAGTATACTTTATATAGATATATGTATATATAACCGCGCACCAGAAGAAATAATATCAACTATTGCAAAACATGTGACTTTTAGGTAATAAAAAAATTAGTACTTATAATAGAATTTTTGTAGTAAAAAAAATGCAAATACTAGTTTTAAAAATGCCTCCGAAAAGCAATTGCAATAGAAAACTCGTTTTTTTTAAACTTTGGCTGTCAGGTCGATGTGAGCTTTTCAAAACTTTTCACCGAATCTAATGGCGGAGTATACGATTTAAGTTATATTCGTTTATATTTCACAATATTGGTAAATCTCATGAAATAAAAAATAGATTCTTTCAATATAAAATAAGAATTCGTAAATTTGTACCTAAACAAATGTAAATATGGAAAATGAGACAACCCACTCACCTAGTTTACCTACTTTCCGGGTGGACCACTTGAATTATAAGCGCTAGTCAAGAACAATAGAAATGTATTAAGCCAAGTTTGTACAGTTACTTTTTTGTCAACGAAAGGTTACGAGTAGATATTAAATGCTGCCTAAATATCGATTTACTTAAACAATACTACATGTCATAGTTCATATTTTAACAAATTTGGGGTTTACCACATCAAACTAAAAAATTATAAATAAATATACACAGTTTAAAAAAACTAAAAACACGCCATTTCTCAGACAGATGCCATCGAAAAATTAGGAAAAAATTTGTTTATACACTTCACGATATACCTCATGAAATGTGAAAAAAGTTCTATTGTAGAATAAAAATTTCTATGAAAAAAATGTCAAAAAACAGGCCAGGTTACCCCACAGACCCCTTAAAAAAAATAAACAAAAATTACCTGATATTTATAACCGATTGAAATAGCACACAAGTTCTGATTGCTTCTAATTTTAAATTAAATTCTAATTTTCACTTCCTACCTAAACAAATGGCGTATTTTCAGCCTCTCATCCACCGCATAGTCAAATGCGTGATTTTTATATTCCCACAACATGTTGCTACAGAGTGAAACAGTTTTGTTAGCCTAACAGTAGCGGATATCACCTAAATCTAAGCAAAATAGATATAGGGTTATATGTATATAAATGATCAGGATAGGTTGAAATCCTGTCTGTTCGTCCGCAAGCTTTAACTTGATGAAATTGCTGCTCCCCGTTTTCAGTCGATCGAAGGGATAAAACAAAATTCGCTGTAAAGCGTTTCGAGAACTGGAAAAATGGTTGGCATAATTGTACTACAACTGGTGATGATTACTTTTAAAGCAACAAAATAAATATAGATGAATAATTAAATATTTTGCGTTTTATTGACAATCTCCGGTACCATGGTTTACTATGGTCAACACAATCTGTACCCACGGACTTGAGTAGTTTTGGACCGATTTGGATTATTTCTGGTCAAAAGCATTGTGCAAGCAAAAGTTTTATCTCGTTATATTAATTGCGTCTTTATTTATATACTGGAGTGTGAAGGAAAGAATTGGAACAGAGTGTGTTATATGGGTGGGAGGGGTGATTTCGCCGATTTTTGCACTGTAGTATAAAAATGCCAGAGAACATTTTCAACCACCAATATGGTTCAAATCGGTAGAGTACGTCTTGAGAACAAGCTCATCGTCCGATTTTGACACCTGCTCGCATAAAGCCCTCTTGTACCATCTCTAGCGTAAAATTGGGCACACGAACGGACAGACAGACAGTCACCTGGATTTCAACTCGTCTTGGCATCTTGATTTTCTATATATATATGGATAATATTTTTATAATATATAAATATATATATATATATGGATAATAATATATACATATGGATATGGATAATATTTTTATATGTACATGTTGCACGAGTATTAAAAGACCTCTGGATAAACTATTGATTAATGGCGAACATATGCGAAATCCGTTCAAGAAATAACCACGCTCTCATATATGTACTACGTATAATGAGTTTCGTTATTCTAGCAGAGTTTGTGGCCCATATTTCGGTCAGTGTGCGAGTTATCTTCACAAAGCTGCTTAGAAACATGTTATTCAGTATAAGTACTGACAAAAATTTATGCGATTTCCATCTTATTTGACTTTCCATCTTACTTTAAGTTTACCTATCTAATATCGATCTGAAATTGGCACATGTCCTTTTCTTCAATATAAGTTGCCCAATCGCTGATATCAAGTTTTTATATGGAAAACTTTTCGATTTGACATATGTAGATTGCTGCCCAAGGTACTATCGTATATGGCTGCTATGCAATCTGACCGATTAAAATCAAGAGAAGAGGTGAAAGTGTTTCCCTCTCCTAGACTTTTCCAAATTTTTGGAAAGTAAAATATTCGGTTACACCCGTGCTTAGACCTTCCCTCTTGTTTGTATTACGATATTTGCGCATAGTCACTCAAATATTTGCTCGAAAACAAATTTCGGTTTAAAATAATAAAGCGTGGACTCAGTAAATGCACTTACTATATATGCTACCCAAATGTATATAGTACATTCATAGTTATGTTTAGAAATTAGTGAGTGTCTGTATGTAATATACGTGTACGCTGCGTAAATAATTATGTTGAGCAGCATTCCGCTTTTAGCAAGCAAAACCGCAAATAATTGACCTACAAATGCATATACCTACTTACACACACATCTGCGCTGAATGGCAAGCCTCAATTGTACGGAGCCTGAGCAGTATGCATGCGTCGGCAGCTTTTGAATGCGGTCAGATAATGGCGCACACATTAGCGAATTCACAAACACAATATTAAATTGTGTATTTGACCAAATTGCAGCTTTGTTGATGTGGCTCATATGAAATTCATTGGAAAGGTATGACTACGTACGTATATGAGACTATGAGATTTTATCATAATTTGGTGGTGAATTCAAATTCCTGCGCAAATTAAATGTATATTTTAAGCAGGGGCTACGTTCGGTCGGAAAAAGTCACTACATGTATGATAATTATAATGATTACCTGTACTCAATACATTCACATTAATGGCGTTCGTCAATTAATACAGATTTTTTGTAATACTAAGATATATCGTAGATCTCAATATAATATTCTGTAATATTCTGGCTTCACGCAATCTAGTAGTAGAAATAGTTGCTTACAATCATCGCCAGAGGTTTCAGAGTAGATTACTGGAAAGCACAACAAAATAAACTAAATTTCTATTTCGAAAAAATTTTGTGAGTCTTCAAGAATTAATTTTTTTTTTTTTAAATTGCACTTTTGCTTTCCAAACAAATTTTTGGTTTTCACAAGTTTTTCTTGAGGAAATTTTTCCATCAGCAAAATCATTCGCTAATAGTCATCACTTAATTTCAGTTCCAAACTATAAGATGCATAAGAACTTGCAAACGAGGCGCCCGGGGCTGATAACGAGTCACTATCGACATGCGTGGCCTATGATTCTCTTTATGAAACACAATTTCTCTCCTATTGACCACAGAACAGACCTCTGACAGTTTGGCCTTTAGGGGGTAGCTTATAATATATGATTCCCTGACACTAGCAAAGCTGAGTGACCATCAATCGTGGCTTGTCCACTTTGCGCTCCGCTCACCGCTATTCGACCATGACCGTTTTTGCTTGACGTTGTCGTAAGTGACCGATTTTAATTTTTTGTCTTCATCTGCGGATTTTCTAAAAATTTGGTTTAATAAATTACTAAGTTACAGCAGTTCAAATGTTTTTGAAGACGATTATTTTTAGTGAGAGAGATTTCCTATCCGGTCTAATTCCGCTGATTTGAAATCATTTTAACGTATTTATATCGCTAAAATAATAAAAACTAGAAAACGAAATATTTTATCAGCTTAAAAATCGTCAGAGGAAAATGATATGGGTTTCAGTCTCTTCGACTAAACAACTCAACACTATAAATCACATCAATATCAGTCGGATCTCCATTATCTTAAATTGGGTTATTTCCTCAAACAAAACTTCTCTTCAATCAAAACTGTTTAGCAATTATGATGATCTGATTCAAAGCTTCAAGGTATCAGGACCTTCGTTTAATTTTCCCATATAGTAAACCAGTCGATGTCGTAGCGTTCAGTTCAAGGTTATATATTTTGATTTCCCATTTCCATCATTTCATACGTTTATGTATGTAGAGCAAAATTTTCAAAGTACTAAGGCTACATGAGTTTTACTTATACATTAAAGATGCTATTTAAATCGTTTTGCTAAAAGCTTGGCACCCAATGATTTGGTGCGTTTCAAAATTTTCCTGAACTCAACTAATTTTACAAAACTTTCTATTTCTGTTTCTTTACCTGATTCTCCAACTACTCTATTTTGCGCTGTCGCATGGCTCTCTATATTTTCTTTATTTTCTCCGGATTTCTCCATATTCTGAACCTGCTGGCGTTCGGATGCCAAAAATGCGATTTTGAAACATGGTAAGGAAATTTTATCATTTTTATTTATCCATCATATTTATTTATACGTCTGATAAAATTAATCTATCTCTAATATGTGTCTCATTCTTTGCTACAAGAGTTGTTCCTTTAACTAAACAAGTACGTAAGCAAGTGTTTGTAAATAGATAGGTCTACATTAGTGAAAATATGGAGTAAAACGACGCAAAAATATCCACAAGAGATATAGAAACATTTTTAACACACCTTCTTCAGATATTTATACCCTGAACAGGGTACGAGTATATTAAGTTTGTCACGAAGTTTGTAACACCAAGAAGGAAGCTTCGGAGACCCTGAAAAGTAGATATATAAATGATCAGTATGTTGAGCTGAATCGATTTAGCAATGTCCGTCTGTCTGTCCGTCCGTCTGTCTGTCTGTATATATACGAACTAGTCCCTCAGTTTTTAAGATATGGTTTTGAAATTTTGTAAACGTCATTTTCTCATCAAGAAGCTGCTCATTTGTCGGTACTTTCGATATCGGACCACTATAACATATAGCGGCCATACAAACTGAACGATCGGAATCAAGTTCTTGTATGGAAAGCTTTCGCATTTGACGTGGTATATTCACGAAATTCGACATGGATTACTACTTAAAGTAATAACATAATCTCCGAAAAATATTTTCAGATCAGATTACTATAGCATATAGCTTCCATACAAACTGGACACATAGTTACTAAAAGAAATGCACCTGTGGTGGGTATATTAGCTTCGGTGCAGCCGAAGTTAACGTTTTTTTCTTGTTTTATTCAAATTTATGACGACAAAACTCACTTTTATTTGCTAGTCACAAATGACAGAGAGCGGCAACGTATATGACACACGATTCTACCTACGTCAATTCCATGACAAAGTATTCTCACCCATTTCGCCAAAGTCAAAAACGTGCATACGACCATAGATACAGGTATGTATGTTTAAATGAATTCATTTTCCACCTGTGACAGTCGCTGCCGCCCATTGCATGTTGTCGCTGTCGCTGTCGCTGTCGCTGTGTGCCGTAACTAATGGCCATGTGGTTGTGACTGCGTAGCTGATGGCTGCCTTTGTTGCCTTTGTTGCAGTGAATTAGTGCTGTGGGCCCTCTGCGGCATTGTGGTGTGGCGCTGTGTGGCAGGCGTGCATAAAAAATATGAACCTCCATACTTATCCGTGGTCGCATAGCATGTGACGGTTGGAGAGTTAGTGTCGCGTTGGTCTTTTTGTTGTGGATCTCCTTTTCCATTTATCTTAATGACAGGAAGCTCAAATTTTTCGTTAGAATCCAAATTTGGTTATCCCTGTAATTTGCATGTGCGCGTTGTAAAAATGTTGTCGATTGCCTTCGAGTTGATGATATAAATAAATTACATGAAGAAACTCAAATTACTCTCAAGAGCGAATACGGGTGGCTTCAAAGGCCATATGTTGCATTTTGGGTGGGAATTTTACGTATTTATTTTGTTTTACGAAGTTTTGTGTACTGAAAAATTGCTTAGTTAAATAGTGTATGGTAACGAAAATATCCAAAAGAAGAAGAAACAAGGCATAATGAAATATTCAGAATCAACAATTCATCGCAATGTCGACAAATATTTCGAGTGTAATACATAGTTACATACTTTTTACATTTATTTTTTTGAATATTTTAAACAATGTTTCTACTACTGCAGAATATCTTAGGCCAAACTCAGCTAGTCTCTAGTAAAATCAACATGTTACTGTCTCCGCAGAGTTACTGAAACTTAGTCCAAAAACATTTATTCTCGAATAATAATAGCTGCGAATATATGGACTATTATATGACTCCTTTTAGAAAAATTACGCTGTTCGTTTTCATGAGTTTTTGAATCCATAGGGTTTTGTCTGACTCAATTTTTGGTATTTTGATAAAAAATCTGATTAAAACGAATGTTGGATATATCATTCGCAAATATTAAGGTAAACAGTGGTTGTGTGTAAGGGGCCTTAAGGGAACCTTACGGTCAAGATAGTAACCGGGAGCACAGAGCAATTAAAGAAATGTCAAAATTGCATAAATTAGGTTCCGCATTGCCACCGTTTCCCATGTTTTAAACATTTCTGACACCTCTTGAAGTTAAGCGAGTGTTAAAGAAAAAAATAAATCTTTGTACAAATTGATATGGTCAAGTTGAATCGCACGATCCTGGAGGTTTACGCCATAATGTGTTAACCAAAAGTTTCCTTCAACAACTATATGGCATATAGCCACGTCTTGTTGGAACCAGAGGTCGTCCACATCAACATTTTCCGATTCAAGAACGAAAAGGTCATTAGTCATGGTACTATAGCGTTCCCTACTGACTTCAGTGTAATAATATGGCCAGCTAAATTTTTGAAAAAAATACGCACCAGTGCCCATAGAAGACAACAAAAAAAGACGTTTTGAGAATGTAGCGTCGTCTCAACAATGGCTTGTGGATTATCATAACTCGAAATGCGACAATTTTGTTTATTAAAGTATTCATTCAAGCAAAAGTTAGCTTCATCGCTAACAAATTTTCTTGTGACAATCGGAGTCGGTAGCTGTCTCGTTTTGGGCCCATTCATCGAGTGTGTGACGCGTTAGTTGGTCATTCAATTTTAATTCTTGCAAGAGTTAGGCTTTATATGCCGGCAATCTGAAATCCACAGCAGCAATAGCGTTATCAGTACGCACCGAACAGCGTTTCTAAGTACGAGCTTTATCCACAAAAGTAAAATTAGTTGCTCGAAAAACCGACTCTGAATTCATTATAAATTAAAAAAATTATTGCCTCATTGAAAATCCAATTTTCCAAATTTTTTTCTGAGAAAACTTTTAATTCTATTGATTCAAAAAATTGTACACATATTCTGTTATCTTTCAACTGTATTTTATGACTTAGTATTAGTAAAAGTAATTATAAGGAAAACCAAACAGATGTAAAGTAAAGTAATGTTAAATATAGTAATTCTGTGAAAAAATCTTCCATTTAGCCGTTTTCGAGTAATTTTGGTTGGACTGAGAAAACACCAGTTTGAGAAAAAAGTGTTTAAAGTTTGGTATGCACTTTACATACACTTTGAAACGCATTTTCAAATTTGCGTGTAACTTAAAAAATATTCACTGGAACGATATGGAATTTTCTGTGTGTATTCTTAAATATATTTACAACAAGAATTAAACCATAAACAGATATTTTGTATAAAAACCCCTGTAACAGTAAAAAATGTCTATAAATGTGTAAAATTGAGTTTATAACTTATAGTTTGAACTTGATATTGGCAGTTGGATCAGCAGTTATTGCGGCTGACAAGAGACTGGCCGGTTATCCTGATCACGTTACGTTGTCAATGGTTTCAGCAATCAAATTTTGATCCATTGCGTAAAAATTACAAGTTCTGTCCCGAAAGTCTGTCAAAATTTTCTATAGTTTCAGTATAAAGCATGATTCAAATCGTGCTTTACATTAATTCCGCTTCAAAAATTATATCTATCCCATTACAATTCCATATTCGCTGGAATTTCTCTGTTTGGTCATATTTCCAAATATAAAACAAGTAAGGAAGGGCTAAGTTCGGGTGTCACCGAACATTTTATACTCTCGCATGGTAAAGTGATAATCGAGATTTCATTATCCGTCATTTACATATTTTTCAAATACCGTATTTGTGTAAAGTTTTATTCCGCTATCATCATTGGTTCCTAATGTTTATACTCGTATTATACAAAGAAGGCATCAGATGGAATTCAAAATAGCTTTATATTGGAAGAAGGCGTGGTTGTGAACCGATTTCAGCCATATTTCGTACATGTCATCAGGGTGTTAAGAAAACATTATATACCAAATTTCATTGAAATCGGTCTAGTAGCTCCTGAGATATGCTTCTTGGTCCATAAGTGGGCGGCGCCACGCCCATTTTCAATTTTTAAAAAAAGCCTGGGGGCAGCTTCCTTCTGCCACTTCTTCCGTAAAATTTAGTGTTTCTGACGTTTTTTGTTAGTCGGTTAACGCACTTTTAGTGATTTTGAACATAACCTTTGTATGGGAGGTGGGCGTGGTTATTATCCGATTTCTTCCATTTTTGAACTGTATATGGAAATGCCTGAAGGAAACGACTCTATGAGTTTGGTTGACATAGCTATAATAGTTTCCGAGATATGTACAAAAAACTTAGTAGGGGGCGGGGCCACGCCCACTTTTCCAAAAAAATTACTTCCAAATATGTCCCTCCCTAATGCGATCCTTTGTGCCAAATTTCACTTTAATATCTTTATTTATTCCTTAGTTATGACACTTTATAGGTTTTCGGTTTCCGCCATTTTGTGGGCGTGGCAGTGGGCCGATTTTGCCCATCTTCGAACTTAACCTTCTTATGGAGCCAAGGAATACGTGTACCAAGTTTCATCATGATATCTCAATTTTTAGTCAAGTTACAGCTTGCACGGACGGACGGACAGACGGACGGACGGACAGACGGACGGACGGACAGACAGACATCCGGATTTCGACTGTACTCGTCACCCTGATCACTTTGGTATATATAACCCTATATCTGACTCTTTTAGTTTTAGGACTTACAAACAACCGTTATGTGAACAAAACTATAATACTCTCGTTAGCAACATTGTTGCGAGAGTATACAAATAATTTAATTAGTTTGAAGAGTAGCTTTTAATAACAACATTCCCTGTCAAATGAGAAAAGCGGTCCCATGGAGACGAATTCATTTAATGCTTTGATGTGGTAAGCAAGTGAAGTTGCACCATGGCAGAGTTCCACTTCCCGTCGTCATGCATTATGGTCTACCTCAATGATTATGCGAATTATGCACCCACACAAGTCAGAACACACTCAAAACAACAAGAACAGCAACTAACAACAACATATCTATTAGTACGGTTACAATTCGTAATCAAGCAGAACAATATAATGTGCCACGCAACAGGTTGCAAATCGAGTGGTTTATATCCTTCCAAGTGTCTCTCACTTGCCGCTCGCTTCTCCTGCAATATTCGGTAATTATGAGCACAATGTGGCTTCGCAAATTGTAATTATTAAAGTCGCATGTCTGTCGGTCTGTGCGTGTTCGCAAATGTACACTGTAATTACGATTAGATAGAGATGGCCACACATTCATAAGCCAACAAATAAGCACACTTTAATGCACCCATATCTATGCACGTCTTAATAATTGCGTTTAGTACTCATATTTATACTCGGCTACATTCGAAAACACTTAAATTACGCGTCACGGGCAAGATATGGGTCAGGCGTAATAACCATGTGTTTCTCACATGCGATTTCTGTACATTACACAGCTCTACAAAACCAATTTTTTTTATTGCCCTGGGAATTTTAGAAAAATTCTAATGCTTTCAAGCTTGAGGGTTACAACATTATTCATGAAAATATTGAATATGCTCTTGTTATACTCTCGCAACAAAGTTGCTAAGGAGAGTATTATAGTTTTGTTCACATAACTGTTGTTTGTAAGTCGTAAAACTAAAAGAGTCAGATATAGGGAAATATATACCAAAGTGATCAGGGTGACGAGTAGAGCTGAAATCCGGATGCATGTCTGTCCGTCCGTCCGTCCGTGCAAGCTGTAACTCGAGTAAAAATTGTGCGTTAACCGACTAACAAAAAACGTCAGAAACACTAAATTTTACGGAAGAAGGCTTTTTAAAAAATGGGCATGGCGTCGCCCACTTATGGATCAAAAACCATACCTCAGGAACTACTATACCGATTTCAATGAAATTCGGGATATAATATTTTCTTAACACCCTGATGACATGTACGAAATATGGGTGAAATCGGTTCACAACCACGCCTTCTTCCAATATAACGCTATTTTGAATTCCATCTGATGCCTTCTCTCAATAATATATACATTAGGAACCAAGGATGATAGCGGAATAAAACTTTACACAAATACGGTATTTGACAAATATGTAAATAACGTATAATGAAATCTTGATTATCACTTTATCATGCGAGAGTATAAAATGTTCGGTGACACCCGTCCTTAGCCCTTCCTTACTTCTTTTTATGATAATATCTTATTTAATATATTCATAAATATCGGCATTCGAAGTGTAAAAAACAATAATCCGGTTTTGAAAATTATTTTTATTTATTCTAAAGTACAAAATTTGTGAAAATAATCATAAATTCAGGATCAATTCCTTAATTCCTTTTGCCTTAACTATGGCCCGAATGTGACTTGCCAGTATTTCGGCCCACTCACGGACAATGGCTTTCTTCAGCATCTCGAGACTGGTGTATTTTTTACTTCGGACCTTGGTCTCCAAAATGGCCCAGAGAGCTTTCGGCCAAGCGAAGCAACTGCTTCGCTCTCTCAAGTCTTACTTGTTGCTGCTTCGGTGTGGGATCATGGGCCTTTTGGAACTTGTAAGGCTTGACCTTGAGCTCATTTTTCAATATGCGTCGGATGCTGCGGTCGGATATTTTCAGTTCTTTAGCCATTTGATTGGCACTTCGTCGTGGATTTCGCTCAACTCGCTTCTTCACTTTCCGAACCACCTCACGGGACGTTGCAGCTTTTTGATGACCACCTCCATGACGTTTTGCGATGCTACCAGTATCATTGTAACGAGTGATGGTACGATAAACAAAAACTTTATTCATATTAAGGTGTTTGAGCTCACGAACAATTGCTGGCTGTGATTTTCCAGCTAAATATAAAGCAACACATTATTACGTTTGAATTCCATCGCTGATCACTTTTTTTTGCGTTTACTTTTGGCAAAACGCTTTTGTACACTTGTGAACAATACTCCGAACTGTCATTTAGCAAATTTATGAACAGCTGATTCCAGTGCGACAGCTGCGCGACCGGTCTGAAGTCGGTTACACTTCGAGTGCCGGACCCTGTATACATCTTTTTCTCGCCTGCAAACGTTACGTTATCCTTATTTTTAGGTTCCTTATCCAAAATATGAGAATTATGAAATATTAAACGTGGAAATATCTAGAATAAAGTCTACAAACTGTCCTGTTTTATTTCTAAAAAATCACGTCTCCGTTACAAAAGTACTTCGCATGGACCACTTAGAAGCCACCAAATATCGGATTTGGATACGAGGGTGAAAGATCTACAGCAAAGATATTTTCTCGAAATGAACTCATCGATTTAATACGAGATTAAGTTAGGAATGATAAAATAATGTGTCTAACCTTTGGACGTGTAAGGTTGTTATTTTAGTGGCATTTGTAAAAAATTCCCGAATTTAATATAGTAAAGCATAACGGTGAAATATTTAATGGTCCTCAAAGATACAGATAATATCAATGTTCTGGAAACTAAAGCTTTTAAAAGTTTTGTGTTTATAGTCAAAAATTTCTTAGACAACCAGTAGTTATGAAGAAATTGTGCAAAAATATACTGACAAGCTGAAGTTAGATCTAGAAGTATTAAGTTAAATTATAAAATAATCGTAATAATCAAGTTTAATTTTTGGATAATTTTGGAAATTATAGCAAGCAACAGGGCGAGCGGTTCAACTAGAATCTAAAAGTAATGGAAGAAAAGTATAAATTTTGATGGGATCATCACATGGTGGCTCTTAAATAGGCTTGTCGAGAAGTTCATCAAAGGCGCATTTCGAAATTTAACATACGATTTTGAGATTTGTCTTTCTGTTTACTTCATTCTTATTTATCGAAACAACACTGACATTGCAAAGATTTCAGTTCATTTGTTTGTGAGTTTTCTAAAGTAAAATCAAAATTAAAATTTAAAAATTTTTAATCTTCATAGACTTTGGGCACAAATACATCCAAAATCAATCGGCAGAAGAACCACTGTAGACCAGTGTTATTAATGCAAGTAAGTTTGTATGTGAGCCTGTCAGGATACACAACCTTTGAATATTTGAGCTTTATGCTCTGTAAATTTAGATTGGACTGTGAAATAGTTGGGATTTTGGTACGAATTGTTCATCAGTTAAAGTACTTGAAATAATTTTGAATCAATAGGGAGCTGGTGAAACATTAAATATAAGAAAACAATTTGTGGAGCCTTGCATTCAAGAGGTAGAATAGAGTAATCAATAATTTTTGATACCAAACCACATTTCGTGTAGGAAAAATGCATGTTCAATGTTCAATACGTGATCTCTAAATACATTAATTTGTGTGTGTATAAATGATTAGGATGAAGAGACGAGTTGAAATCCGAGTGACTGTCTTGGGTAAAAATTAGTTATCTAAATGGTTTCATGTATATGTATGTCTTTTAAACCACTCAGCCATATCAACCAAACTTACCACAATGCGAAAATAGTAAAATCCAGTGGTAAAGTAAAATCAAGTAGCAACCACGCCCAATTTTAATTGTTATTGTCATTGTAATTGCTATGTCGAAAACTCCTAAAAGAGCGTTAACTTATTGATTAAATACGTCACAAGCATTAAGTTTTACAACCATATTGGTATGGAAGTGCTTTATAGGAGAAAACCTATCTAACCAGTTTCAATCATATTTAGAGTGTGAGGTAACTCAAATATTCCGATTATATACTGAAATCGTATGACAACAACGCATATCAATGAAGTCTAATAATGAATTCGGGGAGAATATTTTGTGATGGTAAATAGCTAAGTAGGTAAAATTATTGAAACTTGTTGGTCATATGACCGTATGCATCGGTCAATATATTAGATTCCTTTGCAAAATTAATTGAAAGCATAAGATTGGATATATTATAGTTTAATTCCGAAAATGTGCTTCCGCATACTACATATAATCATTTTCTTTCTTTCGTGAGGAAATTGATTTCCCATGTAGCCCATATGCATATCTCCTTCGAGTTAATTAAATTGATCATAATATTTATATTTCAGCATGCAATATGTCGTAATAAAACTGAGTCTGCGACTTATCTTATATATTTACTAGCTGACCCCGCAGCCGTTGTCCTGCGTGAAATTATGTGTTTTGAAATGAAAAGAAAGTTAAATTTATCATTTAATTTTTGTTTTTTTTTTTCAATGTAACGCAGCTTGATAAACAACATTTTTTGGTTTCTGTTCCGGTGTACAGAAAAGATGGTTTTTCAACTCGTGAGCACGCCACGGCCGTGTGAAAAACATAACATTTCCAAATTTATGCCTCACACTATGCGACTATCTTTAGGGGATTTTCATCTCACATGCATTTTTTACTGGAAACGAAGTACATTTGAACTGAAACGGGAAATCGTGAGAACTCAAAGGAATTCGTAGAATCAAGCATTCTGCCCCTTGTATTCGATAGGTGCCTCACAATCAGTCGGGTTCTATTACACAGTTTCGTGGCATGATGATTGCGAAACATAATAACGACCGATCCTAGTTTGAGACGCAAATGATGCGGTGGCATACCAAGCCTGTCCAAAGAATTTAGAAATACCACTGGATAATTCACGGCGCCGCCTTCATTGTCAAGACGATAGATCGATTTGTATGAGCGCAAGTCTCCCGGAATTTGACTTTGAATCTTCCAGTTTAAGTCAACAACATCGGTATTTTTGGCAGCAAACATTGCGCGTGCACTTTAGGAATCGTAGTTACGATAACTTGGCCAATGTCCGAACATTCGCGATGAGTACATCTTTCGCGAATCGGTAAATGGCGGATGGCATTGATATCAAACCACCGGAAATATCAATCGAAACTGACCCATTTCCAATTTTTAGCGAAGGCCATGTAAAATGTCTTCGGCAATGTCATTTTTGTTCGTATCCCATAATCGACGCGGATTTGAAGGCTGATATGTCGAAATGATTACCGCGAAAAGTGTGCGAACTTCATTTTCATTTCAGTGATTAACATGTTCCAGCAATTGTAATTGCTGGCTTACCTCTCCAAAACTTACACACACCGTACCATTCACAGTACGCAATGACTCAAATAAAGTTGAACCGCGTACATTAATCAATAGCAACCGAAGGTAGAAGCAGTCGTCGTTTTTCGGGTGGATTGTGTAAATTTGTCCTAATGCATTAGTTGACAACACATCTGGATAACAATCTACTGGTTGGCCTTGATTTCTGCGCAACTATTTCTTCGACGATGCATTCCATGTATAATATCAGGGTATTTCCGAATAGAGCAACGTTCTCGTAAACGGATCACTGACGAAAGTTGAGAAAAAACTCGTCAATGTTAATTTTGTTGCTGGCGGTGTTTCCACTGGCTGTACCTTATTCTTTGAGTTGAAATACACATTGATATAAACACATAAATAGCATGGTTTGAATTTGGTTAGCATTTTCATTAATGTTTAAAATGAAAAAAGTTGTTGTAGTGACATAACAACAATAGTTGGACATATGCTACCGCGGAGTTTTTTGTAGACATTATGATGTTCTTCAATATTGTTGTACATTATTTTGTTCTATCGCTAATAGTTTCGGCAGCGCATTCGACGAAAGACATTTTAAGACTCATTTTTCTACTCCTTCCGTTACATTGTTCAAATTTTACCATGGATCCTAAATTTTTTTCAAAATGAAATGTAGCCTATGTCAAATTGGAAGAATGTAGCATTCTATTGGTGAAAGAATTTTTTAAATCGGCCCAGTACTTTTTGAGCCTATTCATTACAAACATACAAAAATAGGAAGATAAGATTTGTAATCTTTCCTCTTTATAATATTAGTGTAGATAATAAAAAAAAGTTAATAGGATATCAAACTTGATTGTAACTCTTTTGTCGAACAATGAATGTTGAGTAGTTTCGTAACACGTTTTTTATGTTAAAAAAATAAAAAAAAAGTTTAAAATATTTCCTATCCTTTTTTCATCTCAAATTGCGAGAGTATAGAATGTCCATTACACGCGCTTCTTTACTTGTCATTTATTATTTCGTTTGAGCTAAGTTCCCATTACATCGCACCCATCCGTACTTATTAGCTCTCATACCTTTTTATTATTGTGATGTACAAAACTATGATTCGTTTTAGAAATAAAATACCAATAAATTGAGCCAAAAGCTTGCAAAGTCTAACGTCTTTAAGATTTATTATACATATAGTATATCGTCTCATTTGACCTTTCACACAACATTCTTAAATATATGAATATAGGGTATCATGAAATTATTATTTCCATTAAAATAACATTATGTTTAAAGCAATGGTAAGAGCACAATATCGATTAATCAATTTACAATAAAAATATGGTGGTGTGCTTTATTCGATTTCAACGAGTTATTCTGTCAATGCAACAATGACCGAACCTAATAGAAGTCAGTTGCTGGTGGTGTGCGCGCCAACTAAGACGCAATATCGAACCAAAGAAGTATTGAACTTACAATGAACCAGGGCACGAGCTGTCACAAGAATGTGAATAGGAAAAATTGCGACAAAGCAAAAGGCCACAACAATTCAAATAGTTGCCAAGTGCGATAATATGTAGGAAAGTGTTAAGGAAATGGTAAAAGAAGTAGCGCTGGAAGAAATTGAACAGAAGTGCAACAAAAACGAAGAAAAGAACAACATACAAGTAAGAACGTTATAGATGCATTGAAGCGGCAAAAATTGTTTGGCAGCATTAGATTGTTAGTATTATGGACCACAGAGCAGCTTCCTAGAATATATGTATGTCAGTAGTTTCAACATTCATGTGATAGAAAATAGAAGCACTGCCGCTACAATGGTTTAGCTAACCGAATACCAGAAAGTGTCACAATGTCGGCTTGACGTTTTTGCCCAATATACTAAGAAGTTCGTGCTCCTTTTTTGCCTTCTTTGCAATTGCTCGTGCGTGAGGTCATTGCATTTGCGCCCTTCGCCATTTTTACACCAGATTTTTCACAAAAGTTCGATTCCGCTGTCCAAATATAATACCCTACACTTCCATGTTACAAATTCTGTATCAGTAAATTGCTATGCCTGAAGGAAGAATCAAAAACCGTATAAACATATCAACGTGGCTATAACACTTATACGGCATTTGTACTATAAAATACTCACATATACTATATAGTACACAAAGCGGAACTGCATAGTGGCACAACTGCCAAACAAATTTTTGAACTTGGCTAGTGCTTTATAGGAGTGCCAAGTGACAATTTTCGTGGCTCATTCATTGGAAATCCTATTTTGGATACAAACGCATCTGGTGAATACTGTAATCTTTCACATACATTTCGATGCGGTTCAATGTTTCTGTGGAATCACATTGATTTCCGATAGTTATGTTGAAACGGTGATTTGCTGTTAATGAATCGAAGTGTTTGGACACTGAGCAAATACTCACACGGTCATTCGGAACTTCTTAAAATATCGATGGCCTGATAATGAGCACCAACTTATAGTGTACTTCTTTGAATAAATACTGATCAGAAAACAATAATTTCAATCATTTGTAACTACTAAAACACTTGTTTTTAGTAGAAGACATATGAGTACATATGAGGCAATGTAAAACTACACAAGACTGTTCAGAGAAAATGCATCCGACAACTGTGAAATACACTTATTCCAACAGAAGAAAAAAACTCGTATTCTCATGGTATTATGTTTTTACTTTAGAAAATCAAATTTGATACCAAAATATCTTGTCCTTATTTAGTCAGATAACGGAAAACCTATTTATTGTCTCTACATAAATGTAAAGAAAGAAAGTGTATCCCATATAACTCAAGTAAATTAACCGGAATGATAAAGGCGTTCCTTTTACTATGAGGAGATATGTTCCGAGTCCCATTATTTTGTCATAACTATAACATATCAGGGGGATGATTTCAGCTATAGTCATATCCCCAATAAAACTGCACCGAAGTTAATATACCCTTCATAGGTGCATTTCTTTTAGTAACTATGTGTACAGAAGCTATATGCTACAGTAATCCGTTCTGAACATTTTTTTCGGAGATTATGTTATTACCTTAAGCAGTAATTGATGTCAAATTTCGTGAAGATACCACGTCAAATGTGAAAGTTTTCCATACAAGAACTTGATTCCTATCGTTCAGTTTGTATGGCAGCTAAATGTTATAGTGGTCCGATATCGGCAGTTCCGACAAATGAGCAGCTCCTTGAATAGAAAATGACGTTAGCAAAATTTCAAAACGATATCTTAAAAACTGAGAGACTAGTTCGTATGGACAGACGGACAGACAGACAGACGGACATGGCTAAATCGACTCAGCTCAACATACTGATCATTTATAGATATACTTTATAAGGTTTCCGCCCCTTCTTTCTGGGTGTTACAAACTTCGTGACAAACTTAATATACCCTGTTCAGGGTACAAAAACAACGCTCATAACATTATCTAGGGAGTGGCTTTAGCTAAGAGGATTTAATAAAAATGTTAAGAACGAAATTTAGTTTAGAACGATTGTGTATTCTGAAGTATACTGCTGAACAAACGGCAGTGCTCAACTAATCCACAGTAATTTCATTTGTCTATCCACCACAGTTCTTAGTCAAATTATCGTTTCGATTAAGGGATCAGTAGGGTAATCTGGCCTGTATTTTTAACATTTTTTTTTTGTTTTTTTAATGGCGGACACGATTTCTCATGTTTGGATCATCTGAAACACAAAAACCCTATTTATTCTTAAAAAGTACGTGAATGGTTATCGTCCCTAGTAGAATCATGAAAAAATGTTGATAAATAAAAAAGTAATTAACGTTTTTTTTTAATTTTTCCCCATGTTTTTTTTTAAATAAATTTTGTCATAACATTGTCAATAAATTATAAAAAATATAGGGACGATAGCCAGGCGTGTCGTAAACATTTAAAAAAAAAATTAAGTAAACCGGTTGAGTAGTTCGACCGGAATCATGTCCGCCAGTTTAAAAAAGTGAGTTTTGAGAAAAACGCGTTGAAGTGTGCACTGCGAGCGCTCCGAACTTCGAGCGGTATTATTATTTTTAGGCCTTTTTCGAAACCAACCAATGATAAAGTGGTTTTCTACATTAATTCTAAGCGTAAAACCCTATACCCAATTCTTAATGTTATCAAAGGCTGTTATAATTATAGTTTTAGAAAGCTCTTTAAAATATACTTCTAGATGTCTGCTAGCATTATTTTCTCTACCTGAACCTTATCGGAAAGAAATATTGCAGATGGGGTAAAATTGTTCTCAAATATCCGTCCTTGCTTTAAATATAATTATTTTATTCGATTTCTTTCCTTCTTTTTCGCCAAAGGATATGTGGGACAAAGATAAGAGCTTTGAAATATACACATATGCTCAGATTCAAAAACGGCACTCTCAATGTTTGGAACTAAGTTGACTGTTGTCTCAAAGGAAATACTTGTTGCAAAGGCAAGTTTCGCGCACAAAGAAGCTGTTGCTAATGTATGTGTACAAAATATGTGCTCACTCAGTATTAAATATGCATTAGCTGGCATTTTAGGAGTAAATAATATCAACTTAACTGCAAGATGCATATGTGTTAGTGAATTAATTTCGCAAAAGTTGCCGAGTGCGCGTTGGTTGTTAAGTGCGTCGCGTCTACAGCATCCACCAATCTCAATTTGTGGCAAGCATCATTTTCTATTGCTTAGCGACATTCAAGCACTTTCATCATATGTACATATATGAACAGGCAACGCGCCTAAACGTGCAACTTTTAGAACAATAGTCACTTTGCACAAACGCGCATAAACCGCAAATATGTGTGAACACACACACAATTTCTCTTTTCCGTCACAAATATGAATGTGTGCGTTTTCTTTAAATTCCTTTGGTCTCCTTTGAACTTTTTACCGAGTGGCTGTAATTCTTGGTTTATGTCTGCTTTACATATTGACGACTTTACTCCTTATTATTCGTTAGCTGAATTTCCACTTCACTCGCATCAATTTTGGTTTTCAGTAATTAATAATGCGTTTGGATATATAGAATTCTAAGCTGAAAGCCAAGCAGAGCCGAGAGTAAAGCTAATAAAGCCAAAATATTAGTTTTTTGTCTTGGAAGAAA
Organism: Bactrocera tryoni; assembly: GCF_016617805.1. NCBI lineage: Eukaryota > Metazoa > Arthropoda > Insecta > Diptera > Tephritidae > Bactrocera > Bactrocera tryoni. The sequence goes on along the minus strand of NC_052500.1, from coordinate 34,234,381 downwards.
TGGCGAATAGAAAGAGCATGGCAACTTTTTTATAATTTTTTGATTTAATTGTTTCAGAAATGTCTACGGTAGTATTGAACTGTTATCTGCGGAGCTTGTAATTACGCCTCAATACGACTACATTTTACGTTTGCGCTGCACAAACATTGCTATAGATTTTCGCTTCCATGTACGCTGAACAAATTTCTACTGTAATTTATAAAGTCGTAGACTAAATGGCTCGTTTCGATAATACATCATCAATATTGATTTCCCCTTTATACTCCTTAATGCGTAAAAGATCGGTAAGATGTTGGTCAGAAAGCGTGTTTCTTTGCTTATTTTGAATTAATTTGAAAGTGGAAAATGCACTTTCACAATTATAAGTCGATCCCATCATCGAATACAATTTAAAAATTTCTTCTTTCAATTTCGGATATTTTTCTTCGCTTATCTGCTTCCAAAATGCTTCTCCAACTTCAGAAGGAATTAAAAAATCTTCTCCCATAATTTCTAGTTCTTTCTGAAGTTCGGGTTTTTGATCCTCTATTTCACATATAAGAGGATTATCATGAATTTCTATTATTTTAGTTAAAATGTTGAAATCTTCGAAACGAGCATTATAATTTTTTAATAAATTTTCAACTATTTTTTTGAATACCTCTATTTTTGCAAAATCATTACTTTCACTAAACATTTTTGATGTTTTTTCCAAACTTGACAAATCATTTTTGTTCAACTGATTTATTAATATTTGCCATTTTCTGCCAAAAAACTTAACAGTCGAAACAAGCTCAAATATTTTTTTTTTTTACTCTGAAGAACAAGGTTAAGTTCATTCAAAATTTTCGTTATGTCGCACAAAAAAGCGAAATCAAGAATAAAATCATAATTTTTGAGACATAAAATTAACTCTTCAATTTCTGGCTTGAAATTGAGTTCAAAGAACGTAATGATCTCTTTCCTCAAATTTAAGAGTCTTTCGAGGCTTTTTCCGCGACTAAGCCATCGTACTTCAGTATACATAAGCAAGTCCCCGTAATCAGCCTCTACGTTTTCAAGCAGTGTCTTAAACTTCAGATGGCTAAGGGCGTTTCATAATTTTAACCATACCCAATTCTTTAGAAAAAAGAGCTTGTTGGTGAATAATGCAGTGGTAAGATGGCACATTTATACCATTTTTGTTTAGCCAACCAACAAGACCTTTATTCTTTCCAATCATGACATGTGCACCGTCTGTACAAATTGCACTTAATTTCTCTTTTCCGAACAAAGCTAATACATACATTATCACTAACGGCCTCACATAGAGTTTCTCCTTTTACATTGCCATGCATGGTTATTAATGTGAGTACTTCCTGAAAACATTCTAATTTTTCATTGACGATTTTGACACACATAATGAGCTGGCTTAAATTGTTCATATCTGTAGTTTCATCTAAACTTATTGAATAATTTTTACATTTCATAATTCGGTTTCTGGTGCAAGAATAGATGTACTCGCTAAGTTTCTCTGTGCGACGAGTGATTGTCGATCGGGACAAAGGAATATTTTCAATAATTTCACTAAGCTCTTTTCCCTTTTCACCGAAACAATTACAAACTTCTTTCCCTAAGGTTTTGAAATATATGCCATCCTCAAATGGGCGGCACTGTTTTGCTAAATATAAAGCAACTATATACGACGCCTTTTCAACAGCAAGGGGGTCAACATTATCAACAACAACATTATCAACAACCATAGGATCAAGAATCAACAATAGGGTCAGCATTATCAATACGGTCAGCAGTTTCAATAGGATAGTAATATATTAAAAAATATTTTACTTTCAATTCAAGAAGAAGATTTCTTCTATCATTGCCTTGAATTGCAAGGTATACATTATGAACAGTAGTGTAATGACGTTCCACACTACATTTATTGCAACGACTTAATGTTTTGTAACACAATAAGCATTGCGCTTCCCCTTCATCAGTTTCAATAAAAAAATTATTTTCTTGCCATTGGCTTGAAAAGATTTTAAAAATTCGAGGTGTTTCTGTCAGTGTATTTAAAAAAATGCGCGATGCGATGTTGCTTGCTCAACAGAAACTAAATGCCGGTTCTTTGTGTTGACCTAGCGTACATGTTCAGCCGCTTTCGTGTGCGTGTGATATTTTTCGCAGTAGAAGAATTATCAGTCAAATACGCGTGTTTGGATTTTTATTGCGTTGTTATTAAATGAGCGCCACTGAATTACAGCCAATAAAGAAATACAAAAGTGTCATCGCGTACGTCGGAAGAGATGGCTAATCTCATTACAACATAAGGTATGCAAGATACATTATAGATAGAGTGTGAACACTGAATTTTAGTTTTAACTTGTATTTAATTATTAAGCAAAATAAGCTTAATATTTGGGCGACAGAAAAATCTTTCGAAATCCATGAATCACCATTGCAATACTAGACAAGGTCAATGCAAAAATTCGACCGGAAATCTTCGGTGTTGTGCCGAAAAATTTCGAAAACCTAAAACGAAGCAAAACTAGCTCATTTTGTTAAATAACTTGCCTTCACGATTGAAAGTTAATTCCCATTACTCTCGTTTAAAAAAATGGTAATAAAGGTAATGCGCATAACCTAGAAATAATATTTTACAACACTTGTTTTCCAGTAAGGCTCCGGTGCTGAAAAGAAGTTAAAACTCATATTTGAGTGCCAATTCGTTGGATAGCAGTTCTCATATGAAACAATAAGCTCCCTTCGGTTTCCATGGATCTAATTATGCTTTGAGTGTGGTAGTCACTATTTTAAGAATAATTTCTATACATTTGCAGCTTACTGGGGTATTCCTCCTTAAAATAAATGGTAGTAATTATTATACTTTTGATAAATATTTCCAAATAATATGAAACATTTCCCCATTAACTGAACATCTGCTAAAGAACTAAATTTGATTTAATAATAAAATATAGTTTGAAAAAGTTAGCAGTCTTCATTTTGTCAAGCATAAGGGTGTAACAAATCGAAAAAAGCTATACTAGCTGTTCAATTAGACTATAGCTTGCCAATTTTGTTGAACCCCCGAAAAGTCTGCTTTCACTTTTATAAAGCTTAAAATTGCTGAATCAAGCGAAGCTTTGAGCTTTTCAAGGTACCCATTGGTTATTAAATTTTTGTTCCAACACAAAGTGACTATTTCAATTGCATATTGCCGACTGTGCAAGAAGCTTTTACATTAATTGCCAGCAATTATCAGCAATAAATACTTTCATATGGACATGCGAATTGCAAACACACATACACACGAGCAGCCAACGTATTTGCAAACTTGTTTTAAACTGGAATGCCATATGAGTTGCAACGAGCGATATATGAGCTGCATATTTACATGCATTGCATCGTTTATGGCTATGTGGCGACTTTGTGACACTGTCAACTGTATCCCAGTCCGGCATTGCTTGTGGCATCCTCATACACTCTACTCACAGCGCAGGCGAATGATATTTGTATGTAGCTTCAACATAGCTGCTATGTTCGCCGCCACAACGGCGACTACTCGAGGGGTATGCCGTAAAGTACTCGTTTTCCCGTACGTAAACTACAACTGTCACCAAGTTTCAGTTTTAGCAGCGGCCAGCAAACAAGTCATAAGCCAACAACCCACAACCCCAACCCCCCGTGCCGCCGCCGTCACCGACGACCACAGCCAGTAGACGATCAGTTTACCAACGTGCTATCCACCTACCGACAGACGGAGTTCCAATAAATTTTCATTATAACATTATGACATTGTTGCATCCAAATGAGCCGTTGTTATTGTTGTCGTGATTAAAGTTGCCATTTTGAGTTGTTGCCTGGTTCGTTGACAGTATGTCATAGCTTTTGTGGCGTTTCGGCCCACTCGTAATGGTATACAGCACATGTCTAGCTATCTGTTGGTAGTGACTGGTAATTACAACAGAAATTTGGTGTTAAACATGGTGATTTTAAATTCATGGCAAACTTTTTGAACGAATTCAATTATTATGCTTGGAAAGTGGTAAAAAATATGTAAAAAGTGAAAAATCGTCAACTTGGGGTGTCCTGAAGCTGTAATACCCTTCACAAACGCATTTCTTTCAGCATAAAGTAGTATTCAAAGATCTTTGTTTTGATTTGGATCGGTCAATTTGAATGACAGCTATATGCTATAGAGGACCGATCTGAACAATAACTTGGCAAATACACATTTTTGCCATAAAAGAACTTCATGGATCACTTTCTCTCACAGCTATATCTTCTACTGGTTCCTTTGCAGAAAAGAAGGTGTACAAAATTTTAAAGTGATATCTCAAAAAATTAGGAACTAGTTGGGTATATCAGAGAGACGTCAAACATATGTACATCGACTCAACTCGTCACACTGATCATCGATATATGTATATACTTTATAGGGTCTCCGACTTTTTCTTTTTTGAATAACTGCTCTCCTTCCTATATTCCTTTGAAGATCTGGAGAGCTATAGATATAATTTCGGCACAAATGTTCATCTTAAGATCGTCAAAAGACCAAGTATTTCTGTTCTTGAATTGTTGATTTAACATATTAAAATATCGTAACCTATATTCGGCAGTCAAGCAGATGCACAAACATCATAATGTAGAGTATGTAAACCCCGAAGAAGATCCAAGAACTAAATAACTTCATTAAAAAATCCTAAAATTTTTTGTATATTCAAACTAAATGCATTGATTATTTTTACTAATTATAGGCACCAAAAATATGTTCAATTAATAACTTAAACTTGTTAAATATTGGCCGGTATATAGGTAAAAACGCAACGGAAAAGTCGGAAGGAAAATGAACACATGTCAGTTTTGGTAACCTACTTGTCCTAGCTTTGGATTAGATGCTTCATAATTACTTGATTAATTATTTCCAAAGCAAAATACAATACAATAGTCAAACGTTTACGTTTACTGCCATTCGAAAGAACATTCTTTGGCATTAATTTTTTCAAGATGATCTCTTTCAAATGTTGGCAGCGGACCCGTCTCAGATATTCCATCCGTTGAGTCCAGAAATATGGACGGATGATTACACTGGAACACAAACCACACCAAACAGTTGTTTTTTCTGGATGATATTGCAGCTCTCGAATCTCTTCAGGTTGCTCTGCGTCCCAAATGCGACAATTTTGTTTATTTATATACTCACTGAACTAGAAGTTACCTGATCGCTGAACAAAATTTGGCTCGAAATCGTCACATTTTCGCTTAGGAAGGTCGAGCGGCTTCAGTTCGTGCACATCTTATACGCTTTAAATTTAAGATCTCGACGAAAAATGCGCCAAGTCGTTCCATATTTCAGTACGAATTGCTGCGAGCGGAGCCGAATCGACTCTCCACAGTTTTCGTTTACACTCTCAGTGCGTGCTGGACGTAGTCTATTCAGTCGAAGATTATACAATAATGAATGACGGCTCTCAAGATGGGTGGTGGGATTGCAAATAGTACATTTGGTAGGCCGATTATGTTGACCATAAGTTGAGCGAAGCCCACGAACACACCTTTTACAGAACGTGAGTTTTCGTAATAAAGTTTAACAATTTCTAAAAGTTGTTGTGGCGTAAGTATTTTCACGATGAGTTGCCAAACAATACTGAACAAAAGTGACATGACAGCTTGACACGACTCACGCGTTTGACAGATCACGCGGCTTTTGAAAAAAGTGAATCACCCGTTATGTGGTATATTTATATATGTATGTCGTTTCAAATTTTTCTTTTACTTGGTTTTTGTAATGAAATATTTTATTGGTGTGCAGATTGCTGCTCAATTAAACTAAAATGCTACAATGATTGAAATGTTTACAGTAGTTGTTGCCTTCTCTAAAACCACACTAATATAGGTGAGCATAAATACATATGTATATGTATATTCGTTTGTACATATGATATAGCATGATGTATGTATATAAATATATAGTTTGTTACACATGTATTTGTGCATTTTATTTGCCCAATTGCGGATGTTTACTCGAAAGCATTCATTTATTTTTTCGAGTTTTGTGTTAGACTGATGAGTGCTGATGTCGAGTTGTGGACACGATATGTCAACGGAAAATCTACCGCAAATAGTGAAAATGAATTCCACAAAGTACACATGTGGAATGAAATATTAAGATATACTATTTCGAAATTTTAAAAACTAAAATTCAAAAGATAACGTTGAAAATAATAAAATCACACTGATTTCATAAAATTCTGTATGCTTTTCGTTTCCTTTGAAATGTTGAGTTTTTGATATTGTTCATGTTCTGTTGAAAATTAAAATAATTTGAGAATATTTTGCTATGATTCTCAAATTTCATAAAAAGTTTCTTTCAATAAAGTTTAAAATATTTTTCCTTAATCCGAATGAGTTTGGGAAAAGAAGGAGAAGAAGAAAGTGAATGACAATTTAGAGATATATAGTTTAATCTTTGAAAAATATTTGTTTACGGTATTGACGCACTTACAAACAAAAATTTCATAGCACAAATCTTGCCTTTCACTTATTCGACAGTAGCAAAGATGGAATTTTGTTTCAGAGACATACTTTGTTGCATTACATTACATTTCATTAATTAAAGTGATTACAATGAACCTATAAGAAAGTTAAACTACTATAGAAATCGTTTCTTACAAAATGTGACAAAAAAGCACCCGGAAATTATAATTAAATTCCCCGGGAAAATGATATGTACTTCGCAAAGCTGGCAGTTATAAGAGCTGCTTACAGCTGTTACATAAGTCGGTAAACCCCCAGTGTATGCAATTTTTACAATGAATAAAAGTAGTGAAGAAAGAATTTGTCTCAAATTTTGTATTTCTAACCAAAGTTCGTATGCCGAATCGTTGCGAGTGTTGGAAAAGTGTTGCCGTGGTTCAGTTTTAACAAAAACACAAGCAAACGAGTGATATAAAGCCTCCAGACAGATCGTTAAAGACATGCCTCGTTCGACCTCTTCAATTGATGAAAATATTAAGAAAGTGATGGATATAGTGCTTAAAAATCGTCAGGCAAGTGTTAGAGAGATCTTTCGCCCGTCCGTTCGAATGATTTAAATGAATACTATGGATATGAAACGCGTTCTTACTCGACTCATCCTGATAAAGCTATTGTAGCCAGGTCCTTTTCCACCTGGCCTTTCCAACGGAGTAGAAGTCTTCCTCTTCCTTTGCTTCCTCTGTGGGCGCTGCGCTGAATACTCTCAGAGTTGGAGTATTTTCATCCATTCGGACGACATGGCCTAGCAAGCGTAGCCGTAGTTTCTCAATTTACTGAACTTTGTATATCATCGCATATCTCGTACAGCTCATCGTTCCCTCGATTGCGATATTCGCCAAGGCCAACGCGCAAAGGACCATAAATCTTCCGCAGAAGTTTTCTCTCGAAAACTCATAACTTCGACTGATCAGATGTTGTCATCGCCATGCCTCTGCACCATATAGCAGGACGGGAATAATGAGTGACTTATAGATATTGGGTCTTTGTTCGTCGAGAAAGCACTTCACTTCTCAAAACAAATAATGATGAATAATTAAATAAGTTGCGTTTTATTTACGATTTCCCGGTCACATTGTATACAAAAGTATACACATAGAAAAACTTTCTTCCAAAAATATTTTTTTCTCGAAATATATTTCAAGAGACTATCTATCAGGAGCGCAACTTTGACTGCATACCGGATCATCTAGATCAAAAAGTCGCCATATTGAACTCTGGCGGCTCCTTCTCTGCCCATATACCGACAAGGAGGATATGGGTGGAAAGAAGCCGTTGGAGGATAGGGGCAGTAAGCTTTTTTACTAATGGATCAACTGTCGGGAGCTCTCTATCAATTCCAGTTTAAGACTTTTCCGACTATTGCAGTATCTTCCAGGCTGAGGTTGCAGTCATCAAGGAGGTAACTAAGGGAGAGTTTCCCCTCCCAAAAGTAAAAAGTTATACATTATTTTCACTCAGCCACAAATGTCATAAAAAATCAAAATCATTTTCATCTTATTTTCAAGTTTTTAAATATATTTCTTGCGCACAGTCCGACATGAAAAATGAACCAATGCTTTCACAGGAAAAACATACATATGTACATGTACATATTCTTTCTTTGGAAAAATTTTCAGTATGTTTACGAAAGCAAATACGAGCCCCATATTTACATATGTATGTACAAACATTTATAAACAAATAAATGTTCCTCTTCAAAGTAATCACCTCCCACTGCAAAACACTTATGCCAACGAATTTTCCAGTCATCACAGCACTTGGAAAAATTCTCCGTTGTGATGGCCATCAGAGCCTTTTTCGATTCAGCTTTTACTAAATCCTCAATTGAGTCAAAACGGTGTCCTCGGAGTGCTCATGAATCTGCATAATAGCCAGAAGTTACACGAAGGTAAATCAGGCGAATGCGGTAGTTGCGGCACGATATACCACGAGCAGCACGAATAACCAATGCAGTATGAGATAGTGCACTATCGCAGTTCTTTGTTCAATAAATACAGACATATTAAAAATCGAAGTATTCACTTTTAGAGCCTCCAACGATGGATAATGAAAATGACTTCGAGAATATAAGTGTTTTTTGCCTAAGAAAGCCTCCTCACTTTGCCAGCCATAAAGGCTAGCGCTGAACGATCCTTTTATTCTTTGCGGCTAATCAAGACTTGGATCAGTACAATAATGCTCCAGAAAAGATTGAACGGCTTCAGACTCCTCAACATAAACTACTAAATTGCTGTGGATCCAGAATAAATAATAAAACGATTTAATAAAATGAGCAAACTCCGTATTGATTTTATGCTGTAAATTAAATATTGAAATATGTATAAAAAAAATAAAATTATCGTTTAGAATCAAACATTTATTAAATCAGTTACAAAATCATAAAGTTCCCCTCCAAGATTCTACTCTGGATCCACCCCTGTATATATAATTGGTTGTCAAAAAAGTCTTGCGGTATTTTTATTGAATTTTTTTTTATTGAAATTGAAATGAATTTTTGATGACTTATGCCCAGCTCTTGACCGATGCTACGGCTGCTACTATGCCGGTCTCTTTCGACCAATTCAGCGATTTTATCGCAATTTTCGACGACAGGCCTTCCGGAGCGTGGCGCATCTTCGACCACCTCTAAGCCAGAACGAAAACGTTGAAACCATCGTTGTGCGGTGGAAATGGAAACTGTATCGGGTCCACAAACTGCATAAATTTTATTGACGGCTTGAGATGCATTTTTGCCTTTATCGTAGTAGTACTGTAAAATATGCCGTATTTTCTCTTTATTTTGCTCCATGTTTGCGACGCTATAACTCGCTATAACACGAACGACTTAAAAGAAACGACAATCAATCAAACACGTGTTAGCGCGTGAAATGAGCTTTCCAATAAGGTATAGTATGACCCGATGCGACGAATAAAACGAGACCTACCTACCAACTAGCGAAAATACCGCAAGACTTTTTTGACAACCTATTATAATATATTTTTAAATAAATACGCCCTAAGACCTAACCTGTTGTTTATTTTCCAATTTTTACTGTATTTGTTACTTTTAGTTATGTTGTGGTGAGCTAAATCCTATGTTTTTTTTCAATATTTCCTCACTTACATCCATCTATCGTAGTACCTGCTTGTCTATAGCACTACAGATGTATGGTGATTGGAATGCTGAAATTATATTTGTAAAATATTTAATTCAATTCAATTCACTATTGTCAATGCGTGTATCTACCTGCTACTGATCCGATAAACTGCTGCTGTCTTCAAATGTTATTTGCGAAATTCTCCGCTAAGCAATCTTGACATAAACTCAGTTAAGTAAATATATTAGTGGTTGCGTAACCAAGCACACATCCCTACGTATACTCTTGTGCCACTGTATATATGTTTATATGATTTCTGATTCTCTGTTTCGCTGCAAACGAAATTACTCCAATACAAAAGTATAAACTCGCACACACATTCGCATAAAACAACAGGGTCCTAAAGCTATAAATGGTGAATTAGTGTCAACAATAGAAGAGAATGGCACATCAAAGAGTAACAAATTGAGTTAATACCATATGTACATACTTTGCTGAGCACACAAACATATATGTTGGTAAATTCCGTACATATGTATGTGTCAATGTACAAATTGAAATGAATTTAAAATGCCTTGTAGGGAGAATTGAACTGGATTTTATCTATGGAGTATGACATTTTTTCAATCTTTATGTAACAGTCATATTAATTTTCATTAAAGGTTGTAAGGTTCGATGGTGTATAGTATATCCTATTAGCTCAACACGGCAGAGTCAAAAAGTTTACTTGTAAAAGAAACAACACAGTTTTCTAATCAAATTCGATACGAAAGAGTATGTAGATAAGATACCTTATTAAATTGTTATAATTGGATGCTGCTCGAAATAATTTGACCTAAAATCGTTGCGTGTATGACAGATAATATGTTACAATATGTTACTTGTAGTGCAACATTTCATCGCAACGTTTTGAATATTTGTTTTGAATTACTCGATTTGGCACTTTCAAATGCTTAACGAATCGGAGACTGGCGTAATAGAAGACTACTAGTATTTCGCGGTTATTTTAAGCCGCGGCATCATACTCTTTTGAATGATTTTTGTTTTCAATCTCTGCTGTTATTGAAGAAATGATTTGCTTACTCTTAACACAGCAACTCCGCTTGTTTGAAGGTAATTTAATATACCTGTTAGAATTCCAAAAGTCTGAAATATTTGCTAAAGTCTAGCTAATTACTAATACCATTAATATTTATGAGAAGCAATGCGTATGAAAATGGAGAAATATAAATAAATGCTTTCTAGTTTCTCGATTCCATTAATCTACCATAATTATAAAACATTCCATGATTTTTTCTATTCCTGTTCACAAAGGGTACTGTATATTTTGGATACATACGAATCAATTTATACAATTGCTTATTTGTTTCTGTTGCCCACAAATCACTCGTATATCCATTTATTCATATATACAAACATACCAGACACATTTCCTTAAACGTATAGCACCATCTCTCCGCTGCTGCGTTACACATTGTATTATCTCTTTTTATGTCGGATAAAGTATACTGTTGAACATTCTTAGTCTTTGAGCTTCCGCATAAGCTTATACCATACATACTGGTTCCTATCAATACGTCTCTGCGTGTTTGCGTTCGCTTGCATCCATTTCGCCCTCCACACCTCCGCAACTGCTACTTCCGTTTTCCCGTTTGCGTTTCTGGCTCAACTGTTGCTATCGCTCCTCCCACCGTTACTACAGATATTTGTTGTTGTTTTTTTTTCTTGCTGCGTTAGCCGCTTGCAATCGCCACAATCCTTCCTGGAGTTATTTATTTCATCTCCGCAATTGACATGTGAACGGAAACGTTCGTTATCTGTCTGTCAAACAAAATGCTGTTCACTATTGCTTCTTCTTGTTCCTTTACTCGTTTCCGATGCAACATGTTTCCTGAACGGTAGCTAAATGTGTCTGCATTTGTAAAGTCTCATCAATGACAATTGTATATTTCATAGCAGAAGAAGCTGACATCAAGATGGACTATGTATACTAAGTTTTTATTCTTTAAACGTACAATCTTTATTAAAAACTCGTATAAAAATATTGTGAACTAAACTTTGGGGCAAAGTAACGAGCATTGGTAACTGGAACGTTTGCGAAAACCTTTGACATGTCTTAATTGTTATTCTAATAAAAAATACAGGGTTAGTCCAAGTCACATTCAACTGAGCCAACTTCACAATAAACCGTTTCGTTGTTATACATTTGAGCAGTTGAGTATATAGTAAGGTTTGTTTGGAATTATTTTTCTTAAATTTTATGGTTTTTGTTTGGTGATTTGAAGATCGAAAGCAGCATATTGTACTATCAAAGAAATAAAAATGCAGTTTAAGCAAAGCGAGAATTATATAATGTGTACGGAGAAGATCTGTTGACCGAACGCCAATGGCAAAATTGGTTTGCAAAATTTCGTTCCGAAAATTTCAATCTTGAGGCTACAGAAATTTGTCTAACGCGAACATTTACATGCACATGAAACGTCTAGGATTAATTTCGAAGCTTGATGTATGGGTTCCTCATGTTCGTACAGAATGAAATTGACTTCGTCGTATTAATGACTGTGATTGACTGTGATTTGCTTATCAAACGTCAACGAAGTGATCCATTTTGAAGCGCATTTTTACTGGCGACGAATTGTTTGGCGTTTTATAAGAATGCAAACCACAAGAGATCATGGCTACCAAGAAAAGGTTATATGGTCTGTTTAGGTGTGAAGTGAACAATAGAAAAGTCTTAGTGTTCTACCAGTATAATGCGAGACCTCGTACGAGATTGGTGACCCGCCAAAAGCTTTTGTAAAAACACTTGGACTAGATTTTTGCCTGCAAGTATCAAAAATTTTATGACTGTGAAATCAAACATGAAATATGGCAAAAGGTAAAATATCAAAGCGCAGATTAATATTAAAACCAACTAAAGAAGAGTGGGGTTGTAAAAATCAAAGCCAAGGATATTCCTTCAGTAGGGACAAAATTTTATATTGAAACACGTTCGAAAGAATTAACTACAGTTTAATTGCTATATTTTATTTATCGTCAGCTAAAATTATTATTAAAAATAAAGGTGGCTAAATTTAATATATTGAGTTCTTCTTCTTAATTGGCGTAGACACCGCTTACGCGATTATAGCCGAGTTAACAACAGCGCGCCAGTTGTTTCTTCTTTTCGCTACGTGGCGCCAATTGAATATTCCAAGCGAAGCCAGGGCCTTCTCCACTTGGTCCTTCCAACGAAGTGGAGGTCTTCCTCTTCCTCTGCTTCCCCCGGCGGGTACTGTGTCGAATACTTTCAGAGCTGGAGTGCTTTCGTCCATCCGGAAAACATGACCTAGCCAGCGTAGCCGCTGTCTTTTAATTCACTGAACTATGTCGATGTCGTCGTATACATACATCGTATATTGAGTTAATGTGGAAAATATGAACCAGAGTATCGAAATTCTTTATATTAGGGATATAAGGCTTAGACCAACTCCATTTTAATTCAGCGCTAAACCACATAATCTTTAAGAAACCTTGTCCACTTAGTTTAGTTAAATTATCCCATTTTGAACAACGTGATTGCTTCCCTGGGTTTCTTTAAGGTAACTCATTTACCTTCACAAAAATATGGAGTAAAGTCAGCCGGATGTTCGGAAATCCTGATGTTAGTTTATGTAGGCTAGATCACGTTTCTATGATCTCTCAATTTTATTGAGATAACTCACATATTGGCCGATATATAAAGTCACTCTGAAGTTCGAAAATCTTTGTATTAGGTGTATGAGAGCTAAAGGAAGAATTAACTCGATTCAACCGATTCGATTTATAGAAAAGATTATCTCTGAATTTCAGTAATATATCTCACAAATTGCCCGCTATTTGCGGTAAAAAGTCAACCAATTTCGATTTGAAAAATTTTCTCTGTCGCATTTAGTTATTGATTAATCGCGCTTTTAGTATTTTTAACAGTACCGTTTTGTTGGAAGTGCGATCGATTATGACTGTGCCAAATTAGAGTTTTATATCTTATATACGTATTTAGTTAAGGTACTTTACACGTTTTTTGGTTAATGGTGTTTTGTGGGTAGAGAAGTGGTGCGGTTACGCCTATCTACGAACTCGCCCAAAGACCCACTGAGGTTGAATAAATATCGTTGGAAATCCAAGAAGATCAAGTCTGCTGCCTTTCGAAAACTGATAGCTTCTACGCCCCACTGATTTAGACTCAAGAGAATTATATTGCCTTCTACAGAAGTCGTGCTGAATATATTAATTATTGGATAAAACTAAAAGTTAATTGGCCCAGCTTCAAAGAGTCTAGATTTAACCAATGTCTTTGGCATTAACTTATATTTTTAATAGAATTCTAGCTAGGTGATCGCAGGGCTTTCTCAAACAAAAGCTCAAAGGCCGAGGGCTTTTGCACCTTTGAATTTTGGATTAACGGGAGCTACTACGAATAGTTCGTGAGTAACATTTTTGAAGTGATTACAGATTCGCGTTAATGCCAGAAAGAATGAAGGCAGCGTTTTGCTATATAAAGGCCTGCTATTGTGTTCACATATTTACATTTAACAATATCCACAAAAAATTGTAATATTTTATTTTTCTATCATAAACAATTAAAAGCGCGGCGATAGCACTATTAAAGGTCATAAGGTTAACGGTAACCATACGCGTGCATACAAATACCTATATGCCTACAGCTATTGCTATGGGGAATCGCAAAAATGAAATACTATGACATGACAAGGTCAACGCTTATACTGTAAAACTGCGTTGAAAATGTGCAGGTGACACATTTTCCAGGTATTGTAACTCACTTTTACACAAAAACGGGCTCAAACAAAAAATAAAGTGCACTATAAATGTAACTGAGCGCCATCTCTATTTAGCTTGTTATTCTCCACATTTTTTACAGCTTTTAACTTACCGTAGGCATCGCTTACATTTGCCTCCCCACTTTGAGCTACAGACCCTTTTATTTTTTCAAAATTTTATCGCCTGCGCGCAGCAGCTGAAGCTTTTTATTGTTTTATCGTAATGTTGCATAATTGCAGGGGGGAAAGTGCATATGGAAATAAATTTATGAATTATATGCGGTCGTGTGTGGCAGCTGGCGTTTGGCAATTGCGACACGCTTACTGTGTCGCATTCTGGCGCCGCGTTGCACTTGACTCGCGACATGGCACGTCGCTGCAGGCGTTCACATTTGACTGGCCCGCTGATTTATGGCACTCCGTGACACTAGCAGAAATTTTAATGATTTTCATGCGCCAAAATCTGGCGCATATCCGCTGCCGATTATGTAGCACATTCATATATATATATATATATATATCTTATATATTCATATCTGACGCACGTAAGCAGGCATGCAAATATAGAGTTTAATTAAAGTATTTCCTTTGTAGGGAAAACCACAAATACGAACTGAATATCTACTTCATGTTCAACTTGACTCAAGCTGTAACTGTTTCAGCGGGTTTAGTGGAATATGTTTCTTCTCCATCAATCTTCTTAACTTTTCCTCGGTGCCTGGGGAAACAGATTGAACCAGACTGAATTAGAGAATTCTTTTCCACTCTCTGCTTTGTGAGAGACTTTTGAGATAAAGTGTTTCCGAAAATATAAAACAGGCTATGGTCTAAGCCTGTATCCGCGATACTGCTCTTATACATCAAATGGAAACTTGATAAAAAGTTTGATGCTAAATTCGTGTAATTTTGGGGTCATTAATATTGATTTGTGACAAGAGATTACGTGGCTCCACACAGAACTTTCACATGCTTAAATTTGCATTAAATATAAGTTTTAACATGTTATTTAGATCGATCGGGTGTCTCAATTCAGCACAATTTACGATCCCTTAAAATCCTTTAGTGGGTGCGTAACAGTCATCTGGATTCATCGTCTTTGGTGCTCATTTGGTATCTTTAGAACAGCTCCTACGAATAGTTGCCTTACACGGTACAGAGCTCGCACAATACTCACCATACATCAGTATACCCTGAACAGGGCATTTTAAGTTAGCCACGAAGTTTGTAGAACCAGAAAAAACATGAAAGACTCCGTAAAATATATATGGATATTACTGAACAACAAGACGAGACGAGTTGATTTGTCCACACCTGTCTGTCCGTCCGTCTGTATATACAAGTTATCGACCTGAAATTCTGCACACGTACATTGCTCTCTAAAAAGTTGCTCAGCTGCTCGGCACTGCCGATGTCGGCTATTATAGAATAAAGCATGGTATAATAGCTTTGGTGAAGTCGAAGTTAACGGATTTTTTTCTTTTTGATATATATTTCTCACCAAATTCCATTTTTCACCAAAACTTTTTCTAATTTTTTTCCTCATGACTTATTACAAAACTAAATCAAATATATCATAATAATAGAGGATATCGTACGTTTTTTGAAACCCATCATGTGGTAATTTTGAGATACTTTTTTTGGATCATTGATGATAATAAATTAAGACGATCGCGTTGATTAGAAAAAATCATTGGAGTAAGACTAAATAATTATTGTAATCTGCTGAATATATATGAATTTAAGTGATCTGCTCCGTATGTCCGGCATTATCTAGATGAGGTAAAAAAGCAATTGACCTTGTTGGCAAAGAAGCATCAAGTTCGTATGTTGACTGTTCCGTAATGAGTCCACAAAACTTCAGAGCTTATAGCAGAATAATAACATTTCTGATGAAACTTTTAGCAGTTTACTAAGGTGCGATCATATTATTCACCTGGTATATAATGATGTACGTCTGATGTACGTCTGAATGCTTGCCTCGAAAACCGTTTTGTGTTGATTTTGCAACTAAACCTAAACAGTTTTCTCTTAACAACTTTTTCATAGCAAAATATTATTTGGGAAACTTTCAAATTAAAACTGCAATTTATGTTTTCTAAAACAATTTCTCAACTCAACCCACTTCCTAGTCAATGGAACCACATGCACACAAGCCATGGTAAAGCTCAGACTATGTTTGGGATAAAATAGCAATTAATTTTTTATCAATTAGTGTAAAACTTTCCTCACAGACGGCAGTTGAAATTAATACTTTCCTGGTATCGTGTGAGATAAAAAATAAGATAAAAATTGGAGAACGTAATGACACCAATGACCGAGGAAGGATGTGAGTTAGCTAACTGTGCATTCTCCATTAGCTTGGTGAAAGAACGATAACCAGAAATAACCAGCTGCATTCGAGATAAATGAAAATGACTTCACAGGCAAAGTACCACACAAATTTGATAGTTATGCGGCTCGAGCGCTAGTGGAGCGTGGAAGCCAGTCGACAGAGGAATTAGTGCGGCAATACGCCGGCGGGGTAAATGCAGGCAACTGGCTACGGTGTAATTTGAGGATTAGTTGCAAACACGTAGTGAATTTTTGGATAAAAGTTAAAACAGCGCAATCAAAGCTTACACTCACGCACACAATATTTACCACGCGAACATATATTTTAATGTTGGTAAGTATGTATGCGTGTATATGGTACCGCACGCGTTTAATATTTTTAGTGCTCCGCGTTAACTACGACTGCAATACGCTTGCGCTGCACAGAGGTTGAAACGCATATTAATAATTTAAAACATAGTCAGCCTGCCAAAATTTAGACGACACTATCAGAATGGTGCATATATTTTCACCCAAAATCGCAGTGCTTTAGTACGAGCATAAAATATCGCCACTGAAAAATACTACGCTTAGGCTTTAGTCACTGTGTGGCCTCTGCACTATATCAGTTGCACCGCACGTAATTATAAAACGAAGCCTTTTCACATTTCAGGTACATACTGAGCAGTGTGGAGGACTAATACAGAGGGTGGGTAAAGCAGGGAAAATAACTTTATATATATGTATTGCGCCTCAAAAATGCAAAAGCCACTTTAATCTGAATCTAGAAGCAAGAGGTTACGTATGTCTGATAAACAGGCTAGGTCTGGATAATATTTCCAGCCAAGTATTAGAAAATTGTTTCTGTCAATTATTTGTCCAGCTTTTTTTTATTGCGTTGGCTGTTTACCTGGAATTGTAACAGTTATAATTAATCTGCTATACATACTTATTTACTTATAGTATACACATGCGTATATATACTTTCATCATCCTTACTCTCATTTCATTCTTGTTCTTGCATAAGAGTAGTTCCACTGGCATTGGCCTTTTTATTATAAAGACTATTCCTAAATAAATAAAACCTCACACTAATATTCCAACATAAAAGATGCCTTCCAAAGTAAACAGAGCTTTAAAGAAAATAGAACAAATGGTTTTTTCGGTAAAATCAATTTATTTTATTCAAAAGAGTCTCCTTCTGCCTGGTCCAAGAGCATGTCGAACGAGTGTTTTAGCTCGTTGGCCGGTATGGCCTCCAGTATGCCGGTGCAAGCCTTTTGAATGGCCTCTACGCCTGCATAACGCTTTTCTTTCATGAACAAATGCATTTTTCCGAAAAGGTAGAACTCGCACAGTGCCATATCAGGTGAGTACGGGGAGTGGTTAATGGTTAAAATGTGATTTTTGGTCGAATAATCGGTAACAATCGTCCTCCGAATATTGGATCCTGAGCAATTTTTGGTCGTCAGTCACCTTTCGTAAGCCGAAATGTTCGGTCAAAATGCGATAAATCTATGTTTTGGAGATGCTGAATTCCATTTCCATGAATTTCAATGATGATTTCTTGAAATGTCATGAAATTTTCCCTGGACAATCGATAAGGATTGCAGATTCTAACGCGCCAGTCAACATATAGATGGCTGGATGGATGATGAAAAAGTCCTGTTTACTTTTGAACGCACCTTATATATTTGGATGTAGAACCAAAACTCAAACTGTTTGTAATCCACATTTTGAGCCATGATTTACGTTGCTGTTAGAATGTTAGGGGAAAGTTACCTTAAGCAAGTAAGTTAATTCAGCTACGGATATGGCATATACATCAACTTAATACTCTTGTTTTCATTTTAACTTGTCTGGTTTTCTCGCATACTACAAACTCAAAAAATCCCTAAAAATGTGTGGTTTGCAGAGTTTAATGAAATAGCCTTACACATAGAGACCAACTATTTGTCAGCGAATGTACTCTTTTATTAAATGCTGGTATGACAGTGCGTATACGAAACTAATAAGTCGTTATATGCTACCTCAGTTGTACAAATCTTTTGGCATATTGAGAATCTGTTGAGGTTCAGTCTAAAATGCAGATTTAATTTTGTTTTGGAAATAATTTTGCTTGACATTGTTTAACATAAAACAAGTTACTCGAATTGGCTACTGGATTGTTCATACACCAAATGATACCGACAATCTAAACTGCAACATTTGATCTTTGAGTTCCAAAAATTTGAGCTAGATATAATGTTTATTTGCGATTACATTTGTGCAGATTTGGTGAACACATGACTACAAGCGACGAAAAATTCACATATTCAAACCTCGCAAGACAACACACCGTAACCCAAGCTTACGCACCAACCGAAATTGGTGACGCTTATAAAAAGCGAGATTTTTACAGCCTTCCAATCTGGCAGGTCTCTAACAGGTCATGGTTAAGCATAAAATCGGTACCATGTACGAAAAAGGTGAACTGCTAGTGGGCTTTTGCAATGACAACAAGCTCGTAATTGGCAGTTGAGTCTTTCCTCAAAACATGTACCATAACACAAACTGCCGGTCACCAAATAATTATACAGAAACCCGAATTTGTCATCTATGCTTTTCCAACACCTGACACAGAACCCTTTTGGACGTTCCCACTTTTGACAGTGCCGATGCTGGATCTGATCATTTCGAGGTTCCTTACAAAATTAGAGTGAAAGTAATGGCCATTGCCAAGAATGAATCTAGAAATAGACAGCGCTTTAACCCAGACGCTTTAAAACATTCGGCTACTCATTACAAATATGTTAGCTTCCTCAAAAACCATATGCCATATAACAAGACATCAACGTGTGTAACACCTCGCAGAAAAAGTCAGCGATTCAATAAAATATATATATGTATATACATTTTCAATATGATGAGCTGAGTCGCTTTAGCCATGTTCGTCTGCCTGTCTGTGTATATGCAAATTAGACACCCAGTTTTTGAGATAACGATCTGAAAGTTTCCTCATTCTTTTTCTCCCAAAAATCAACTAATTTGTTGGAACCGCCGATAACGAACCACTATAGCAAATATTTGCTATCTATATAAACACTTAACGATCGAAATCTAGTGCTTGCCTGGGAAACTTTTGTGTTTGATGAGATATTTCACAAAATTTGTCTTGTAATGTTTACCAAGGCAATAGTGTAAACTGCACTTGAAAACGCCAAATAATTGAAGACCTAGAATGAAAGCAACGTTAAACAAGTAAGGAAGGGTAAGTTCGGGTGCAACCGAACATTTTATACTCTTGCAACTTTCACTTTAAGATGTAAAACGTCAACCTGAGGATCGAAATCCAAGCAATTTTATATACATAAACAGACTATATAATGTATAACTCATGTGCTGACAGACGCATAAGGTTTGTTAGAAAAACGAAAACCATTAAATGTAGTAGGTATATGGAATTTGGCGTAGTATCGACCGAATTTTTTCTATTTTTCCCAATACCACAAACTGTTAACATGTCACATACTAAAAAACTAATCATAAAGAGTAAAGTCAGTCGGATGTTCGAAAATCCTGATACCAGTTATATGGGGGGTAAGTCAAGTTTTCGCTCAAATTTATTAATTTTTGCATAAAGATACACTGTTATAAGTAGAACAGGCTCTTTCGTTTTCATTTAGATAACTCACATATTGCCCGATATATGCGGTACAAAGTCACCTTTAAGTTTAAAAATCGTCGTATTAGGTATATGGGAGCTAAGAGAAGTATTGATCCGATTCAATTTATTTTTGACACACAGACATATCATGTGAAGGAAGGATTATCCCTGTATTTGAAAAAGTCAGATGGAATTTAGAATTTTATTATATGGGAATTATGCGTGGTTCCAATCCGATTTCGCACTGTTACATAGGAATGTGAAATAGATCGGATGGGTCCGGATATATATGATTTCACCTAAAGGCGGGCCCATTGTCCAGTTTTTACTTCGGCTCCTATTAAGCCCTCTCATACCATATCGGCAATGTAAAATTGTATGTTTCATGCGTATTTATTTATTGATTTATAGCACTTGTAGCAGTTGTAAACAGTACGGTTATTTAAGGAGTGAATGGGGTTATCATTCTATTTCATCTATTTCCACACTATCGGTATAAGGTCTTATAATATATGCGCTAATTTTGTTATTATAGCGCTAGTGAGTTAGGAGATATGTATATTAAGCTTATTAGAGGGCACGGTACGTGTGTCTACATAATTATACAAAAATTATACGGTTTAAAAATATAAAGCGGGCGACTAATTTTTCGCTATTTACTCTCACTTTTTATTAGTCTCAATATTTCAACTGTCAAATAAATAGTTGCAAGGTTAAATTACAAAAGTTATGCCTTACGGTGGGTGTTTAGTTTTTCTAGTTTGGCCGGAGTAAAAACCCCCCAGTATATTTGAGTTCTTGTTTCGGAGGCGTAAATTTATACTCGTGTGAGCTAATTTTTCTCCACCTGCCATTTGCTTGACAGGTGGAATCTTCTTCTCTATAATCTCTCCGGTTTGACATTTCCTACTTGCTGCTTGAGCTATGCGCTTCTGTATAACGGTAATGCAGTTGACAACAAAGGATATAATAAAACTCAATGCACGCACTGCTAAATGATGATAAAAGTTTCGTTTGTGGTATATGCCGTCCTTTGATTTCATCTACCTGGCATTAATATGTTGGTGTAAAGTTTTTATAGTGCTTATGTACTTAAGAACGTGCGCACATATGTAGTGCGTAAATTGTGCAGAACGCTCGCAAGTTAAGAAGTTGCTTAAAAGTTGAGATGAAGTATCCTGCCGCCAGCTGTCTAGATATGCAGAAACTTCGTGAGGTATTAATACAAGTAAACATGTAAATATACAGGCACGCGTGTGCGCCTTCAGAAAGTACTATCTCAACACTATAGTGTATATGTATGTGTATGTAATATAATGCCACGTACAGGGAGCTGCATTTTTCTTTTCATATCTCGTATACTCCTAAGCTGTAGGTGAGCGAAGAATGTTTTCATCTAAGTTCTTCTAAGTATTTACGTATATTATTTTATTTTCCAACTCGTACTTGTGTAACGTTCGTGCTATGATAACGGAGAATACGAATGGGTCCTTCAGCAACCAACTATAGATCCACTTCACTCGCTGTATTCCTTTGAATTTCGTTCGTACATTTGGGAGCGTGTAAAGTGTCTTTAGTGTTTCATTCGTAAGATGAGCGCAAAGTTACGATTTTCAGTTTGGACTTTGTTTACACCATATCTTTTTGGTGAGTTTTTCGTCTGCTGGTGTGCGTTATTGGAGAAACCATTGGTGACATTGAGCGAGTACAAAATAATTCGAGAACTATAAATTAAAACTGATAAAGTTTGCATTTCAAAGCTCTTGAAAAAATTCAGTGAGATTAGTAAATATATTTTATGTGAACGTGAATGAAGTTACAGGTAGCGTATAGCATAGATTAATATACATACATAGATGAAGGATGTAGTGATAAATACGTTCGCACATATTTATTTGAGTGAAATGGCACATATATCAAGGACTTACTTAAGAATGTGACCTTACTTTCTTCGACAAATAATAGCGGTCAGCTCCATCCTTATATCAGTTATTACGAAGGACGCTTCCATTAAACTAAAAAAAGACGAAACCAACTCCGCGTTTGTGATTTAACAAGTGTGGAAATCGATTCAGTAGTCAGTCGCGAAAATGCAAATGTCAACGAACACGAAAAGATTGAGCTTCTAGTAGAACGAATTGTAGACCATGAATTTACAAAATAAGTAAGATTCATTACAACCGAATTCAATGTCTCAAAGCGTTGCTTGTCCATGTCACACGTTTTTGTGCGGGACAAGAAATTTCAGCGACAGGGTTTGTTCGACATTCAAAGTTGTCATTCTTTTTAATGTATTGGATAATGTTATCTAGGTAGGCTGGCGTCTGCATAAACATTTGATCAAATCTTCAAAGCACGATGCAGGTTTTGTGATAAAAACTATGATGAAAGTTGATTCTACCAATCATGTGCCCGACATCCGGGGAAGGATTTTTTCAAAACTGATTTGCAGCCAATTTGTTAATAAGTGACTGTAAAATCAGAAAAATGTATTTGTTTAAACGTTGAGGATGCTTCTCTCGTATGGAAAGGTAAATTTGTAAGTCTATTGAGATGTCTCTTTTGTTAACCGAAATGTGAGGTGTAAAATGGCCCAAAGGCATTGACTATATGATATGTATTATAATTATAATTAACTAGTATACGATTTGATACTTATCTTTTACGATTATAGTTATATCGCATAAAGATACTATATACGTACAGTTAAAGTCAAACAGAGTTCCATCTTTTAGTAAATGGGAATCAGGTGAAGGTACATGCGAAATTTCCCATATTCTTCCAGCAGTTTTATTAAAGTAGGATTTTGAGTTCTATCTTCGAAAGCTCCTGAATAAAACTGTCTAGTAAAATTCTAGTGTTATTATCTTATATCCGATTGCGACTTAATTCTTAATTGTTTTTGAAAAAACCTTCGTTCATGGTAATATAGAGTACTTGACATCTTTCTGTGTGGTTTCAACGTTTTCGTTCTGGTGTAGAGGTGGTCGAAAATGCGCCACGCTCCGGAAAATCGCTGAATTGGTCAAAAGAGACCGGCATAGTAGCAGCCGTAGCATCGGTCAAGAGCTGGGCATGAGTGATAAAAAATTCATTTCAATTTCAATAAAAAAAAAATTCAATAAAAATACCGCAAGACTTTTTTGACAACCCATTATTAATTTCCATTAGACTCACTGACCTTAAATGAAACATTTGGGCTTACTAAAATAACCGATAGCCAACCGCGCACTTCGGTTTAGTGACAAAGGCGTGTCTAACGGTTAAATTTATGCTAAATTCCACTACTTATACATTTTTATTCATTTCGGTACTCATTATTTAGCTACCTTAAAAGATAAAAGATCGACTTATATTTTTCCGCTGAAATTCTGTTGTGATTTTTCATTAGTTTTATGAACAGCAAAAGTATTAGCAGAGGACGACTAACGGATACCTTATTATTCCATACATATTCAGTTTATGGTTTAAAGGATATGAGATCAGAACTTTGGAAAGGAAATAGGTGCTATTAAACTAAAGGCTCTTTAAAAAAGTGAAGCTCAGCAGCTGTGAGCAAATATTTCATCTAAATTGCTGCCACTTGCTGAGCTCTAGAAATGCAGAAGCACGACATGGTATATTCGATAAAATAAAATAACACAATTTTAGATACGTGTGCACAGCAAGCGAGCAAAAAGTGGAAACCTGCTACACGCCATGCGGTTCATTGATTTTAAATTTTAAACAATAAATTCTCTGCCAAGCTGGACACGCCAAAATTTCATAACTCCCCAAACTGCAGACGCCGGTGCGCGCACATTCGCTCCAACACTTATGCTTCGATTTCATTTTGGCGAATTGGTGCATGTATGTTTGTGTGCTCGCATAAACACACTTCCCCATACATATGCATTTATCTATATGACTCAAAGCGGCACTTTGCTTGTTTCCGCCCGAATTTCTTGATGTGCATACATACAGAAGCCCATATAGCTGTATATGTAGCTGTGTGTCTATGTGTGAAATTTTACCCGCATTGCGCGCACGATGGGAAGCGAAAGCAACGAGGGCCGAAATAAGCGTTTACGGGAATATAGTGGCTCAGCCATAGCGTATTTCGCCGATAAAAAAAATTGCATGTGCATATGTGTGTGTGTGCGGACGAGTATTGTTGCATGTGCTCCCTCGCTGTTTGCTCAGCGTGCACAAAATTCAAGTGCTTCCACTTTTTCAATTCGCAGCGCATTGCCACACCCCGAGTGGGTGGAGTGCCGGCTGCCCGCTGATCGCAAGCTTGCTAAACTCGGATTAAATTTCAACTCGTATGCACATGAATAATTTTACGGTTATTTGAACGTTAATCCCCTTTATACTCGCGCCCTCATCCTTTTGACCAACTGCACCGATTTGTTCGGTGCGATTTTTGTTTTCATTTTCTCACCACTTACGTGTGAGCTTTTCCACAGACACTCGGGTTTGCTGTCCGGATGCTTGAATATTATCGCATTTAAGTTATAGTTTTCGTTTAAGTACAAATTGGAAAAAAAACTGCATTACCAAGCGCAACTAAAGTCAGAATGAACAGACAGTTAAGGAACCTAATTTGAGAACTTAGCGTATCTAGTGGTGCAATAACTTCCAAGAATATTTTTACAAACAATATTCGTTGTATACACTATATACATACACTACTATACATGTAACTATACATGTGTACTTATATCTCCACTGAATTTATGACGATAAATCAGGGTTCGATAGAAAAAAGTAACATTATTATTTTTAAAAAAAGTTATTATCATATACCGGAGACGAAGTATTCGTAACATATGCCGAATAAAATAAGAAAGGGTCAATAAGCTACCTGCTACTATAATACGATTTTGTTGAGACACTCAAAGTGCGCCAACACGAAAACGATCTCAGATGCAATAAGATTTGATCAGGGACTGTTGGCATATTCTCAAAAGCAAAATCACATTTGCAACTAATGTGTTGACATTGAAACAATTTAATGATCTCCGATATCTTATTCAGACTGGTTGATTAAAAAGTATGGTGAATATCGGTCGGTTGTTGGTTTTCCAGGTCTAAAGCCACACTGATAAGGTCCAATCAGTTTGCTAACGGTGTGCTTTAATCTTTCACACAATATGTTCTATAGAATATATGTGATGTAGATTAGGCTTATCCCACGGTAGTTGGCGCAGAATGTGGGGTCCACTTAAATTCCAATCGTTGGGCATGCTTTCATCCGGCCATATCTTACACAGAAGCTGATGCATGCTTATCACTTCTACGCCGCCGTGTTTGAAAAGCTGGACCGGCAATTCATCGACCCCCACGGCTTTGTTGTTCTTCAGACAGGTAATTGCTATTCGAACTTCTTCATGGTCAGGCAATGGAACGTCTACTCCATCGTCATCGATTGAGGACTCGGGTACGCTTATGCTTTCACTGCCATTCAGCAGGCTGGAAAAGTGTTCCCTCCATAATTTTAGTATGCTCTGGGCTTCGTTTACTACACCACATCCTTGGGTTCTACAAGAGTATGCTTCGATCTTGACACCTTCTGTTAGTCGCCGCATTTTTTCGTATAATTTTTGAGCATTACGCTTATCGGCCAGCTTGTCAAGCTCTTCATATTCTGTGTGCAAATGCGTCTCACTTCCCTCCTTAACTCTCGGTATTTTCGAGCATAGCCCCTGTCGCCCAGCTTTTCGAGTTCTTCTTACTCACGCATTTCGGCCACTCCATTTTTATGTCTGCGAATGAGTCTCGCTTTCCTTTTTAACACTCGGTATCTATTCCACCCGCGCGTACTGTGGTCAATCGTAACGTTGCGAGGTAAGCAGTCAGTTTTCTCTTCGCTGCAACACAGCAGTCCTCGTCGTACCAGCTGTTCTTTTGCATTTTTTGGAAAACCAATGGTTTCGGTTGCAGCTGTATGTAAGGAGTTTGAAATGCCGCCCCACAGTCCCTTTATATCGAGTTATTATAGAGTGCTCTCAGAGAGCAGAAGTGCATGTCGAGTAGAAAATCGTTCGGCTACCTGTAGTGATTGCAGTTTCTTCACGTCGAACCTTCCTTTTTTTGTTGACTTGCGTTTTTTGCTGCACAGAGGCGGGTGCAAATATTGGCTGCAACAATATGGTAGTCCGAGTCGATGTTAGGACGTACGCACGTATTGAACACTGGAAACGTATCTTTCGTCTAACACAACATGATCGATCTGGTTAGTGGCTTTTCGATCCGGAGACAGCCAGGTAGCTTGATGTATTTTCTTATGCTGGAAGCTAGTACCGCAGATAACCATATTTCGGGCCCCGGCGAAGTCGATCAGACTCAACCCATTTGTGGATGTTTCGTTGTGGAGGCTGACAAAGATATCTTCTTTACACACCCTTGCGTTAAAGTATTAAGGGGGTCTCTCATCCGAGGCAGTTGGTAACCCAAATCCAGTGCACAACCCTGCGGAGGGGATGTTTCGCCTTCTCACTTTCGCTCGCCTTCAAACGGATGTTCTTTGACTACCCAGAGGATACTTGGTCATAGACCGAAAGTCGTGAGCTGCTTGAGCTACTATATGTAAAAGAATCGTTGGCCATTTGCCCGGAACAGCCGATATCGGACCGATGCAAATTTAATATATCAATTCAGCGTCTTCTTACGAGCACTTGCTTGTGGATACGATATAAACACGGAGGCATTCAGACTTTACGCAATGGAAACACACACAGAACTTTAATTCATGGAGCAGACATAATCAATCATTTTTCGCTTCGAATTGGTATGATGTCCGAGGAAGCGCTTGAAGCCAGAAATAAAGATTATCGGAACATCTGTGAAAATAATACCAGAAAAAATTGCAGAAAAAATACAATGGAAGATATAATTAACGCTCTTTTTGTTTCTTCCGATCCCTTAATATCTTCATTGTCCAACGGCTCATCAATTTCCTATTCCAGAAATATTAGTTTCGATAAGGAATTTAAAAGCTTGCTTATAATGCATCATTTTGAAGATGATTTCTCTGAATCTGATACTGAAGAATCTGATTAATATTTCTTTATAATATGGTTTCTCTTTGAGTTGACAATTTTTTTCTTATTTTTTATATGCATACATGGTGGAAAATGTTTATTGAATTAAAAACAAAATAAAAAATTAAAAAAAAATTAAAAATTAAAAAAAAAAATCATTTTTTTTCCAAAAATTGTCTGATTTTTTTCTGAATTGAGAAAAAAAAAATTTGAAGATATCTTCTTTACTTTGGAAGCTATGACTAAAATGCCGCTAGCGAAGCCAAATTGGCCACTGTGCGATGTAGCAATAGTACCCATACAAACTGAATGAATAAAGTTAAGTTTTTGTATGGAAAACTTTTTTATTTGTCAAAAAATATTTTCTTATAGCGGGATTCTGTAACCAGTCTCTAGTCTCTATTTGAGACATTTTGAGGCAAAGTCTCTATTTGAGACTAGTTACTATTCACTAAACAGTCTCTAGCGTTAGTCTCAGAATATTGAGACCTGGTAGTTAGCAGGTCACAAAACTAAAAAGAACTCTTGTCTGTCATTTTGAATATACTGAATAGAGATCATCATAGATATTAATCGATTGTCGTTTCTTTATATTTTGTAAGCAACTCAAACACGAAAAGGTTAATAATAAATCAATTTTACATAAATTTCGTAAATATTATCAAACAAAGTCAACAGATATTTTTATTTTCATTGATAATTATGTTTTTTGACTATGTTATAGAAAATTTAATATTTGTTTTCGACATATTTATTTTCATTCAAGTGTAAAAACATCTCTGAATAATGAAATGTAATAGATTTTGTGACTGTCACTTACAGAATAGCAATATCATCTCAAGTCTCAAAAATTGTCTCTAACTTAAAATCTCAAATTTAGAGACTTGAGACTGTCTCAAGTTACAGAATCGCACGGTTAAGCTCTTGTACTGAAAACTATTTTATTTGTGAATGGTATACATTCTTCGCTGCAACTGAAGCTAACCTGTTTTCTTATTTTTGTTTTTATAAAGAAAATTTCACTAAATATTTTACATACATACATTCCTTGATTTTTAGCCATTCCGAATTCGCTCCAATCAGTATATTGTGTATAATGCTAACATAAGTAATACTGCTTTACAACATAACTCAATATACGAGTATTCCTATTGAAAACAGCATAAAACCATTTAATTCGGCTCGGTTGTAGGTTTCCCTGTAAAAATAAAAAATTGGCTATTTATTTACTGCCGGCGTTTTTGATGTTGAAAATATGAGTAAATTATATCTCACACATATTACCCGACGAAATATTTGCATAAAAAGGCGTAGCTGTAAAATTTGTGTCAATAGGAGTATAAGAGCGAATTGGCAATGTCACATAAGTAAGCAACCCAGTGGATTTTATGAAAGGTGGCCCTTAGCACCTGTAGGGCAGAGAAATATTAGCGTTGAGGGATTTGAAATTGACTCTATTACATTCGCATCCGCATACGTGTACTATATTATATGGGTGTATAAAAAAAATAAGGCTACGTAGACGATGGAGCCACAAAGCTGTTCGTATTCATATTGAACCAAATTGAGATAAATGATTATGTAAAAGAAATGAGACAAGCTTGACGTTAAGTACAAGAGGAATGTGAGCAAAAACAGGAGCTGCATAAGAAAATGTGAAAGAGCTTTGAAAAAAAATTTAGTGGATTTTTGCATGTACATTTCTTTGCTGCTTTCTTTTGAACAAACTGGAATAAATGAAAAAACTTGCAACTGACAATTTAATACTTCCAACGTATTCTCCCACCCACCAAGTGCAGCAATATTGGCATACAAGTGCATATCTTATCCAGCAATTGAAAGTTTTCTCATGACAACAAATACAAATTGTTTAGAAAAAAATTTCAATCTTACTGCCTTACTACTGCGCACATGAAATGGCAAATATTTCAATGGAAAGTTAGCCTTCGAAAAGAAATACGAAAAATTATAAAAAAAGGAAAGAGCAAAAAATTAAAGTAATCGGAGACAATATAAAGTTTTCCTTAAGCAATCTTTTCCATCGTTATAAGTTTACTCGCTTTTGTGATAAGTTCACCGTAGACGATGTGTATACCTATGAATGCTACTCCATGAGCCTTAAGTTCAAACTAAGACTGGAGAAGAATCAAAAAGTATGGTATAAAAACCACATTTTATAAGAGTTCACTAAATAGATAATACGTCAATTTTTAGGACATGGGAATATTTATTGAAAGAATCAATGAGTAATTCGATATCACAAGCATATGATAACTGTAGGGTTAATTCTGAAATTTCGGTATAGCATTGAATTACTTCTGCAATATATGTACATATACACATGAAAGAAGCATGTTTAAAAAGTAAAGAGAGTTTAAAAAAAAATATTTATTCGTTGTCTACATTTATGTTGTTGCCTTGAAAATAGTCCCCACTCGTTATTTTGCATTTATGCCAGCGCTTCATCCAATCGGTGAAACACATCTCAACACATCGACCTTTGACGATACGTTTTTAATGTCATCTATTTTCGTAAAACAACGGCTCTTTAAGGTACTCTCTATTTTTAGATAAAGGAAAAAGTCACACGGATTCATGACTCGAATTAGTTTTGCCCAATAATTCACAAACAAGCAACGATATGTGAGCTTTTAACAAACGAAAATCGCCAACGTCTAACCCTAGTAGCTGCTACGACAAAGTAAGCAATGAATACAGTTGACAATTGGGCCCTTCAAACCTGAGAATCATTATTATTACCGTTATTTTCTGAGTACACCTATTAATACTTTCTTTTTATAATTCCCCCACTGAAAGGATCATATACTCTCCATTTTTTTCCTAGAAAATGTTTATTACGAGTATTACTTGGTTGAATACTTTTAAACTATTAATTATTTTATTCATTATTCTATCTTAAAAGTGAGCCGATATGTGAGAATAACCTTAGTTGGCGGAACATGTTACCCCAACCTCACCATACATTTATAAAAAGGGTGATCCAGGTCTTATTTCAATGAATTTTTTGATGGATCCCGCGTGAGCCATGTCAAGCTGTTTTTATTTTTGTACAATATTCTTCGGCATTTCATTATGGAAAAACTTACGCCTGAACAACGTTTACAGATCGTTCAACTTCATTACGAAAATTCACGTTCTGTAAAGAACGTTTTTATCGCATTTCGATCAACTTATGGTCAACATAATCGGCCTACTGAGCGTACTATTCACGACACCATCACCCATCTTGAACCGAATAGACCACACCAGAACGCTTTGAAGAAAATAAAGCAGCCGTAGCTGACAGCGTATACGACGATCGTGCAGAGTCGATTCGGTACCGTTCGCAGCAACTCGGACTCACGTATGGAACGATTTAGTGCAATTTACGTCGAGATCTTAAGTTGAAAGTGTACAAAATACTACATATGCAAGAAGTGAATTCGCTTGACCTTCCCAGCGATTCGCTCTATCAACTCTTAAAAAGTTCTAAGAAGATAAGACGTTTTCGACCAGCGAAGATGCCCATTTCTGGCTCAATGCGTAAGTAAACATGCAAAATTGCAGCATTTGGGACGAAGAGTAACCTCAAGGAATTCAAGAGCTGCCATTTTATCTAGAAAAACAACGGTTTGGAGTTGTTTCTGGGTCGGTGGAATCGCCCATATTTCTTCAAAAATTTTGCCGGTGAGTCATCGAAAATTGGACTCGACGGATGGTTCTTCAGAAAAGTGGAAAGCATCGAATTGGGTCACCCTATATATAGATATGCAGTATAGTATATATAGAACGTATGTTATTATTTAATATTCCTCTAATTGTTAGGTGAAAGCATTCGATTAGAAATCCGAATGTAACATGTTAGAAAGATACTTCTAATAAATCTCTAGATTTTATAATCAAACGCATAGAGCGATTTAAGTCATTTCTTTATTGGAACTCAAGAAAAGATATCCGCTGAGCTTCATTTAGACACTTTATATTATAAAATTTATAATTAACATTAACTAAAATTATCTGAAGTTTCATTCAAGAAAGAGCGATTTCACCAATCACCCCGGCCACAAAAGTATGCAGATTTCTATTCCTCGATGATATATTGTTTGATATAGTCATAGTTATAGTATCGGAAACGTTTAGGAATTATAAATGCATACTAGAAGAGTAAAACCAATTAATGTTTCCCATAGATTATCAAAACAAAGAATATGGGTAAATACTCGATCCATTGAGTTAGAGTAGTGAACTCGCCATTTATACTCGTGACCTTAAGTTACTTGTCACAATGGTAAATTATTACCATGATTACCACAGAGACCGAATACTAAGCTCCCCAACGCATGCGCATCAACTCATTGACTCTAAATGGCAATATTGCAGTAATCTCACTTCTTGAAATATCAGAATTTCTGTTTACACCACTCAAAACGTTTTCAAGTTGCACCGGCACGTCATTTGTAACGTTAACTGACGAGGTCTTTATTCTCCTCAGTTATTCCAGCACTTAGCAATTACAACGTGCTTTCGTAAATACGAATGCGAGTACATTCTCTAATTGTTTGCACTTGTAGCGCTGTCGAAAACGGCACACCTTCTCTCTCAGCACCCAGCTATTGTTTAATTTGAATGCCAGACACGTTTCGCACGAATTTAAAAGCGAAACATTGTTTAGTTTCATTTTGTTTAATTTCACTGAGCATGATGTCCTTCAATACTACGCCTTGGCATTTACAACAGTGTCGGGTGAAAATCACAATCACAATGCAACGAGGTGTTGGTCGAATATCCTTCCTTTTCTATGTCCCTACTCTTTTTCTTTCACTGTTTCTGTTTCTGTGCCTTGTTTTTTTTTATTTTCTATGCCGGATTCACCACTTCGTTGCCAATAAAACCACTTTACACATTTCACAAAGTAGTTCCATGCTTCGGCTTGCTTCTCGCTGGCATCGTTATTACCGTTGCTTGCATCCTGCTTTGTTTGTTTTCAATTTTTTCTCACGCTTTTTATGGAAGTCTTTTTTGCAATTTTATTTTAATTCACTTTTTGTTGTACACGTGGTTGTACGTTTGTCAAGGGTATTAAGGTTATGTTTATTCAAGGAACTTATTGGATTGGCTGCACTAAAGCGTCGTTCCGCCTACCGAACTGAGTTGCTGGTGCCCCCTCTTGGAACTTCAATGGTTTCAAAGGTGTTTGTCTAATGAAAAAACAGAATATGCTTAATTTGAGGATCAAGGAGATTTTCACTGGCAAGAAGAGCTTTTACAATTTTAATGGAAGGTAGGTAAAGATGGATGTCCAGACGAACTCCTGATATATTATATGAAAAAATTAGAGAGTACTTTTTGATCTGAAATCGAGGTATCACTACAAAGCTTAGATATATGATTGTGACACTAGTGAGGACGGATTATCATTAGAAAAATTTTCCACAGTTATCTAATATGCAATGAGGATTACAAGTGGTGACTCAGATTTATTTAAGTTGGATATGGAACTGTTACGAATACTTCGGATAACGAACGAAGACTAGTCGGAGTTGTGAACAACTTTATCTATTTAACTTCGAAATACGAAGTTATTCTTTTCATAAACCATACTTGATTTTGATCAGTCTTTAATATAATTATGTAGTGTCTGCCTGCTTAGAAAAACCGAATCGAATATTGCTGTATATACATATCTGTTGACCTACATCCTAATGCAATATAATATACCAGGATTGTGCCCGAAATCAGTTCCTCCTTACGTCTTGTACCTTCGTTTGCTCCGCGTGACATTTTTTATTCGTTGACACAATTGCACTCAGCGCGCCTTTTTTCAATTATCCTTCGGTTCCCAACTTTGCCTTTGTCTGTGGCGCCCGCCGCAGGACGCCGCCACCGTCATTCAAGCACCCGTTCCTATTGTTGTTTACTTATTTAACACACCACTAGGTGACACTAATGCTCGTTCAAGCCGCCTTCGTCACTGAACGCGTCGGCACACCTTCTCCTCGCTCTAAATATGGTCGTCTATGGTATATTCCGTCTATTGTGTTCAGCTGAGTATGAGTATTTGGCGTACTTTCTTTTCACAGTCGCTGATTATTATCTGTGCGCGTGTTGCATGCAATCAAATGAAGCGTTAAAAGTTGGCGGAACGAACTTATGCCGGTTGTGACAACCAATTCGGTGGATTGGCATCATTGTTGTTGTTACATTCACTTCATTCTTCCATTTCTCTCGACCTTGGTATTTATTTATTCGATTGTCTGTTTTAGTTTATGTAAATTAAATGCATTTGTATTGGTCTCCTACGCAAATTAAAAGCGACTGCCAGGTAATGCATAACTTAGTAGAGTGCATTATTTTTTTTATTGTGTGTTTTTATAATTTAAGTGAGTTTTATTGCAGACCGTGTTGGATTTAACTAGAACCGAAATCTTTCATTTGATCTCTATGGGTTTAGGGTACAAAAGAACACAATCCCCTATTAGCAAACCACCGATGGAAAGTTTTCGAGGTAGATAATACAGTAGTAATCTCCCATTATCCCTTGGGATCCATTATCTTGTAATAAATTTTGAATAGGGAAAAGCTGCAGACCCGAAGTACGGTAGTCTTTCACGCTACATAAGCACAATACGAAGAGGTTTCTGTGTCGCTTTGTCAC
Source organism: Bactrocera tryoni (assembly GCF_016617805.1). Lineage (NCBI taxonomy): Eukaryota > Metazoa > Arthropoda > Insecta > Diptera > Tephritidae > Bactrocera > Bactrocera tryoni. Next base: position 34,200,374 of record NC_052500.1, on the reverse strand, counting down.
AATTCTTGTATTTAAGACCAAGAAAAAGAGATATTCACACGACAGATTATCTCCGAAGATTGGTGGAGCTGTTCGATCGACTTTCTTTAAGGAGACTATATAGAAAAAAACCGCCATTTCCAAAAATAATATTGACGCTTTTGCAATATCATAAGCTGGTGTCATTGTACTGAAAGTATGATTGATTAAGTCCATATTTGGTTAAGTTTTGATTCCATGAAAAGATGTTATTTGCAATTCATGGATGGTAAGTAATTTACTTCTTTTCTATTAAGCTTTCAGCTCTTGACGGTATTCAAGCTTCGTAATAAGGAAGTGCTAATACTCTCTCCCTCTCCATTAGTAGTCAATATAAGCTAATTAAATTAACTTTATTTAAGCCCACATATTAGCAAAGCAAATCGGTTGTTGGTCTAGTGCTATTATAGCTAGGTACATTATTTGCTGTTGATTCACACTTCGTGATTAAAATGCCTCTGAGATATTGGTCCGAGTTTCAGCCAAGCCTAAATCAGAGATGATATATATCTTATTCTGATAAATGTGTAATTCGGTTTGATATAAATTCTCAAGTTGTCAGAGTTCTCCTCCTCACAAAGAATTTCTTAGCGTGAGAGAATATACACATTTATAATCATAAGTACGGTGGTAACTCTGCAAAAATTAATTATAAAATATAATGAATAGTATTATCAACAAATTATTAACTGTACGCGTGTAAGTAAGACTATTAGCTCTCATGGTATATCGGACAGAGTTGTATTTGGAATTCCTGTCTTAGCATAAAACTATAAACTTCGAAGCATCCTCAGGCGGCCAACGAATTTTTATTACTATCTAATTCATTAATTATCCAATTTTTGTGAGAATAACTAATGAAAACCAAGCGATCTCTTTACTTTTTAACCATCTTAACATGCAAAAACATCGAAATGAAAAATATAAGGTTATTACTACATCGACAATTTGAAAGTCTTTGTAACTTAACTTCTTTTACAATGATAAGAAATAAAGTATTTAGTCGTAATGTATTTAAGATGACCAGAAGGCTGATAACCTTGACGGCTTTGGAATCAAAATTTTACTACTCGAACTAATTGGTAAGGCTTGGGTCATAGAAATCTGGTATAAAAATAAAGAAGTGGAAAGGAAGAAAAAATTGATCTCACACAACAGGAATTCTCATTTTATATTAGCATACGGGTAAATGCCTCACTTTCGAAATTACATCTAACTACACATCCACGCACGCAAATATATAAATATTACATGCAGCGAAAAGAAAATTGTGATAAAATATTATTTACGTTAACATTAAGAAGAACATATATTATTACCAGGAAGAAGGGACTAGGCAAAATTACAACGCAGCAACAAGGTGCGAGTAGCTCTAAGCAAATATGTGCATACCAAAAATGTAAATAAATAAATAGCGTTGTATACCCACACATGTAAATGAAAAGGATTCGATCTGAGTTCTACAAAGGTGATGCTGCTTTCCTTAGTGTTTCCCTTTCAACGCCAGCGACTTGTTGCATGCTTACGGTAGGTAAACCGGAAATTTATATAAAGGTGCAAAGCCTCGCACTCACAGCATATGATTTATGCAAGGCTGAAAGTATTTATGAGCGCTTATGTGCATTTATTTTTCCATTTGAATATTGCGTACAACAGCACATCCCCATACTATACATTTGTACGTGTATGTTGGGGTTCGCAACACTACTAATGCTCAGCCAAAGACAATGACAAAGAAAAGTGCGTAAGGATGCGTAGGCCAAACCATTTAAAGTCATAAATTATAAGCAAAATGGAAATTAAATTCCATAAGGATTTCATAGCGCCTGCTGTGAAAATGGTCTGATGAGTTTTGCGCTCTTCTTTTGATTGAGGGAATACCAAAAAGGAAATTAATTCGCAAGAGCAAATAAATAAATCTTAGCTCTATCACATGTTTGGCGTTAATAAACGAAGCTCAAGAAAAAATGTGTTAAAGACCTTAACGGGTCGAATTCATTAGCTTTCAACATAAATGCGGCAGTTTTCTTCCCTACTCCTTCGTACCAAATGAATATTTTTTGTTGTTTAGGAGAAGTTTTTGGCTCCCTATGATAGTGATAGGAATCTACTGAGATATTTTTAGACATACTATGATACTGGAAAATAAACTCATAGCTGAAGATGTTAAACTTTCATAACTAACATTGGTTTCGTTAATGTGGTAAATAATACAGTGTTAAATTCGGACGGAATTAAAGTTCACTAAAAGTGAAATTTTGCTTGAATGTTGATGAAATAAGAATACGTATTAGACTTACATACATAATTAAATAGTTAGGTCAGCATGTTTTTCAAGCTACTGTGCTCTTCTAATAACTCAGTTGGAGATTGGGATATACAGTGGGGAGCAAAAATGGGTACAAGTTTGTAATTCGTCTCTTTATATCTGCATAAGTATAAAAGTAGCGAAGAAATTTTAAAAAGCTTTTTATCCTTTTAGTTCATGTTCATGTATAAAAAATAATAAATTATGCGCCCGTTACGCATTCAATAAAAAATATTAAAGTTTGCATTTTTCAGGACTTAAATAAAACCGAGATTAGGAAGGTCAAGAGGTTTTCTTGGAGAGCCTTTTACGAAAGCTTAGAGGGCTGTCATGAATGCTCTAGTTTTAGACATATTCTTGCAAATAATCCTATCTCATTATAGTACCTTAGAGATGGATCTGCTAACTCGCTACAGTTTCGGCTTCAGAAAAAGTGTCCCTTGGAGAGCTTTAGGATGGCTATACAACCTTCTCTCCTAGTTCCTCCTGGACGAGCGACGTCTCACATGGGCTTTACTTTTTTAAACCGTTCAAGTCTCCGAGACCCGGCAGTTGATTGACCCCCATCTACTCGAACTACATCAGATTATGGCAAGCTTCCGGTAGCTTAGTGGCAGATTAGTATGGCGTTTGTCTCAAAGATAAGCAAAAGCTCCCACATTATTACCAAGACAAAGGCCAACCAGTCTCTCCTCGTTTCTATTGAAAACTCTGAAGAGACTAATGAACCTATATATTAGGGGTCGAATTCAAAGGAACTGCTTATTAAATACTCAGCATGCCTACAGCAAAGGTGATAAGTCTGTCGAAACTGCCTTGCACTCGGAAGTGTCATAGTTGGAGGGAGCCCTCAAACATAAAGAAAGAATGAGGGTACCTCTCTTAATATCGAGAGCACATTCAACAACGTACGGGCGGATGCGATTATGGGAGCTTTGAATAAGTTTAAGATCGAAGCTAATTTCAAGCATATCACATATAGTTTCGTTTGCAAAACCAACAGAACAGTTTGGAGTGCATTGTTCGGACGCTCTTTGACAAAGCTGTATGGATCGTCACTTCCTTCTTTATTATACTGCTTTACTCGACACAAAAATTGGAATATCTCGATAGACACATCTTTGGTGAACCAAGCAAAGTTTCTGGCCTGTTTAATTAAATTTGCTTCGCCGATCGATGAGGATCTGCGGACCCACCTTTTTGGAGTTTTGGGTAACACAAAGTACGAATATCTGTCCCAGAGGGATTCACCGATTTTGGATCAACCCTACGACCCAACCTAACCTCAACCTTACAAAGAAATAGAAAAAACGGTTTTGTGGTGAGAAAAAATTGCGTTTTCCGAGAATAGGTGAGCTGTGTTGCTGCAGCTTTTTATTAGTCTAGCACTTGCACTACCCGGAAGTAAGCCTGTGCTTTGTCCAGTCTTGTAGTGGTTTGCTATTTGCTGAACTTATCTACTGACCACCATTGGCCAAGATTACTTTGAAGGCAAAGCAAATTATGAAGCATTACGTGAACCTTGTTTCGGTATGTAAATTGTAGCTCTTCTTTATTATTTAATCTGTTTGACCAGATATCCGTATGTATCGGACGGTTTGGAAGTGATAGCTCGCATTAATAATTAAAGTTGTAATTTTCAATCCATCAGGAAACAGTATTCTAATTTTCTAATCCTTTTGATTCTCACAAATATTAAATACCAGCTTTTTCCGAAATTTTACCCATCTGTGTAGTTTTGATTCTTGTCGACACTGCTCTGAAAGAATGTTAATGAATGGTTTCCACCTCCAATCACATTTCCAGCACTTTTTTTGTTATTGTCAGACCACAATGAGTAAGCTATTCGTAATTAATAATGGTAATGAAAAATTTTAAGATCCCTATATAATAATCAATGTTTCGAATGTTAGAGCCATTCAATAAAGTAAAAACCCAAACCATTTAATTTTTTCGCTGTTTTGATAGTTTCTTGGTGGTTGATTTACGAAGTCCTTCACAGCGAATTATGTAGTGGAAATAACATCCATAAATCTGTTTTAAACACTTGAAGAACTTCAGAAGTAATGCAATATATTTCACACCGAACTTAAAACCGTAATACCTTCTAACTCTAAAGGGTGAAAGCTATAATAAAAACTAAAATCCAGCTATCACTACAAAAATCTTGTTTCTGAAGTGTCGTAATGTCATACAAACTCATAATCCCATCAAGTGTAGAGCGACTTTCGACTATTTGTCAAGAGCTTGAGTGACAGCAATTTAGTTTGTTGTTGCCACAATCACTTCATAGTGGTACGAAAGTTGCAGCAACGTCATTTTGGCGTTTCGCTTCACGAAATATGCGCCACCATGTAGGCTGCTTTCAAATATGTATTCACCCGGCTTGTACGTTAGTATACTATATGCGAGAGCACCAACATGCATGCTTGCGCTCAGAGCGTTTGGCACTCTATTCAATTGCACCCTCTATCCACTTCATCATTACATTATGGTGGCCTCAATGAAATGTTGCACCATGCCTTTGTGGCGCACTTGCCGCCACCTATTTAGAGGAGTGTGTGTGTGATTGCACGAAACATGTTATACTGCAGAAACAACAACAACAAATACAAGCTCATGGAAAATACTTGCGAGAAGCGAGTGCCATTTATTTTTTGGCGTTTTGTGTTTTTATGTCGGGCTTTTTTTAATTTTAGTCGCCGTTTTATTTGCGTTTGCCATTACTCTTTGCGCTTTGAAATTAGCCAAATAAAGCTGAAATAGAGCAAGGCGTGTTTTTTCGTGACCGAACGGCTGCTTCCACAGGCAAATTCAGTTTTCGTGTGCTTGCATTTGTTGTGTATCATTTTGCCTTGACAGCTCACGCTTTTGACGGTCGAAAGTATTCAGAAACATCTCATTAATAACATTGCTTGGCATCATATTTTTACATGTACATAGAAGTGTATATGGAAATATCTATAAAGGACATTTAGTGGAAGCTTTTGATTCTTCATGCCCTTTATCCTTTTCTTTTTGCCGCGGAACAAATCTGCTCAACAAATCTGTGTTCTGCTTTAATCTTTCTGTGGCGTATCCAATATATGTACATGATTCTTTGAGGAGTCGATAAACATCAAGTATGTTAAAAAATTTTTTCCTAAGATAACTCACATATTGACCGGTATATGGAATGAAATTCTTTATGTTAAGTATAACAGGATGGGGGAAGAATCGCACATATGTATGTAACGTAATTGTAATCCAATAATCATCTCTTACACAAAAATATTCGAAACTGGATAGTAAGAGAGAGTAGGAGGATCAAGATACCGATGTGACTGTGATATGTGGACTTCAGTTCCTATATTTGACCTTATACCTAAAATATAGTTTGAGATATATTAACCAAATTATTTCTTCAATTGTTTTGCTAAAAATAACATAGGTCTACAGTTTGGTTGCTTTAGATATAAGATAGATTTTGAATATATTTGAACCCACAGTTCATGAAACTGTCAAGGATTTTGTGAGATTTGATCTCGTTTATTTTTAAATCCTTATTTCCTAAAAAAATCAGAATACTTGAAACAAAGTAAGAGTTAAATTTATAATGTCAATTTTGTATACATTTAGGTAAACCGAGAGAAAAATGTCGAAAATACGTGTAATATTTCAATAAAAAGCGTTTATAATATAACGATCTTAACAACCTTTCTTTGATCACTTTTACATTCTATAATTCGCATAATTATCCGAAAATAGAGATAAGCCCTATTAATATCACACATAAGGTCTTTTCGAACATAGTGTGTGAATGATTAAAACTCACCGTGAACAACAAAATCTACTGTCGACCAGATTTTCACCATGCGCCAAATCCTGGAAAAGAACCATGAAAGGGAGATCGGTAAACACCACCTCTTCGTCGGTTTTAAAGCCGCCATCGACAGCAATGACGCTATGTCTGAACTTGGCATCCCCGAAAAGCTGCCTAAACTGACGTTGAGCAACACCAAAAGCTCCGTCATAATCAGAATGAGCTCTCCGAACCGTTCGATATCTTACTACTTATCTATTGCTGGAGAATACGAATTCTTCAAGTCCTTAATTATTCTCGAACTATAATATGGTGCGAATTCATGGAGAATGACATCATCCGATGAGTCGGCCTTAGGAGTGTTTGAGAGAAAGGATTTGTGGCGCATTGGCCACGGCGAATACCGCAGTCAATGGAACGATGAGCAATACGAGATATACGAGGACATAGTTAAGAATCAAGAGACAACGGCAGCGTTGGCAGGGTTCTGTTGTCCGGATTGATGAGATCACTCCCATTTTCAAGGTTTGCTATTCAGTATACGTCGGTGGAAGCAAAGGAAAAGGAAGACCTCCACTCCGTTGGAGAATCGGCGCGAAATAGCGAAAAGAAGAAACGACTGTTTGTTACCAAGTATGATTTTATCCAGTATTATATATACACATATTTATACATACCCACCTCTCCTCTATATTCTTAACTCCGTAGATACTCTTTGTTGCAAAATCTGGCAATTAAATCGCTTTTGAGAAATACCCGGATTTTATCGCTTTTCCAGTTTTTTACGCGGCCATTCCAAACCTATATATAGCTTACAAACGATGTGAAAAATGCAAATAAATATGCAATTCCTACGAATGCTTTGTGGGTATTTGAAAGCAATGGATTTTACAGCCAGTGAAATTTTTGTGCGGTTTTGCGCGAAAAACGCCTCAAATAACAAAAGCAAAGAGAGCATGCGGATAGCGAAAACGCATTTTTAAGGCGATTGCTGCCCAGGTAACCGCAGAATGTGGCGTCTCTGCCGTGCTAGGCATATACCATACCGTTCATGTACAATTTCATGTACATACATATGTACCATATATATAAATATGAATCTTGTCCCTCACATAAGAGTAGCGAAAATATGTGCAAGCGAAAATTGAGTTATATACGCCAAGTTTTAATTGCTGGTATTTAATTCTATCATTTTTATTTAAAAAAAATTTAAAAGAAAATTTTAATTTATCTTGTCCTTATAAAACATATAATTAAGTTTTCACTTTACATCATCTCTCTGTCCATGAAAAACACCTTTGTGTAAATTCATTTGCATGTGAAATTGTTGTACACATCTATATCTACCCTTGTTGTTAACCAGAATATGTAATTAAAAGTCACTACCTTTCTAATGGATTTTAAATTAACTGAATTTGCATTCACACTCGTGAGTGTGCTCTGTAGTTACACATGCATACACACATGGGGGTGTGAAGCATGATTTCTCTGCATTCGCTCATTTTCCGCATTCTAGGTTCAAGTGAAGGGACACTGTGGCACGGAAAGTAAATTAATTATACCAAACACTTTGCCATTAAATTAGTCAGATGTGTCCGAGTAAATCAAATCAACTTTGAAAAGGTCAAAGTCGGAGTCCAAGCGCATTCATGACACCAAATATTATATGTATAAGTAAAGTAATAATAGACCGGGAAGGCAAAAAATGTTATACTCGTATATAAAACTCAACTACTAACTAAAATCTGTTAAGATTGAGCAAGAGAGGAAAATTTTGATCCGGACATAATCGGAAATTAAATTCCTGCGTAGGATGGAAACTATTTAATTAAAAGTTTACCTCAAAATTAGCAATAGAAGGGCACAAAGCGATTAAATTCAAGATTTTATTATATAAAAAAGCAAAATAATACAAACATTTCCGAACAAACGTTTGATCATCCGGATAACGCCCCCTATACTAACTTAATTATGCTTATACTCTTGCAACATGTTGCTACAGGGTAACATAGTTTTGTTCATCTAACGGTTGTTTGTATTGCCTAACAATAAATAATCTATCCAAATAGCTGTACTTTTTTCAATAGCCCGTTTTGACAGACCAAGCGAGTTATGTTAGAGACTCCACCCATTATAACAATGCAGTCTACTGCAAGTTATTTTAAATACGAAATTTGAGTTTCTGTTTAATTAGCTTCTTTAATGTATACGAGGTGGGTTCAAAAAGTATAGCGAATTTTGTGTTTTTTCAAAAATTATTTATTTGTTCATGAATATCTATTTTGTCCCCTTCAAAGTAATCCCCAAGAGATATTATACACTTGTGCCAACGGTTTTTCCAATCTTCGAAGCACTTCAAAAAATCATTTTTTTTATCCTCTTCAGCTCCTCATTCGATGCCGTCTTTATCTCGTCAAGAGAAGCGTATCGTCGTCCTTTCATAGGCCTCTTCAGTTTAGGGAACAAGAAAAAGTCACAGGGGGCCAAATCTGGGGAATACGGTGGCTGCGGCATCATTAGTGTGTCGTTATTGGCCAAAAAGTCGCGCACAAGCAACGATGTGTGAGCAGGGGCGTTATCGTGGTGCAAAAGCCAATTTTTGTTCTTCCACAAATCCGGGCGTTTCTGGCGAACTGCTTCTCGCAAATTGCGCATAACTTGCAGGTAATATTCCTTATTGACCGTTCTTCCCTGTGGCAAGAACTCATGATGCACCACGCCCCTGCAATCGAAGAAAACTATCAGCAAACTGTCGCGATACTTTTTGAACACACCTCGTACAATGAATATTAAGCAATATACCGCAAACCGACCACTGTAGTTGATATTTATACCCTGAACAGGGTATATTAAGTTTGTCACACCCAGAAGGAAGCGTCGGAGATCCTAAAAAGTATATATATAAATGAGTCGATTTAACCATGTCCGTCCGTCTGTCTGTCAATCTATATATATACGAACTAGTCTCTCATTTGTGGGAACTGCCGATATCGGAGCACTATAACATAAAGCTGCCATGTAAACCGAACGATCGGAATCAAGTTCTTGTATGGAAAACTTTCGCATTTGACGTGGTATCACGAAATTTGACATGGATTACTGTTAAAGGTAACAATATAATCTCCAAAAAAAATGTTCAGAAAGGATTACTATAGCATATAGCTTCCATACAAACTGAAAACATATGTAGTTACTAACAGAAATGCACCTGTGAAGGGTATTTAGCTTCGGTGCAACCGATGTTAACGTTTTTTTCTTGTTTTTATTTACATTTGCTTTGGCGCAACTTTGTCGAAATTGATATCATGTTCTATTGCTTATTGTTCTTTGTCACAACAATATTACAAATTAACATATGTTGTAACATTGTTGCTACCATTACTCGTATTTTATTGTTTACAAACAAATTTCAAGTGGTCGAACCCGGAAATTATTTTGATGTTTACGTAAAAAATTATGAATGATTAAGTTAAGCGAAATTTTTGTATAAAAGCCATGTATTTCAATTTTATATTATTATTCAATAAAGTAATAATCAAGAAATACCAAACTCAAGTTTCTTTAATAGCGTGAGTCGTGTCAAGCTGTATTTATTTGTATTCAATGTTGTTTGGCATTTTATCATGGAGAGATTTACGAATGAACAACGTTTACAAATCGTTCAGAATTATCACGTTCTGTAAAGAATGTGTTTAGTGCGCTTCGCTCAACTTATGGTCAACATAATCGGCCTACTGAGCGTACTATGACCAACACCCATATTGAGACTCAGCATTCATTATTGGATAATATTTGACCGAACAGACCACGTCCAGCACTTAGTGAAGAAAATATAGCAGCCGTAGCAGACAGCGTATACGAAGATCGTGGAGAGTCGATTCGGTACCGTTCGCAGAAACTCGTACTGACGTATGGAACGGTTTAGTGCATTTTACGTAGAAATCTTAAGTTTAAAGAGTACAAAATACTGCATGTGCAAGAAGCGAAGCCGCTCGACCTTCCCATCGATTCGCTCTATCAGCTCTTAAAAAGTTCTAAGAATATCCGACGTTTTCGAGCAAAATTTTGTTCAATGATGAAGACGGTTTCTGGCTCAGTGGGTATGTAAACAAGTAAAATTACCGCATTTGGTACGAAGAGAAACCTGAATAGATTCAAGAGCTGTTATTTCATCCACAAAAAAATACGGTTTATGTATGCTTCATGGGCCGGTGGAATCGTCATTTGCCAGTCGAAATGCTCGAGCGAGTAATCGAAAATTGGACTCAACAGAGGGATCATCTGAGACGCAACCGCGGCCGACATTTGAAAGAAATAATCTTAAAAATATAAATGCCAAAGAATGTTGCTTCGAATGATAATAAACATTCCGCATTAGATTTGAAGTCTCTGAGTAGGGAACCTCGAAATGGATCACCCTTTATATATAAATGATCAGGACGACGAGGCGAGTTAATATCAGGGTGCAAGTGCGTGTAAGCTGTAACTTGAGTAAAAATTAAGATTACTTGGTTGACATGTCCCTCGGCACCAAAAAATTTCGGTATTTTAGATCGGCGTAATCGGATCACTGACACGTCCAAAAAACGCATTTAATCGAAAACGTATAAAGTGCCATTACTAAGTTCTAAATCAAGATAAAGAACTCAAATTTGGCACTACGATCTAACGATAGTGCAAAAAAAAAAATCGGTTGATTCCCCAGAGACGTAAAGTTTAACAATCAAAATGGAAAGAGAAAGCTTTATAGGAGCCGGTATCAATTTTTCTCTAGACTTCGGCCTAAATCTCTCTTCCATAGTTTAATGAACTCCGCTCCCTAGTTGACGTTTTCCACATTATACACATATGTATATCTCATTTGAAAATGCTTATATTCGGTTACAACCGAACTTATCCTTTCATTCCATGTTTTCAGTTATATCATGTGAAAAGTGATGCCTAACGTTTTTAATTTTAAACCACAATGTTTTTAAAGAAATTAATAATAGGTGGTGCGTCCTTTGTTGGCAAGAATTCCATAAACTCCATTAGAAAGTGAATCATATACTTTTTAATAAGATCTAATATCATCGTTGACCCCTCAACCTTATGCAGTCGATTAGGTCCTCTTAGTGGTATATTGTTTATTTCCCTTGAACACACTGCAAACCCACTATTCGCAGACGTTCTTTTTAATATCGACTTTCTGGCTTTATATCCAAATTTGTACAGACCCAACCGAATGAATTGCCTCATCGTCGTGCTGGAAATGCCAATTCAGAGTACCAAATTTATTTAAAAAACAAGTAAGGAAGGGCTAAGTTCGGGTGTCACCGAACATTTTATACTCTCGCATGATAAAGTGATAATCGAGATTTCATTATACGTTATTTACATATTTTTCAAATACCGTATTTTTGTAAAGTTTTATTCCGCTATCATCATTGGTTCCTAATGTACTATATATTATACAGAGAAGGCATCAGATGGAATTCAAAATAGCGTTATATTGGAAGAGGCGTGGTTGTAAACCGATTTCAGCCATATTTCGTACATGTCATCAGGGTGTTAAGAAAATATTATATACCGAATTTCATTAAAATCGGTGGAGTAGTTCCTGAGATATGGTTTTTGGTCCATAAGTGGGCGAGGCCACGCCCATTTTCAATTTTTAAAAAAAGCCTGGGTGCAGCTTTCTTCTGCAATTTCTTCCGTAAAATTTAGTGTTTCTGACGTTTTTTATTAGTCCGTTAACGCACTTTTAGTGATTTTCAACATAACCTTTGTATGGGAGGTGGGCGTGGTTATTATCCGATTTCTTCCATTTTTGAACTGTATATGGAAATGCCTGAAGGAAACGACTCTATAGAGTTTGGTTGACATAGCTATAGCAGTTTACGAGATATGTACAAAAAACTTAGTAGGGAGCGGGGCCACGCCCACTTTTCCAAAAAATGACGGCCAAATATGCCCCTCCCTAATGCGATCCCTTGTGCCAAATTTCACTTTAATATCTTTATTTATGGCTTAGTTATGACACTTTATAGGTTTTCGGTTTCCGCCATTTTGTGGGCGTGGCAGTTGGCCGATTTTGCCCATCTTCGAACTTAACCTGCTTATGGAGCCAAGGAATACGTGTACCAAGTTTCATCATGATATCTAAATTTTTACTCAAGTTACAGCTTGCACGGACGGACGGACGGACGGACGGACAGACGGACGGACGGACAGACAGACATCCGGATTTCGACTCTACTCGTCACCCTGATCACTTTGGTATATATAACCCTATATCTGACTCTTTTAGTTTTAGGACTTACAAACAACCGTTATGTGAACAAAACTATAATACTCTCCTTAGCAACATTGTTGCGAGAGTATAAAAACGAGTAATGTTGTGGCAGGAATGCAAATTAGAGTGACCAGATAGCAATTAATTTTAATTATTTATAATGTTTTCTCACCACAGAGGGTGGTATATATATGTGTATATAAATTCAGTTAAATTAAAGTATTATTTATCTTTATTATTATTTTACTTAAGATTGGTAGTTCCATTATGAGAGGAGCTGCTCCGAATACGTAGTACTTTATCTTTTCTTATGCCCAATGGTCTTTCAAAGTAGTTTTCAGTGAGCCTTCCGATATTCCAACGATGATAATAAAATATCTGACTGTTAATCGTAGATCCTCTAGCACCAATTCTTTTATTTTATTTTGACCCTCTTGGAATAATTCGTACCAATCAAAAACCCTTGTTCAAGTCAAAAAATTACCAGCGAAAGCCTTTTCCAACATTCTGAAGGTTTCAGCACTAGAAATTTGATTTAGCATACAAAATTTAAAGAAACTTCTTTGTTGAAAAAATTATTTTTCTTCTTTACTGGCGTGTAGACACCGCTTAAGTGGTTATAGCCGAATTTACAATTGGAGATTTATAGAAGATTGTACCTGCTCGATTAAGCCCTGTAGATCGAATAATTTCGCCACGCTGTAGATTGAACGATAGGGAGCCGCCTTGTCTGAAACATCGTTTGTTATCAAACGGCTCGGAGAGGTCCTTCCCGATCTTCACGGAGCTTTTGGTGTTTCTCAACGTCAGTTTACTCAGCCGTATTAGTTTTGCAGGGATACCAAATTCAGACATCGCGGCTTAAAGGCAGCTTCTTTTCGTTCTGTTAAAAGCAGATTTAAAATCGACGAAGAGGTGGTGTGTGTCGATACTCTTTTCGCGGGTATTTTCCAAGAATTGGCGCATGGTGAATATCTGGTCGGTTAACCATTTTTCAGGTCTAAAGCCAAACTAATAAGGTAGTATCAGTTGACGGTGGGCTTTCCCACGGTAGATGGCGCAGATTGTGGGGTCTCTTTTTTGTGGATTTGGCAGAACACACTTTCATTCTAAGCGCAGTCTATACTTTCCTCCGACCATATTCTACAAGGAAGCTGATTCATGCGCCTTATCAGTTCTTCGCCGCTGTATTTGACTAGCTCGGCCGGCAACTCATCGTACCACGCTGCTTTGTTAATCTTCAGACGGGTAATTGCTATTCAAACTTCCTCATGGTGTGGCAATGGAAAATCTGCTCCATCGTCATCGATTGGGGAATCGGATTCGCCTTCTCATGGCGTTATGTTTATGATCCATTCATATTTTTAATATGCTCGGAGCATCAGTCACTAGATCACCTCGGGGGATTCTACAAGAGTATGCTCCGGTCTTGAAACCTGTATGTATTTTCTTATGCTGTAATGTAGGAGGATGGAGTCATGTGTAGAAGTTCACGCAAGTGAGGAAAGTTCTCTGATCGCCATTCACTTGGGAGTGGCCAGAAGCGATTCTTTTACACATGGCTAAAGCAGCTCACTACTTCCGGTCTTTGACCAAGTATCCTTTGGGTAGCCAAAGAACATCCGTTCGGGGGCGAGCTAATGTGAGAAGGCGAAACATCCCCTACATAGGGTTGTGCGCTGGGTTTGGGACCCGCCACGTAAAAAGCTCACCCCAATGAAAAACCAACAGCAGCCTCGGATGAGAGACCCCCCTTTTGATGACGACCATGGCAAACGAAATAAGGATTACGAATTAAGGGCATGCACCTGGAATGTCCGGTCCCTTAATTGGGAAGGTTCCGCTGCCCAGCTGGTTGATGTCCTCGTAAAAACAAAGGCTGACATCACCGCCGTCCAAGAAATGCGATGGACGGGACAAGGACAGAGACGAGTAGGTCCTTGTGACATTTACTACAGTGGCCATATAAAGGAGCGCAAGTTTGGTGTTGGATAAGTGGTAGGAGAGAGACTCCGTCGCCGAGTACTATCATTCACTCCGGTGGATGAACGTCTAGCCACAGTTCGCATCAAAGCGAGGTTCTTCAACATATCGCTGATCTGCGCCCACGCCCCGACGGAAGAGAAAGACGATGTGACCAAAGATGCCTTCTATGAGTGCTTGGAGCGCGCTTATGAGGGCTGCCCCCGCCACGATGTCAAAATCGTGCTTGGCGACTTTAACGCCAGGGTGGGCAAAGAAGGTATATTTGGCACTACGGTCGGTAAATTCAGCCTCCACGACGAAACATCCCCAAATGGGTTGAGGCTGATTGACTTCGCCGGGGCCCGAAATATGGTTATCTGTAGTACAAGATTCCAGCATAAGAAGATTCATCAAGCTACCTGGCTGTCTCCGGATCGAAAAACTACCAACCAGATCGATCATGTTGTGATAGACGGAAGACACGTCTCCAGTGTTTTAGATGTGCGTGCGCTCCGAGGTCCTAACATCGACTCGGACCACTATCTTGTTGCAGCCAAGATTCGCACCCGCCTCTGTGCAGCAAAAACGCACGCCAACAAACACAAGGAAGGTTCGACGTCGAAAAGCTGCAATCACAACAGACTGCCGAACGATTTTCTACTCGGCTTGCACTCCTGCTCTCTGAGAGCACTCATCAACAACTCGGTATAAGGTAACTGTGGGACGGCATTTCAAACTCCTTACGCACAGCTGCAACCGAAACCATTGGTTTTCGGAAAGTGCAAAAGAACAACTGGTACGACGAGGAGTGCAGCGCCGCAGCGGACAGAAAACAGGCTGCCTACCTCGCACCGTTACGATCGACCACAACACGTGCGGGATGGGATAGATACCGGGAATTGAAGAGGGAAGCGAGACGCATCTGCAGACAGGAAAAAAAAAGAGGCCGAAATGCGTGAGCATGAAGAGATTGATAAGCTGGCCGACAGGGGTAATGCTCGAAAATTCTACGAAACAAGTAAGGAAGGGCTAAGTTCGGGTGTCACCGAACATTTTATACTCTCGCATGGTAAAGTGATAATCGAGATTTCATTATTCGTCATTTAAATATTTTTCAAATACCGTATTTTTGTAAAGTTTTATTCCGCTATCATCATTGGTTCCTAATGTTTATACTCGTATTATACAGAGAAGGCATCAGATGGAATTCAAAATAGCTTTATATTAGAAGAAGGCGTGGTTGTGAACCGATTTCACCCATATTTCGTTCATGTCATCAGGGTGTTAAGAAAACATTATATACCGAATTTCATTGAAATCGGTCTAGTAGTTCCTGAGATATGGTTCTTGGTCCATAAGTGGGCGGCGCCACGCCCATTTTCAATTTTTAAAAAAAGCCTGGATGCAGCTTCCTTCTGCCATTTCTTCCGTAAAATTTAGTGTTTCTAACGTTTTTAATGAGTCGGTTAACGCACTTTTAGTGATTTTCAACATAACCTTTGTATGGGAGGTGGGCGTGGTTATTATCCGATTTCTTCCATTTTTGAACTGTATATGGAAATGCCTTAAAAAAACGGCTCTGTAGAGTTTGGTTGACATAGCTATAGTAGTTTATGAGATATGTACAAAAAACTTAGTAGGGGCGGGGCCACGCCCACTTTTCCAAAAAAATAACGTCCAAATATGCCCCTCCCTAATGCGATCCTTTGTGCCAAATTTCACTTTAATATCTTTATTTATGGCTTAGTTATGACACTTTATAGGTTTTCGGTTTCCGCCATTTTGTGGGCGTGGCAGTGGGTCGATTTGGCCCATCTTCGAACTTAACCTTCTTATGGAGCCAAGGAATACGTGTACCAAGTGTTTCATCATGATATCTCTATTTTTACTCAAGTTACAGCGTGCACGGACGGACGGACAGACAGACGGACAGACGGACGGACAGACAGACATCCGGATTTCGACTCTACTCGTCGCCCTGATCACTTTGGTATATATAACCCTATATCTGACTCTTTTAGTTTTAGGACTTACAAACAACCGTTATGTGAACAAAACTATAATACTCTCGTTAGCAACATTGTTGCGAGAGTATAAAAATGCGGCGGCTTACAGAAGGTTTCAAGACCGGATCATACTCTTGTAGAACCCCCAAAGGTGATCTAGTCACTGATGCCCAGAGCATACTTAAATTATGGAGGGAACACTTCTCCAGCCTGCTGAATGGCAGTGAACGCACAACACCAGGGGAAGGAGAACCCGATTCCCCAATCGATGACGATGGAGCAGACGTTCCATTACCCGACCATGAAGAAGTTCGAATAGCAATTGCCCGCCTGAAGAACAACAAAGCGGCAGGGGCCGACGGATTGCCGGCCGAGCTATTCAAACACGGCGGCGAAGAACTAATAGGGAGCATGCATCAGCTTCTTTGTAAAATATGGTCGGAAGAAAGCATGCCCAATGGAATTTAAGTGTGCTATGCCCAATTCATAAAAAAGGAGACCCCACAATCTGCGCCAACTACCGTGGGATTAGTCTCCTCAACATCGCATATAAGGTTCTACCGAGCGTATTGTGTAAAAATTAAAGCCCACCGTCAACAAACTGCTTGGACCTTATCAGTGTGGCTTCAGACCTGGAAAATCAACAACCGACCAGATATTCACCATGCGCCAAATCTTGGAAAAGACCCGTGAAAGAAGAATCGACACACACCACCTCTTCGTCGATTTCAAAGCTGCTTTCGACAGCACGAAATGGAGCTGCCTTTATGCCGCGATGCCTGAATTTGGTATGCCCGCAAAACTGATACGGCTGTGTAAGCTGACGTTGAAAAACACGAAAATCTCCGTCAGGATCGGGAAGGACCTCTCCGAGCCGTTCGATACCAAACGAGGTTTCAGACAAGGCGACTTCCTATCGTGTGACTTTTTCAACCTGCTTCTGGAGAAAATAGTTCGAGCTGCAGAACTTAATAGAGAAGGTACCATCTTTTATAAGAGTGTACAGCTGCTGGCGTATGCCGATGATATTGATATCATCGGCCTTAACACCCGCGCCGTTAGTTCTGCTTTCTCTAGGCTGGACAAGGAAGCACAGAAAATGGGTCTGGTAGTGAACGAGGGCAAAACGAAATATCTCCTGTCATCAAACAAACAGTCGTCGCACTCGCGACTTGGAACTCACGTCACTGCTGACAGTCATAACTTTGAAGTCGTAGATAATTTCGTCTATCTTGGAACCAGCGTAAACACCACCAAAAACGTCAGCCTGGAAATCCAACGCAGGGTAACTCTTGCCAGCAGGTGTTACTTCAGACTGAGTAGGCAATTGAGAAGCAAAGTCCTCTCTCGACAAACAAAAACCAAACTCTATAAGTCACTCATAATTCCCGTTCTGCTATATGGTGCAGAGGCTTGGACGATGTCAACAACTGATGAGTCGACGTTGCGAGTTTTCGAGAGAAAAGTTCTGCGAAAGATTTATGGTCCTTTGCGCGTTGGCCGCGGCGAATATCGCATTCGATGGAACGATGAGCTTTACGAGATATATGACGACATTGACATAGTTCAGCGAATTAAGAGACAGCGGCTACGCTGGCTAGGTCATGTTGTCCGGATGGACGAAAACACTCCAGCTCTGAAAGTATTAGACGCTGTACCCGCCGGGGGAAGCAGAGGAAGAGGAAGACCTCCACTCCGTTGGAAGGACCAGGTGGAGAAGGACCTGGCTACGCTTGGAATATCCAATTGGCGCCACGTAGCGAAAAGAAGAAACGACTGGCACGCTGTTGTTAACTCGGCTATAATCGCGTAAGCGGTGTCTACGCCAATTAAGAAGAAGAATGTATTACTACAGATAACCATATTTAAGGCCCCGGCGAAGTCGATCAGCCTCAACCCAATCGGGGATTTTTTCTCGTGGATGCTGAATTTACTGACTGTTGTGCCCGAGGTACCTTCCTTTCCCACCATTGTGTTAAAGTCGCAAAGCACGCTTATTGGCTGTGATGATTGGCAAAAGCTGGTCTTATTCAGGCTTATAAGGCATTAAAGGGCTATAGTCAATTGTGATGAGATACTGTCTTTTACAGGAGAATAGCACAATAATTCCATTTCGCGTTTATATATCGTCATTTTGGTAATGCTTCAGTTGTAAAATTGTTGTCGTGGTAAAACTAGAAATATTATTTTATTTTACTAAACAAACCCTTTAATATTTCAAAGTTTTTCTGAGCGCTAATAAAATCATAATCACACCCAGTTCTTCTTCATGTTATTTCTGCGAGAACGTAATCGAACCATTTCAAAAGTACTAAGTACAAACTTCGTAAATTATCACTGTTTTGCGCTCTTGCTGAACTTTCGATCATAATCTACCAATTATTGGAATCTTGAGTTGAAATCTTTGCCACCCGAGGGTACGAGTAGCAAGCGCATTTTCACCTTCACAAAACAATGATCTACCCACGTAGATGGTAGCGACTGAGCTCTCGAGGAAGCAATACGAAAAGACACTGGAAAACTTTATCTTTAAGGCAGCAAGAAGGCAAGCACTGGAAAAGCGCATCAACGGGACAAATGCAAAAAGTTTTGGCAGCGTTGTGGCGGGCGATAGTGCAAATTGAAATGAAAAATAAAATGCACATTGAGCCGACAGACGCTGCGACTAATAGCTCTACCACTATGCCGCCGTTCACACAATCTTCTGCAGCCCCTGCTGCGCCGTTCTCGACTCACTGTCGGCATCTCGCCGCTGATGGCTCATAAACGGGTATTGATTGCACACAAAATCCATTGAACGCACAAATTAAGTGGGTGAAAATGTGCAAATTTGCAAATACTTTTGCCCTCAACGCCACAATCGTGTGCTGCACTCGTACATTTGCACTTGCTGGTTGCGGGTCCTTTAAGCTAATACACTCGTGTTCGTCCTTGTGCGCTGCCTTTGTCCTGCATGATATTTTTGTTTTTGTTGCTTGTCTTTGTGTGTTTTTCTTGGTTCCGTTATTATAACAATTAACATTTTTCAATTAGAAACTTTAATTTTTGTGAAACGCCCGACGAACTTTTTTGTGTGGTTGTTGTTATTGCTTGTGTTTTTGTACTCACTGCCGTTATTATGGCATAACTGTTGTTGTTTTTAATTTTAATTGTAGCCATGGCTGGAGTTCAATTACGTTTACTGAAAGCCTTTGCTGCCACGCAAAAGATGTAGCGACAACCCGTAGGCAGCAGGGAGTCTGGCGGCTGGAATGGCATTGAATATGTAGTATATAGTAATAATGCAGTTTGAGTGAAAACGTTAAAACGGCAAAGTTTGAAGTGCATTTGGAGAAATATTTTTTAGGAGGGTAACTTTGTAAGCGTTTTAATAGAAAAAGTTTCGCAGTTGTAATGCTTTTTGGTTCATTTTATTTGGAAAATATTTATAGAACTTAAATGCAAATCGTTTTTTTTATTAATCAGGAGTTTAAAGTTCTGCAGAAAGTGCACTGCACTTGCCTGTTTGTCGGAACCGCCGTTGTCGGAAGACTATATAATACAGATGGTATACAAACTAATCTATCACATTCAAGTACTTCTATGGAAGTCTTTTCTATTTGACAAGTTGTCTTCACGAAATTTGACATAGATCGTCTTTTAAGGCCGCGCTACTTTGCAAAAAAATTTTCAGATCAGGAAACTATATCAGATAGCCGCCTTTCAAACTTATCGACCAAAATCAAGATAAGGCTCACTTTATACACTTCCTTGCAAAAAAAATTAACTAATGAAGAGCTTTTTTATTTCGATGCAGCCGTAGTCTACTTTTCCTTATTGTACTGCCAGTCAAAAGGCAGAATTTTGTTAAGATTTCTAAACGTGGATTAATGTATGGCATTAAGTCCACCAGAGTACAGAGAATCGACTTCAAGCTTATTTTGTCGCAAACCTCATTCCCTTCTGAAAAATACATGCCAGCTTGAATTCTTCAAACTTTTAGTCAAATATTCTGTTTAAAGCCGACCAGAGTCAATCTAGAGTCTCCTAAGGAAATTTTGGTAAAAATACTGCCACTAAAATATGAGGTGATGCTAAAAGTTAACGCCCATTCCATATTAATTGTGAACTACCACTTACTTACTGCCATATCTCTTAACGCATAACGCATCCCGCGTTAAAGAAAATAATAGGGATGGATCGAAAGGGATATACCAGAATAAATAAATTCCAAAATAGTGGCATATTATCGCCTTTCTTAGGTTAAAAATTTATATCTCAAACACCACTGAGTCTATTTAACCCAAAACTATTAATATTAGTTACAACGCCTATAATTACATATCATTAAACTAGAATAGAAAAACCTTTGGCAGCATATCGAACGTTTATTTGAATGAAGAAAATTATATAAATTCGAATGCTCGAAGAAAATTTATTACAATTTTATAATTCTGAGAATTACTTTTTTTTGTTAATATTCATCTTTAGTCTTCAAGAACCAAATACTCAACTGTCTCCGCCCTCATTCAAAGCCCACAAACTATTAAAATTATTAATAAATTCCAAAAGAGTCACGGAAAAAGGAAAAACCGTTACCTCCACCTCGCAATAGTGGGACGATCTCATAACTTGTCGTCCTCGCAGCTTCACTTGGAACTTGAGCAGCTACACTGGATGATAGCACTGAAAGATATTAGAAAGCAACACTGACAGAATAAAGTTAGCAAAGCGTTATACCCTGTTGCAATGAATATTTTTGCTTTGATAACTTTAAGTGCCAAGATTAAGAATAAATTTATGAATGTGCCATTGTTATTTTTATATTTAAATTTCAATTAATTAGTAATAATATTTATTACTCCCCGTATGAATAGGGGCTCGTGCCTTTTTTTCGCTCATACAAACATCACGTGGTAATTAATTTGTGTGAAGCTGAAACTAAACTAAGTTAAAATTGCCTTCTTAATGGCAACCTCTCGTCTCTATTATAATTTACTCCATTTACTTCTTTAAAATTAAAATTGAATAGTTAGTCCGCTACCTTTCATATTCCTGCATATATATACATATATACATATATGAAATATGCTCCAATTGCAAATTATACAAATACATACACACACGAATTGAATTTAATCAACGCCCATTGTACGACACAACACCCTGTAATCCATTGGCCGGACGCAATTAAACTTAAGCTTGAAAGCAATATATCTAATGTCCTCGCAGCCATGTCAGCAACAACAGAAGCAAAAACAAGCTACACCACTTACATACACACACATGCGCAACTCCGGTTGACGACGACGTCGACTTCAGTCGACTAATTCATGCTGATTGCTGTGCAAACGAGATTAGAAATTTACGCGAAGCAAGCGAAGACGCGGCGATAACAGGACAGTCAAACGTCCTGCTTCGTTGCAAAAAAGCTGCGACAACAACAACAAATTGGAGCCATTACAATAATGTCGGGGGCGACAACATGCAGAACGTGCGCAACTACGGCTCATCCGAAAAGCCAGCTGCGCGCTCGGACTCTAGGGTATGTCAAGCGATTGCTGAGGGGAAGTGCAAATTACTGCTAGCTGTCGCTGCTATGTTGGCGACGTGAGCGCGCCTGTAAAATGATGAACGCCACACAATGCTCAGCGCAGCGACACTGTGTCATTTTGTCATTGGGACAATCAACAGAAGGTGGCGGCGAAGATTTGTGAGCGTGAATGAGCCAGGCGGTGGATTAATTAATTCACTACAGTTCACCAACTTACACACCTCCACGGCCATTGTCGACATCAATGGCAGCACCATCTACCCCGCGGCCATAAGTTTTTCACATCTGATAACTGTCTCCGAAAGTGAGTGACAAGTAATATTCCTCTGGTCATTCGCAGCGTAGCTGCTTTTGTATGGCGAAAATTGAAGAATTTCGTTGAGAATTGTTTACCGAACTTTTCGTTTAATTTTTAATTAGAGCGATAATTCTAATATTTTGCCAAAGTTATAATTAATGTGATTACAGGAGTAAGTCAATAAGGGCGAAGCATTTAAGTTTTCTAAAATTTCCTTTAAACCTATTTAAGTGGTTAAACGTTTAAGCAGTCAGTTTGCTAACGGAGATAATACAGATAGAAGTATTTTTGTAGATTATGATGTAGCAATTAGACGCGGTTTCCATTTTTAAATAGATATCTTATATCACTTTAAACCGACATATGTATACTATACAAATATGTATGTATTAGAGTGATTCAAAAAAAAAAATTTTTTTTTCGTTTTGTACTTGGAAAAATGGGTCTTAGGCACCTCTAAGAAAGCCTCTCCAAACATGAGTTTTTAATTGTAACGGGAAGGTCCTCCTACATACAGTTTTCTATTTTTTCTTATTATCAGATAGAAAAATTTATATCTCGCTTCCAACTACTTGAAAAAATATCTTGTTTCTTAGATTTTGTGGGAAATTGAATGCTCTACAAAAAAGGTCTATTGTGATTTTTTCGTAAACCCAAACGTTTAAAAGATATGAACAGTTAAAATTTGATTATTTTTGGGAAAATTTTTTTTTTTATGAATTTTATAACTCAATGAAAAAAAATATTAATTGGCGTAAAACCAATCCATGGTTACTTGAATTAGCGACTCTGCTGGATGGTTATGTCGACCGAATATTGGACCCAACGCGGGATGCGTTGTGCAAACCAAAGTATTATTTTGGGAATAAATTTACTGAATTTGCAAACGTTGTTCCAGAGTAAGTCCATTTTTTATGAAATGGCAAACCACACTAAATGAGAATAAATAAAGTAAGAGATGTAAAGAAAAGTAACTTCGAAAAATGTATTAGCTCAAAAAATACCACACGACCAAAAAGCATCCGTAATGTTAAAACATATTGGTGATAAGTTAGAAATTCCTTCCAAAGATTACAGAATCGAGTAGGGACCAGCTCATCTTTAGAATGAAAGTTTTGTTGTTTTTTTCGAAATAACTTTTTACTTTGTTACCAATTATTGTTATACATTTAATGAAGAACGTCCAGCAAATTTTTATCATTTCAATAAAACTGCCTTCTAAAGTACTCCCAGCATATCTGCTTTAGGACACATTTTCGTTTACATTTTTATACATATTGATATCCACTGATAATGAAGTTCACAAGGTAAATGAATGCTTTAGACTAATTGACAATGAGGTATAAAGAAGGTAATTAATTTGTATTAATTTTACCACATCTCT
Source organism: Bactrocera tryoni (assembly GCF_016617805.1). Classification (NCBI taxonomy): domain Eukaryota; kingdom Metazoa; phylum Arthropoda; class Insecta; order Diptera; family Tephritidae; genus Bactrocera; species Bactrocera tryoni. The sequence goes on along the minus strand of NC_052500.1, from coordinate 34,176,786 downwards.
TTATATATAAAAATTACGTGTCACCTTGTTTGTCCGCGATGGACTCCTAAACTACTGAATCGATTTTAGGAAAATTTAGCACACTGTGTCCAGTTCGAACCAACTTAGAAGATATTTAGGATAGTAAAAACAATCATAAATAAAAAATACAGTGAAAACTCTATTAAATGGACGTTCTATTCACGCACATTGGCCGGTCCCACAATTTGTTAATGTTTATTAGGTACAATCTTTTAAGCGGACAACTCTGTTAACAAGGTATTGAGAAAACCAATTTAAATTCGTTATTTTTCCAAAGATATTTATTTGTATGAACATATTCAAAATTAAACCTCAAGAACAATCCCTTGGATTTTTATACCGACAAACACGTTTTCGCCTTTATTCGTCAATGAAGTTGTCACTGTATTGAATAGTTTATTGTATGAATAATAGCATAAAATTTATACCACAGCAACGTGTGGCCGGATCCACTAGTATTCAAATATGTTTTACTTGTCTGTGTATACTGTATTCACGTGGTAAAGTTTTCATGATGCAAGTTAACATTTTAGTGTCTCTTTGTAAGACAACTTAATTGGAAATTCTCACAACCAAATTGAAAAGTAAATATCAAATAATCATGAGTCCAATGCAGTGGATGACCTAGCAGAATCATTGCGCTTCCATAATCAGTACCGATAGACATAATTGATGCATCAGAGGCATAGCATGCGGTACATTTCACTTTGCAGAAGGCACATTTTTAATCAATGGCGAATATATTTTGAAATTCCTCTATATTTATCGTCTCTTATTTCTTATTTTTATACTCTCGCAACAAAGTTGCAAAGGAGAGTATTATAGTTTTGTTCACATAACGGTTGTTTGTAAGTCCTAAAACTAAAAGAGTCAGATATAGGGTTATATATACCGAAGTGATCAGGGTGACGAGTATAGTTGAAATCCGGATGTCTGTCTGTCCGTCCGTCCGTCTGTCCGTCCGTCCGTCCGTACATGCTGTAACTTGAGTAAAAATTGAGATATCATGATGAAACTTGGTACACGTCTTGGCTCCATAAGAAGGTTAAGTTCGAAGATGGGCAAAATCGGCCCACTGCCACGCCCACAAAATGGCGGAAACCGAAAACTTATAAAGTTCCATAACTAAGCCATAAATAATGATATTAAAGTGAAATTTGGCACAAAGGATCGCATTAGGGAGGGGCATATTTGGACGTTATTTTTTTGGAAAAGTGGGCGTGGGTGCGGCCCCTACTAAGTTTTTTGTACATATCTCGGAAACTACTATAGCTATGTCAACCAAGCTCTACAGAGACGTTTCCTTTAGGCATTTCCATATACAGTTCAAAAATGGAGAAAAGCGGATAATAACCACGCCCACCTCCCATACAAAGGTTATGTTGAAAATCACTAAAAGTGCGTTAACCGACTAACAAAAAACGTCAGAAACACTAAATTTTACGGAAGGAATTGCAGAAGGAAGTTGCACCCAGGTTTTTTTGTAAAATTGAAAATGGGCGTGGCCTCGCCCACTTATGTATCAAAACCTATATCTCACGAACTACTAGACCGATTTCAATGAAATTCGGTATATAATATTTTCTTAACACCCTGATGACATGTACGAAATATGGGTGAAATCGGTTCACAACCACGCCTTTTTCCAATATAACGCTATTTTAAATTCCATCTGATGCCTCTTCTGTATAATACGAGTATATACATTAGGAATCAATGATGATAGCGGAATAAAACTTTACAAAAATACGGTATTTGAAAAATATGTAAATGACGTATAATGAAATCTTGATTATCACTTTATCATGCGAGAGTATAAAATGTTCGGTGACACCCGAACTTAGAGCTTCCTTACTTGTTGTCAATAATTTATGACATATGGAAATATCTAGATTTCTTTTAATATTATTTTTTTTTGCATTGAGATTACTAAACTATGAAAATTCTAAACAAAAATTTAAGTAAAATGTTCCTACGCAATTTCTTGACATTTCATGGGTCCAATACGCCCGTTAAAGTATTTGGGTATAGTTGGAAATCATGTGAATTGTGGTGTTAAAATTTAATAATTCGGATTCATTTTACCTTAGTTAGTCAAGATGTAAGATATACTATTTTTATTGGGTTTAAAATCTTGAATATGTTTTAGTTCAGTGCAAAAATGGTGTATTCGGTTTATGAATTAACCCAGCCCCAACATATTTCACATACTTGTCGCATGTTACTACTGAACAGTTAGAGCCTTAGGTCTGGTAGTTTTGTATGTACTCGTACGTATGTATGCCTTTACTATGTTGTTAAAAGCAATAGTCAACAACAGGAGAATTTGCCGTTTTTGCTGTTATTGCTATTATCCCCAATTATGAATTTAGATAGCTGCGATTATATGGAATAGATTATCAATATTCTATATGACAATTACAAATAATCAATTCTTTTTCATGCAAACGTAATATAAATCATCGTCAACAATATTTCACTGTTTCAATTTCCTATTCAGCAAATGTCAAATGCGTTTGGCATATCCGACAGAAACTAATTTGCAACATTAGAGAGGATACACTTTGGGGTATTTTGGAGATAATTTGTAGCATTTTGAAATGAAGTAAATATATGTGCTATTGCAAAATGGATATACTGGGTTTTGCAATATGGATGGTATAATTAAGTGTCACTACGGACATTCTTGATATGTTATGATTTGTAATTTTTATACCTTCTCCTGCAACATGTTGCTACAGAATATAATAGTTTTGTTCACCTAACGGTTGTAGGCATCCATTATAACTAACCGATATAGATATCAGGTTATATATGTATGTATATGTACATAAATGATCTTGATGACGAGACTGGTTGAAATCCGGGTGACTGTCTGCCCGTCCGTCCGACCACCAGAAAGCTGTATCTTGATAAAACTTGGGACAAATGATCCTTCCAGAAAAGTAAAGAATTCGTAGTTGGTGTAAATGGCCATTAATCGATTAAACGAAAACGTAAAAAAACTAAACACTTAATTAAGATATACTGTTAAATGCAACGCCCGAAATGGTGCAAAAATTGGACGACGGGTCTGGCACCACTCACTTTTAGGTAAAATCACATATCTCGGGACCCAACCACGCTCACTTCCCATATAACACATTTTTAAATTCCATCTGACTCTTCCCTTTCGAATGTAAAAAACAAGAATCAATTAATGTAGTGGAATAAATATTAACACGAATTTCCTTAGAGTTCGAACCGAATTATTGCAAGAAAAGTTGGGAGGTTGCATTATTTCAAGAAATTGTGACATTGAATGGCCTCCAAAAAGTTGTGATTTAACATCATTACGGCATAGACGGATTAGTTGTTAAAAATGGCCAATTTTAATCTGTTGTGATTGAAAAACAAGCAACACTGACAGCTGTTTTTCAAATTTTCGATAATAAAACAAGAAGTTTTATGTTTTGATGTTATGATGCTGTTTTAAAAACATCGTGTTGATTGCAGTTTTAAAAATATCAGTTTATCCAGATTAACGCTGCCGTCTGTCAATTCATGTGGGATCGTTTGAAGGCATTGGTCTTTAGCAATTAACCAAACTCTCTTCAAACTTCATAAGTCAATATAGAATTACGTGATTTAGCGGAAAGAGTACTTGAAGATTGCGTTCATCGATTTCGTTTCTGCAAAAAAGTCGTGGAGGCTCTGATGTTATATTCAAAACTTGATTGTATCGATTGTATGCTTCACAAACAAAAACATTAAAATTTCCTTGGCAATGAGTGTGTGTTTTTTTTAAAGAAATCATATCACTCTTATTACAAAACCCTGTACTTGGAGTTTACACACATAACAGTAAATACGTATTTGGCTAATAATGTCTTGTATGTAGCAGACTCTAAAAAGGGATGTGTCAAATCTTAAATTGACAAAAAACCTTCTCCAAGTGCGAAAATAAAATATTTTGGTCTTTGAAAGCATTTCTCGAAAAATTGATAAAAAATAACGGTGTGACAAAATAATGAACCATATAAATAAAACATATACATATAAACATTTGTATTGGTGTGTGTAGATATTCAGTTGGCATTTATAAACTATTTTCTTCCACTTTGCTGAGAATTATTGTGACGTGCACGAAAAATAAATAAAAAAGCGAGAGGGACAAGCAGTTCTAAATGGAAGCACAAATAATGCGGTTAAAACTGAAAGTAGAACGCGAAGACCGAAGTTGACTAATACAATAAAGTCAAGTTTAACTTTCCATGATAAGTTGGCAGCATTCAAGTAGTCACTCTAATAACAACAACAGCTTCACACACAGAAAGTGTCAGTTGTTAGATATATATAATGACGACGTTCTGGTCGTGAACACCCTTGGCAATTGTCGATGGCGACTGCTTTACCGTTCAACTGCTGGATTCGTTGTTTGGCATTGCTGAGCGGTAAGCGTCTGTGAAACGTGAGTGGATAAAGATTGTCAACTTTTTTCTCCAAACGAAATTTGCTGCATTTAGTGCTTTTTTTGCTGTGTATTATTTAGTATTTGTTGCTGCTGTCATGAAAGTCGAATTAAAAGTTTGCACCAACGGAAAAGAAAATGACAAATAAGTTAAAGCTTACTAAATTGTGGACTTCTCGGGAGCCGTTTCGGTATATACATATGTACATATGAATATGTATGCACATGAGTTATTTTTCAGTTACGGTTATAAATAACAATACATATGTATGTATATATGTATATACACTTGTTCCTAAGGGTTTTATTTACGTGAAAATTTAGAGTGTTACAAAAAATATTATTTTTGGAAATTATTTATAAGTTCCTTCAAACTTTGTCACATTTTTTATTATGGACAGATTATTTACGATCATAGGTAGAATCGGGTGATTGCATGTCCATACAACACTGTAATTTGATACATGTAATAAACGGCTTAGTATAATCTATTCATCAAGTAAACTCAAAGAATATAGAGTGAAGGCGTACAAAAAATTCCACGGTACCGGTCGCTAATTGTGCAAGTCTAAATACAACTGTTTTCGCCATAATATCAGTGCTATATGGCTTTTATTATAACTTACTATTATTTTGTTGAATTACTATTTTTACTTGCTGAAATATGGGTTCTTTAAAAGATAACATGGTGTGTTTCTTTAAATAAATTAAAACTTCAAAAACCAATTGGTTCATTAAAATAATATAAAACAAGAAAAAACGTTAACTTCGGCTGCCACGAAGGTAATATACCTTTCTCAAGTGCATTTCTTTTAGTAACTAGTATGTGCTTAAGTAAATTTATGGAAGCTACAGTTAACCAATGTGAACAATTTCTTCGGAGATTACATTATTGTCTTTGAAAATATCCTCTGCCAAATTTCGTGAATATATCTTGTCAAATGCAAAAGTTTTTCATGCACTAGATTCCGATCGTTCAGTTTGTATGGCAGGTATATGTTATAGTGGTCCGATATGGCCAGTTCCGACAAATGAGCAGCTTCTTGAAGAGAAAATGACGTTTGCAAATTTCAAAACGATATCTCATTATGTGAGGCACTAGTTCGTATGTATATATACAGACGCATAGACGGACAGACAGACGGACATGGCTAAATCGACTCAGCTCAACATATCCTCATTTATATACATATATACTTTATAGGGTATCCTATACCTCTTCCTTCTGGGTGTTACAAACTACGTGGCAAACTTAATATACCCTGTACAGGGTGTAATAAAGCATAAAAAATGTGTACTTCGTCGAATCACCGTGGTAGTATAATAAAGCTGTGCATATGCTGGATATGGAATTGACCAAACGCCTACATTCGAACTACAATATGTTGGGCAATTTTTCAACTGGCCTATGCTGGTTATCTTGAACAAATTTAACTCTGCACGGGCTACAGTAGTGGCTCCTTTGTACGTCTCTTAACGGAAACTTTAGCCGTTCTCAACTTTTTTCTCTTAGTGAACGCAGTAATGCTAAAATTTAACTTATCCTTGTTTTATTTTTTATATATAGTATAAAATGGCTTTTCTAAGGTCTAAACTTCCATTTTTTTCCATTCGTAACTATTTTGGCAAAACATGCGATCAAATTTAAATGTAAAATTTTCCTGTAAAAAATAATAAAAAAACGTTAACCTTGGTGCACTGAAGTTATAATACCCTTGCTAGATACAAATTATTCCTTTCGATGTCAAATGAAAAACTTATATAAATATATATATGTGTATCATGTAATCCGATAACTTTGATTCGGCCAAGTGAGTGTCGTGGAGAGAATGAGACGAGTTGACGACTTAATTTGAATAAAATTGAGATATCGTAATGAAACTTGGTATACGTGTTCCTCGGTATAAAGCGGAGAAGAAGTTCGTGGATGTAATCGGACTTCAGCAACGCCCATGAAACGCTATTAATCGGAAACGTATAAACACCATAACTAAGCGATAAATTAAGATACGAATCTCAAATTTGGCGCAAGGAATTACACCTTTGGTTTGAAAATCTTTCAAAAGTGGACGTGACCCGCGCCCTACAAAGTATAAAGCATATGTCATTCAAACCAATCAAGCTATTAATATAGCAAATTTGTAGATATTGTCAATTTCAATTTTAGACTCAAACTCCCCTTATAGATTTAAGATTCAAACCATATTTAACTGGGACATTTTAATAACAGACATTTTTTAAAAAAAATTGGTTAAAGTCATACATAGGTCGCCGACTTCACCATTTGTATATACATATGCCTAAGTGCATACAGTTACGATGTTTATAAAGGATAATAACGGTAGTAAACATGGCCTGGCAAATACAAGGAGGAACCAAATTGTGAATATAAGCACTGTCTCTACTTTTGTGGCTTTGTTAGTCAATGCGCATATGCAAAATCCGAAATGCAACTATAGACACAAACATCGCAAGCATTCGCCGCGCAAAGAGAGATGAAATCAATTGAAATGGAAGGAGATTTCAATCAATGAGCCAGGGAAGCAACTGCATCAATTTCAACTCCATACAGTATACCGCACCTCTACCTATGTATAATCCAGTGAAATAATATGGTATCATACTTCAGCTTTGAATGGCTCAAGGAAGGAGCGGTTGCCTGCATCCAAGTACATATAAAAATGCGCCAATGTTTTGCGATACAAACACCGGATGTCAGCCCTTAAGCAAATCGGCATTTACATATTGATCATGAGTTGTACCATTTCGCTCTTCTTCTTCTTGCCATTCCGCATGCTTTGTACTGCAGATTACAGTGCATAATATTATCGTTACGGTACTCTGAGGCACGGTGTCGCGCTTAGTCTTGTATGGCAGCATGAAGCGCGTGAAGCTTTTGCAGCGTTTGCTGTTTTCCTCTGTTTCCTTTTATTATTTTCATATTTTTGTTTACAATTCGCTCCCCTCTTGCAGCATTTTTCTTTGCTCGCTACATAAACATGCTTTATCAGCAATCAGCAACATGGCAGGTGCTCTTATGAGTCATTCATACTTGCCCGGCAAATGTCTGCAGCGATTGGAAAAAAGTGTCAGACTGCGAAGCAATGAATCAGACAGCCGAGCTATGACAGATTGAAATGTTGCTTAAATGTTGTGCTAAAAAGCGATTCGACGTCTGTTTATTCGGATAATTTGCTTGCTGTTCGCTTTGCTTGTAGTAGTGGAGTATTTGCGAATACGAAAGAAAAAATAATTGACAGGAGAAGTGCCATTGCTCCATTATTTTGTTTGAGGTTCTATTATTCATAATTGTTCATGTTTCGTATGCTCCCCTTATCAAGCTTCAGATACTTCTCCTCGTGGATTCAATATACAATTACTAGAAAGAAACTAGATTTCCAAACCGTTTTACTTAGAGGCGTAGAGATTTATATTTATTTTTATGAAAATTTTGTAAAATTAAAAGTTGAAAACACATACATCCTAACTTTATTATAACCTAAACAATATTGTCCCAAATAAGTGGATGTTAGGATTGGATAATCTTGAATAGTCATTTCATTTAAGTACCGATCGTTCTAAATATTTCTTATTAAAGTTACAACAAATCAGTTTAAATGGAATAAAGTAAAAATTCTTAATTTCTCTATAACCTTTTAAATACATACTGATCTTCCAAAAGCTACTCTACTTCGAGTGAAGTACCGCAAGGTCCTGGTTTAGGCCGTATACTACGGCACTTAATGTATGATGAGGTGCTAAGAATACATCAACCAAAATCCGTGAAACCTCCGGATCAAATGTAATGATAGAATAAAAGTTCTTCTGGCTTACTACCATAAATCTAGAGATAGCTGAGCAGAAAATACAAGTCTTGCTCATAAACATTAAGGAAACCTAAGAAATCGGTCACCACAAGAGAATCTGAGAGTTCTTCATAGTCAGCCATAGTTGAAGGACCATGAGGAATATTTTGAAAAGCCATTGAACTTTTACCAAAAGCAATAGCAACCTAAAAAAGACATTGATTGAAGAATGGTGCAAAATCTCTCTAGAATTTACAAAAAATCTTGTACAACTTATGCCTAGAAGATTATAATAATATAATATATAGACATAAGATTAACTGATATCCTGAAGTGCAAAGGAAAGCAAACCAAATACTAGATTTAATATTAATTTATTTTATTAACTTAATTTAGGTTTTAAATTCAAAGAACTCGGTTTACTTTTTTTTGACGCGAAAAAAACGAAATTATTTTTAGTTAAGAGAATTAGTTTTGGCTGTGTTTAGTTTTTGTTTATAATTTATACTAAGTTAAACTCTTATGATATAAGCCTTGAATTCTATAACAAACCGTCTTGTTGTTGTATTAAAGAGTGCGTTGTAATAAACACTTTAAGGGGCTATACCAGTGTGACACTTTCAAAAAAAAAATTTTTTTTTTTGCTTTTTTCGATAGCTTATATATTCGAAAATATCCTGTGAAATCGGCGAGGTCGTATTTTAAATAGTTTTTGAACGGCAGCGTTCTAAATAGCGACCGCTCAGAGGTGCAAACATATACAAGTGAAACTTTAAACGCGTTTTTCTCGAAACGACATTTTTCAAATTTGCTGACATTATAACTCAACGAGAAATTAACCGATCGACTTCAAATTAAAACTGGATATAGTTGAATACATTTGCTATACAATAGACTACGATCTTTTTGATTGGCTGAAAATTGTCAATTTGGCATTAAAAAAACGACAATTTTTTTCGTAAAAAAAAACGATTTTTTTTTCAAAATGGCGCCATTTTCTTAATTTTTGATATTTTTCAAAGATCGTAGTCCATTGTATAGAAAATATATTATAAGTATATATAAGTTTAATAAACATTTTGAATTTTTGTTTCAGCTACTCAATCGACCGGAATCATGCCAGCAGTTGAGGCACTTTTTTTTGGCACTTCCGCAGACAGCACCGTACTCCGTTATTTTTCAATATTTTTGTAAATTTTTTTTTTTAATATAGCTAAAAATATACTTTATTACGTCCATAGAACGTCGAAACATTCAATCTAGTACTTTCTTTTAAAAAAATTCACGAAAATAGAATAATTTTTCATGCGTCACACTGGTATAGCCCCTTAATATTGATATAATTGTTGTTTACTTACCTTTGACGCTCACAGTATGTGAAGCCCACAACTAAAAAATCTTTTAAACTATCTCCAAATAAAAAATAGCACCCCTCAATTGAGCTTTTATCGTCAATACTACCAGATAATTCCATCAAACACCTTACCCTAGGTGCCATTTACATACGTACATATATGTCCTTTAAAGTATTGTGCGGTGTTCACTTCAAAGCGTTTCTTTAATTGTTGTAGCTCTCGCATATAAAAAATTATATTTCAAGTGCCCTTGAAATAGTCCACTTCACTTCACTGAAGCATTGTTCAAAAAGCAAAGCATAAGAGAACTTTAAATTATGTTGCCATTTTTTTAAGTGAACATGGATGAGCGTATGTATATACATATATACATATATAGTGAAATATTCTCCATACAACGGTGTTAATTATAGTTATACTAGTACATATATGCATGATATTGTGGGATATGTAATGTCCAAGTTAGGGGTCAAACGAGTATTTCCCATTCCCAAATCAAAACTTCTCTTATTTACTCGCATAATAATTACTTTGCAATCAGTGGCAAGGTCATGAAGTATATATGTAAATATGTACATGGAAAAGCACTAAACCTTCAAACTGCTGTATTTTGGGGTTAAAGTAATGTTCGAGAATTTTTTTTGTTGATATTGGTTCTTATTACGAAATATTGGTAAGGATGGCAAAGCTTTCAACGGCGAACTTTAAATAAAGCCTCTGAATTAATTTAGATTTTTTTCCTACGCTTTTTCCCAACTATGCATATAAATATATAATTTAATACCCTTACTTCAAATTCAGTTTAGTAAATTTACTAATTTACTTGAATTCCATTGTTGCAACAGGTGGCAAGACTTTATTTAATCAATTTTATTAAATTGATTTGAAAGCTTATGAACTGATGACAAGACATTTTGACACTTGTAAGAAAAATTTCTTTGTTGGATTTCCAAAGAATATTTCATTATTTTTTATTTTATGAATTTGATTGCATGAATTTAAGCAGGCGACAACCATTCTAAAAAAACAGTCAGATAAGTTTTGCGTTTTTATGTTAAATAGTTTATTTTAGAAATATTATTAAATTACGACTTACAAATAGGTGTCAACACCTTTTAACAACATTTCCATTCTGTACTTGTTAAAACCTTTTAGTTGCCTTACCATATTATAGTTAATAAATTATTATGTCACTTAATTTTTTTTTTTTAATTTTTAACAACTGGCAACCGTCATTAAACCCAGAAATCCTTCCAACCTTCGCTTTGTTTTTATAATCATATTGTACTTATTTCTTTATTACATTTATTTATCGTTTCAGCAATTTGGGGCATTACGAATTATCTCCAACAATTCGTATTGAGTGCCAACTGGTGATTTCTGTTATTTTAAACGAGAAATAAAATTTTTTTAGTATTCGCTCTTATAATAAATAACTCATCTAATATATCTAGTTCCTTACCATTATTTGAAAAATAAAAAGTTGTAGTTCTCCTGTATACTTTTTGATTTAAGTAAACTACAATTAAAGGATTCATGATTACGTGAATTTCACACTGGACATATAAAGGTTATACTATATACTCGTACTTGTAGTATCAAGACAAAAGATTTAATCCAGTAGTAATATATATAAGCAATGTATTTTATAAACTTCTCAAAGAATCAGTATCTACTCATACATATGTATGTAGGAAAAGATTAAGCGATTCACCGAACTCTGTAACCTTTACTATACTTTACTATACTTTAGTATATTTTACTTATTATATTAAATTATAAATTAATTTCGATGGAAACATCTAACGTTAATGCATCCTTGAAGTATTTCTTTTTATTTATTCAAAGCTATAATTAGGGTTCCTTGGTACACACAAATTTTCATATTAATTTATTATTTATAAGGACATTTTGAAATATTTTCATTCTACTCATTAAATTGCCATCATTAAAGTGATTTCTTCCCTAACAACATAAGGAGTGGAATGGAATATTAAGGAATTCTTTTTGAACTTTTTTAATTTGGCGGACTGTGCAATAGGTTGTTGTCTTTGTTAATTGAGAGAAAAGTTCATCAACCGTTTTTACGGTCTCGTTTGAGCCATTTTCATAACGCGTATTTACATTGTGGTCATAAAATTTCTTATGACGCATGTATGTATGTATTTGTGTAATACAGAAATAATCGCTCCAACGGCTGCAATTAAGTGACAATTCTTCAATAATTTCTTGGTTCAAACCAAGTGACCCTTTTATGCGCCAATTCACGATTCACTTACTTCTCCATTTAGTACTATTCGCAATAATATTCGTTCAATCCATTTGAATTGCCTTTCCGCCACGCTCATGGCATATAACAACAACAATAAATTATTTGCCGTCACGCACTTAACATTATGAACGCAATTACGGTTATTCTCGTTGCTTTCATTCATAATTCATGCGACACACAAGCACGCACATACACAGACACACACATACACAAACGCTTATAAGAAGGAAAAGAAGAGTCGAGTTGAGACTTGTGCACTAATAAAAGTAAAAGCAAAAGTCCAAAAGCCAAAAAATATTTAAATACGTGTATAAAACTCCATCACACTTTCCTAAAGTCTAAATTAAATTTCCATTGAGGAACTATTAAACCGTTCAATACATTTGAGGGACTCGAAAAAAATCATTTACATTTCACTGTCAATGATTAAGTCACTTAACCGTTTAGGGTCAAATGCCGTATTCAACTAAAAAGCTTTTCCAAACCATCCCAATAATATTTAGTTTCGCAGGTACCAGCGCCGAGCCAGTGCCGAAATGCGACAGCATTAAGGTGAGAGTGTGTGGGTGTGTAGCTGTAAGCAAAACAAAAGTCACAAACGAACAAGCAATTGTCGCGCACAAAGGACCACACAAAGGACACATTGGAATCACTTTAAAGCACGAAGTTGTTACGAAAAAAAGTTGCAACGAAGTGAAGAAACTCGCAACAGACATTGAGTCCTGCCGCAAGTAGAAAGCTCTTGGGGTTTCAATGCACCAATAGAGAGTGGGAGAAAACGACATATACGTGGAGAGCGCATGAGAGCGTATGAATAGCACTTTTGTCAACCAGAAGTTCGAGCACTCATTTGCTGCTAATTAATAGAGAGCGCCGTTTGAGAACTCGAAAGAGCGAGACGAAATTTGTCACCTTACCATAATATTTATTGCTATAAAATTGTAATTTACTGGAATTGTGCGTAAGAAAATTCTATAAAAATCATTGAAGCTCAAATTTCAATGCCGATCCACAAGTAGTTTTGGGGAAAAATTTGGAAATATAAAGTTTTTATTTTGAAAATTTTGTGATTTTTGGTTTTCGATCTATGTACCTGATTAAAAACAACTTGTACTGTTGTCATGTCTATATTAAGTCTTACGGGGCATCTCGACAGGATAAAATCTATGTCTTGCGAACTGTATTGCCGTGCCTATTGCCTGTGGAGACTCCACATTGCTTATATCTTAAATATATCGCAAACTAATTCGTATGCCATATATCGTAAGCTATAAGCTGTCACTCCAGCAGTTTGACAGCGCAGTTTTCATTTCTATGAAAATTTCGAAGATGCAACATATCCCATTTGCACATATGCCGACGGCATTTTCATTTCGATAATATGAAAATTAGAAGAGCGAGTATTAAGACGGTTGTGTTATATTATAAAAATTAAGTACATTTTCAAAATAATATTTTTTCAAAAAATTAATATTTAGTTTAATATTGTTAATTTACAGAAAAATTATGCAAATTGGTTTGGGAATAAGCGAAATCTTAAATCTAATTAATTTAAACTAGCAAAAATCGAAATATCATTGCTCATTTTAAAATTATTATTTTAATTGGTATATAAAATATATGCCACAATTATGACATAGTAGTCCAAAAATATGAGCAAATGATTATCTTATGATAACAAATACCCACATACAGATTTGGCAATGGCAATAGCAATAGATTTGACAGTTCGCAAGACATAGATTTTATCCTGTCGAGATGCCCCGTTAGCAGCATAGCCAGACAAATGCCATGCTTTGAAAAGATTGATTGTAGAAAAATTTTCAAAATTAACAACTAATCAAATGAGCTTATAAAAACATGTGACAACGTGACACATAATAAAAATAGTTTTAATAAGACATATCTGACAATCGAAGAGACCACGGTCTTAACCAAACTATAAACTATATAATTTGTGAGGCATGTCCACTTAATTTCATTAAAATATCAAACATTTTAACCAATACACGGTTTAAAGAATGCTGAGAATTCGGATATCACAAAATTGACTTTACTAATTAATACCCGAAAACATATTGTCAAGTTCCTTTAAATAGCACGATAGAGGGAATAAAAAGAATAGCTAACAAAATAAAAAAAAACAAGTAAGGAAGGGCTATGTTCGGGTGTCACCGAACGTTTTATTCTCTCGCATGATAAAGTGATAATCAAGATTTCATTATACGTCATTTACATATTTTTCAAATACCGTATTTTTGTAAAGTTTTATTCCGCTATCATCATTGGTTCCTAATGTATATACTCGTATTATACAGAAAAGACATCAGATGGAATTCAAAATAGCGTTATATTGGAAGAAGGCGTGGTTGTGAACCGATTTCACTCATATTTCGTACATGTCATCAGGGTGTTAAGAAAATATTATATACCGAATTTCATTGAAATCGGTCCAGTAGTTCCTGAGATATGGTTTTTGGTCCATAAGTGGGCGAGGCCACATCCATTTTCAATTTAAAAAAAAGCCTGGGTGCGGCTTCCTTCTGCAATTTCTTCCGCAAAATTTAGTATTTCTGACGTTTTTGTTTAGTCGGTTAAGGCACTTTTAGTGATTTTCAACATAACCTTTGTATGGGAGGTGGGCGTGGTTATTATCCGATTTCTTCCATTTTTAAAGTGTATATGGAAATGCCTGAAGGAACCGACTCTGTAGAGTTTGGTTGACATAGCTATAGTAATTTCCGAGATATGTACAAAAAACTTAGCAGGGGGAGGGGCCACGCCCACTTTTCCAGAAAAATTACGTCCAAATATGCCCCTCCCAAATGCGATCCTCTGTGCCAAATTTCACTTTAATATCTTTATTTATGGCTTAGTTATGTTTTCGGTTTCCGCCATTTTGTGGGCGTGGCAGTTGGCCGATTTTACCCATCTTCGAACTTAACCTTCTTATGGAGCCAAGGAATACATGTACCAAGTTTCATCATGATATCTCAATTTTACTCAAGTTACAGCTTGCACGGACGGACAGATGGACGGACGGACAGGCAGACATCCGGATTTCAACTCTACTCGTCACCCTGATCACTTTGGTATATATAACCCTATATCTGACTCTTTTAAATGAAGATATGCCACGTTCTTTAACTGATGAAAATATTAACAAAGTGAAGAATATGGTGCAAGAAAATCGATAGGTATGTGTTAGAGAGATGGCAAGACAGCTCTCGCGAATTCGTTCGATTGATTTTGGTGGATATTTTCGGTATGAAACGCGTTCTTGACTCGTCTTTTTTTTTTCAAAGATAGTACAGCTAACATCCGAAAACGTGATAAACATTGGGAAATTCAAAACCCGATGGAACGAGCCACCTCGGAAAAAACTCCAAAAGTAATGTGCAAACGGTCGATCGGAGGTACACAAAACTACTATTGCCACCCGATAGAAGAGATTGTAGGAACACAATGGGAATACTAACTGGTCATGATGGCGACACACACTCGCAGGATGGGGCTGACAAATCGATAAGACTGCAGGAAATTTCCAGAGTTGGGCACTACGGTAACAATGCAGTATCTATTGTGCACCCTTCCCGCATTGACAAAACTACGCTGTAAGTATCTGGGATTCCACTGTGTGATACACTGGAGGAGGTATCGATTGTGATGCATCTTAAAGGACCTAGCAACTGAACTCTACCTGGTATCGCAAAGGACTAAAACTGGTCTATGCGTTGCATATTGGTCTACTAGATTAACCTCGATCTTATCTTCAAACAGAGTACCGTAAACAGGTTTCTTTGGGCATGCTTGATCGTATGCATACCGGTCCCACATTCATGAAGAACATTATAAATAAGGATGAGGCATGGATTTATGAGTTTAACATGCAAATAAGTTAACAATCATCGGACTCTTCTTTATCGGTGTGGTCAACTCTTACGCGGTCACATTATATCATCGCGAAAGCCGCTCAAAAATCAAGGTGCTGCTTATTGATTTTTCGATATTCGTCATGTGGTGCATCATGAATTTGTTTCGGAAGGACAGACGGTGAAAAAAGACTTTTAGTTGGCCGTATTGAGGAATTTGGATGAAAACTTCCGACGAAAACGGCTTGAAATGTGGAGGAACAAATCATGGATTATGCACGGCACGATTGTGAGCGAATTTAAAGCCAAAAACGCAATGTATACCATCATTTTCATTTACTTACAATTTCCGAATACTATTTTGTCACAATGTAATTATAATTAGAAGAGAGGTGACAAAACTTGAGCTAAAAGCTGATTAGACAAGTCCTTAGTTAATGGTAGGAACAAACAACTTTGAGAAAAATTGTCTTGATGTAGCTGCTAATTCGGTTAATTATTTACAATTTAATAACACTAACAAATGTAGGGTAAAGCGGCGTGAATTTGACAAGTTTGAAACTGTTCTGATAGGAGTGAATCGCTGCTTTCAATAACCTCCCTGTCATTATTTCCGACCGGCTAATCTATACATATCCTTTAACTTGCCAAATTATTAACCAATTATCTTCCATAGATTAATTCATGTAAAATTATATATACGTCTATTAACTATAACTAAAAATTATTATTAATAAAATTTTTGTCGCAAAAAAGGCTTGCTATTATGTTTAGAAAATCGCATACAATTTTGCTTTTTCGTTAAAGACTATTCATGTCTCATATGTTTTAAATAATACAACGACCGCCATCGATATTCATAAAAGTGTAAATGAAATGAGCAGGTGCCCGCCAATTTGAGGCAAAATGTTCTTTTGACCCTCTTTGTTATACCCACATATATTTGTATATATATCCTCTTTGTGCTGATAAGTAAATATATTTTTTCTGGCGAACAACAACAAAAATATTACACATGCGCTTTCATTGAAGCCAGGAGGTCAGACATAAACTTTTTCATAATATGAAACGTGACTGCAGTTTTATACTTTCCCATACTTGCATTTGCTAGGCACAAGCCGAAGCATATTTAATATATTCTATGTATGTACCATATATATATAAGTATGTATCGTATTTAAATGTAGTATGTATGTATTTACACTTTCCCAGTAATAGCTTGCTACATAAACTCATAATTTATATGCAGGCCATTTCGCAGTCTCAGACCACACACTCACGTGCTCACACCCATATAAAGATGTCTACAGCAAAATTCCTCAGTTCTCAAGTTCTTCTATTTATATGTTATACTATATATAACTTACATATTATTTAAGCCATCAACATATGGTGGTAAGTGCACTGTTTCCACGAAATTTTTCTGAGATGCCTCCATTTACTTGTAACGTGTCTTATATAGTATAATAGACTATAATAAACTTCACCTATAAATGGACGCCCTTTTTTCGCAATGTTTTTAACTTCATATGATTCTCAAACCCTTTCTTCGAACTACTATGATATCTACAAACAAAGCCTAGCTGTAACAATAAATTTTGTAAGTAAAGAAAAATAATTGTATCTCCTTTACAGTTGTTATTATGGAGTTACATGAGTTTACGGGTTTTAAAAACCAGTTTTATTGTTATTGTTTAATTAGGTTCTACAAAACTTTTAGAATATTGTCCTAAATTTTCAGGTTGATCCGAGTAATAGTATCGGAGATACAGGCTTGAATATTTGTGCGCTCAAGGCCAGCTGGGCTAAGTGCGCCGTCTTTAAACGCGTTTTTCTCGCAACTGTGTTTTTTGAAGTCGGTTGGGAAAATTTCTCGAGAACTACTTAACTGATCTTCGTGAAATTTTATACAGGTATTTGAGATACAATTCTTGAAGATTTGGGGGAAGAAGTTTTTTCAAAACATGTCTGCCAAAAATCGAAATTTCAGTTTAGTTCCTTCGTCCAAATTCTACGTTAAGGTTTTAACTAAAACACGTATCTTTTCACTTTAGATAATCCTGTAAGGAGTTATTCTGTTTGAAACAGTAAAAAATTCGAATAACACATGTCATTTAATACTCTTGCAACCAGTTGCTACAAGTATTATAGTTTTATTCACCTAATGGTTTTACGTATCACCTAGAACTAATCGAGATAGACATAGGGTTATATATATAAATGATCAGGATCACGAGAAAAGTTGAAATCCGGTTGAGTGTCTGTCTCTCCGTCCGTCCGTCCGTGCAAGCTGTAACTTGAGTAAATAATAAATCTTGAAAGAACTTTAAACGCAGGTAAAAAGAAAAAATTAAGAGTTTGTGGATGGGCGTAATCGTAACATTGCCACACCCACAAGACGCCATTAATCGAAAATCTATAATAATATATACTCTTATGTGGCACATGGGAAAAATTTTGAAAAAGTGGGCGTGGTCCCGCCTTCTAATAAGTTTATATATCTCCTAAACTACAACAGCTACAACAATCAAATTCGCCCACGACGAATACTACAAGAAGTCTTACCGATATTGTGAAAATAGATGAAAGCGGATGAAAACCCCGTTCACTTCCCTTATACCGGTACTGTTAAAAACTACTAAAAGCGCCATAAATCAATAACTAAATATGCAAGAAACGTAAAAATTTTCTGCCGGCATGGTATGTATGATAAGGCTTTGTAAGGGCCGCGGTAAAACATTTTACGACGGGCGTGGCACCGCCCACTTGTTGAAATCCTATATCTCGGGATCCGACTAACCGATTGCGACAAAATTTTGTAATTCGCATTCTTTTCATATTTCTATGTCACGTTATAAAATCGAAATCGGACTATAACTACGCTTACTTCCCATATAGCACAATTTTAAATTACACTTGATTCTTTGCTCTCCAGTACACAATTCAAGAAGCCATTAAAACAACGGGATTAAACTATGCACGAATAATGCCTTTAGTGTATGCCACCTTATGACCAAAAATTGTTCTTCTTTACTAAACTAGTTAACAACAGCGCGCCAGTCGTTTTTCCTTCGCAACATGGCACCAATTGGAAATTTCAAGCGGTCCTTCTCAACTTGGTCTTTCCATCAGACTGGAAGCGTTCCTCTGCTTCCCCCGGCGGGTATTGCGTCGAATACTTTCAGAGCTGGAGTGTTTTCGTCCATACGCACGACATAACCTAGCCAGCGCAGACGCTGTATCTTAATTCGCTGTACTATGTCAACGTCGTCGTATATCTCATACAGCGCTTTGTACCATCGAATGCGATATTCGCCGTGCCCAACGCGCAAAGGGCCACACATCTTTCGTAGAACCTTTCTTCCGACAACTTGCAACGTCGACTCATCAGTTGGTTTCATCATCCATGCCTCTGTACCATATAGAAGGACGGGAATTATGAGTCACTTATAGAGTTTGATCTTCGTTCGTCGAGACTTCTCAATTGCCTGCTCAGTCCGAAGTAGCACCTGTTGGCAAGAGTTATGCTGTGTTGGATTTCCGAGATGACATTGTTGGTGATGGGGCAGACGAAATTATCTACGACTTCAAAATTATGACTGTCAACATAACGTGAGAGCCAAGCCATCGTTCACGGCCAAACCCATTTGCTTCGCTGCCTTATCTAGAGAAAGCAGAACTAACGGCCTGGTTGTTGAGGCCAATGATACCAATAGCTTCGGCATACGCCAGCAGCTGTACACTCTTATAAAAGATTATACCTGTTCAATTAAGATCTGCAGCTAGAACTATTTTCTCCAGCAGCAGGTTGAAGAAGTCGCAGGATAGGGAGTCGCTTTGTCTGAAACCTAGTTTGGTATCGAACGGCTCGGAGAGATCCTTTCCGATCTTGACAGAGCTTTTTGTATTGCTCAACGTCAGTTTACATAGCTGTATTTTTTTGCGAGGATACCAAATTCAAACAACGCGGCATAAAGGCAGATCCTTTTCGTGCAGTAAAAAACAGTTTTGAAATCGACGAGGAAGTGATGTGTCTCGATTCTCTTTTCGCGGGCCTTTTCCAAGATTTGGCGCATGTTGAGTATCTGGCCTTGGCTTTAATCTTTCACACAATACGCTCGATAGAACCTTGTATGCGATGTTGAGGACACCTATTCTTCGATAGTTGGCGCAGATTGTGGAGTCTTCCTTTTTGTGGTTTGGGCAGAGCACACTCACGCATTTTGCTTTCTCTCTTGTTTTGCCTGCAAATGGGTCTGGCTTCCTTCTTCAGTATCTATCCCATCGCGCAGGTGTTGTGGTCGATTGTAACGTTGCGAGATAGGCAGTATGTCTTCTTTCCGCTGCGACACGGCACTCCTCATCGTACCAGCTGTTCTTTTACCTTTTCTTAAAATCAATGGTTTCGGTTGCAACTGTACGTAAGGAGCTTGAAAGACCGTCCCACATTTCGCTTTTACCGAGTGGCTGGTGAATGCTCTCGGAGCGTACGCACGCCGAAAGCACTGGATACATGTCTTTCATCTATCACAATATGATTGATCTCGTTGGTGGCTTCTCGATCCGGAAACAGCCAGACAGCTTTGTGAATTTTTCTACGCTGGAATCTAGTGCAACAGATAAACACATATAGGACTCCGGCGAAGTCGGTCAGCCTCAACCCATTTTATTCCTCGTGAACACTGAATTTACCGACTGTTTTCCCAAAAATACTTTTGTGCCTACCCTGCTGTTAAAGTCGCCAAGGTTTTGACATCGTGGCGGGGGCAGATCTCTTTAAAGTTATGTCTATATTTCATGATATAAATATATAAGTTCATTTTATAAAAATTACAATATGCCGTTACCGAAGGTCTCTCGGCAGGCTAAATTCCACTTCGGTTCACCATCAATGTATTTAAGTTTAGTTCAAACTTCAAAATTTGTATTTAGTAGAACGATTCTTATTACCCTTTCAAACTGGAGGCTGTTGTGAGAAGTTTTGGCGGGAAACTGATATCAACTTAAGTATATGGTAAATAAAATTAAGATAAATTAAGCTTCACTCTGAAACAAAGCTACAGATGGCATTCAAAAAAATATCTCAAAGATTTGAAAAAGTAATGCTATATATTTTATCAAAGGAAAACAGAAATTTATTGTAATTATATTAATTAATTAATTTTATTTCATAACGAAGTGGTTTTGAAGCATACTGAGTCATATATAGTGACATTCCTCATTGCGGGCATTCCTTATAACCGGACACAACCCATAACCGAACAAATTTCACAAATGCAAAGTTTTCATTAATATTTTCATACGAAACCAGTTTCGATAACACGACACGGACACTATTGAGGTAATATTTTGTAAAAATTATTTCTGATAAACATCTTGTCCTGAAATGTGTCAAGAAAAATGTGTATTTCCCGTTTTATGTTTTAATTTTCATTAATTTTTGGAATTGTCCGACATTTTTTATCTTGTGTGAAAAGTACGCAAATGATCACAGCAAATAAATTCATGTGTGCTGGCACTGGTTCGCGGTGGCTTCACTCCTGGTTCGGTTTTATTAGTTCAGTAGAAATTTAGTTCAGAGTTTAGGACGGCCCCATATGTGAACAGCTTCCACAGCAGATTATAAGGACTTTTTATATATTAATATGTATGACGTGATATATAAATCCTGAGGTCTTAAGACTAGAACCTTAATCATACTGCTCTTTACCACAAACAGAGCGAATATGCATAGTAGAACAGATAATATAATAAGAAATTTTTAATCTCCTTTCGCTCCCCCAATTTTGCTTGCATAAATTATTTTGGTTTAAGAGCTGCTTTGTGAAACGATGGTAAATTGATTTTTTATGTTTAATACCTGGCGACAAATAAAAAGATGCATATCAAATGAGCAAGACGGCGCAATGTACTCGTATAAATAATATAAGCATGGAGGCAGAGAAAACTCCTCTAGGTTATTCACGGCGTCGAACAAATTTAAATAGCAGCGCAATTTCGTTCAACTCAATGTTAAGAGCGCATAATTTTATGCGTGGCGCTTTAATATAATTCGTGCAGTGTTTTTTGTGAGCAGATTTATAATATAAATATATAGTGAAGATATGAAATATATTACACTTATCTTCGGCGTGCTTAAAATACTTGCAGGCGAGTATAACAGTTTCTAAATCTTGCTGGCGCAGGCATTAAATGCATGCCTAGCTAAGAACAATGTCTAGCTTCTTTAATAAAATTACCAAATCTTACACCAAGGTGTAGTCACTTAATTGCCAGCGCTATAAGTATGCTTGCACAAATGCAAACAGCATAAACACAGTAGTCTATATACAGACACCAATGTTGATAGCAAAATTTGCGAGTTTAAAATTATCGCTTTAATGAGCTGCGCTAAAATAAACTACTTCTAACTGGCAAACATGGTTGACACTTCAGGTGCCGACGCTCCTTGTGCTTAGGCACAGACATCTCCTCCATCACTACAAATTCTTATATATTATACATGGGGCTGTATACACATAGTTATATCCACTCTAACCTGAAACGTCAAACTAGTCCAATAAAATATTTGTTTGTAACTAGAGATTTCCAGCAGAAAACATTAGACTAGTAGAATTAAAGTTCAATTTTAAATTAATTTTATTATTTGCAACTATCAAAATATGTACCTTTATTGCAACTTACAACTCAACCCTAATCCCGTTAAAATTTTTAAATTTTTATCCCTGTTTCGGCTTACACCTCAACTCCAGTTGAGTTGAAATTTTGTAATGTTGAATTATCGATAACAACTCAAGCTGTTAAAATTATTTGAGTTGAGTTCTCTTCATCTAATAGCTTTCTAATGCTGCTTTCGAGTAGAATGCAAGTTCACTTTCTTGTAAAAATTATCTGTTATTGGTACCGCTTTCCATTTCAACCAGTTCGCAAGTAATTTGAAACTAGTTCATGCTACAGCTCTCGAAATAGTCCCACCTCCACTATTAGTCCATGTTGATATTTATGTGAATGAGTCAACGTTGGCACACGGTGATAAATTAGCGCTGGAAAGGCGTAGAACGTCACAAAATAAACAACAACAACAAGGATCCTCTAACAAATATCTGATAATGTTAGCTGGCTGGCAAAGTGCCTCGAATCCATAGCAGCACTTGATGCCGCCACGGCCATGGATGGCACTTTTCTTAAACGAAAGTAATTTCAACTCATAAATAAAACTCTTAAGTTTCAGCATTGAGAGAGTTGAAAATGATGCAGCATTTATTATTATATCAGTGCGGATAAGACAAGCGGGAGTTTAGCTTAAGTGGCAGGCGAGCATAACTTTGAACATAGGGAAAAAGAGCGCAGTGGCCATTAAGACTTCGGCATAAGATGTTACTTCTTCCACACACAAGGAACATACAAAAATTATGTTAAATTCGCAGTGAAGAAGAGCGCAATATTTTTAATGCTTTATTGCACAATTTTATTTAAGCAATTTTAGCATTTTTTACGTTTTTTCCGTGTGTTACTTTTTATGGGGAAATTCATATATCAAAGCTTACAGTTTACATAACGAATATTTCCGCATATTTGCATCTTTTAAAGAAAGATTCCACCTACCAGAATTTCTGAAAAAATGCGCAATACTGGGTTACTTTATTCTTAACTTATAAGTTAAGAATATTTATGGTTTGTTTATTAGTATCTATATGACACATTCATATAAAAATGTGGATATGGATATATTTAGTTATGGTTATTCCTTTCGAGCTTCACTTCTTTTTTAAAGAAAAAACATAGAAATTTTAATAGTATTGGGGAATGTTTATTATCATTCGAAAGATTGGCATTTATTTTTTGAAGATTATCTCTTTCAAATTTTGGCCGCGGCTATGTCTCAGATGGCCTATTCGTTGAGTTCAATTTTCGATGACTCGTTCGAGCATTTCACAGGTAACTGTCGAATGAAACGCATGATGTTTTGCTCCAAGCGGGATAGTCCCAAAAAACCTGCCCAATACGTGAAATTATCTCCTCACCGAAGTGTTTTCTCAATAATATCTAACTAAGGATAGTAGAAGGAAATAGTCACAATGAGATAATCAATTTATATAAACAAATTTTGATAAACAACCATTTTAATAATAGTCTCTCTATATGTAAATTGAAGAGTACAATAGAAAAGAAAAGAAAGAAATGACAGGAAGCAAGTATCGAACTCATTGAACCAAGTACAAACAGAGAACAGTGAAATAATGAAGCATTTTTTCTTTAATGATCAGTAGAACAAATTAAGGAACTTAGAGGAAAAAATTAAAGAAATACAAAACAATATAGCAGCAGAAAAATATAACCTTATACACCCAGCAATATTAACAAAAGACGAAATCGACTATTTTAAGATAGATTTGTATAGACTAAAACTTGCAAAAGTACGAGTTTTGACATACAAAAATGAGTCTATCATTCTTGCTATACAAGTACCAAAAACATATTTATCTACCGATTTAAAGTTAATCACACCAATGCCATACAGAAATAATTTACAAATTGATCAAATAGATGAGGAAATAATAACGTTAGAATCTAAACATTATCGATACAAAGCTAATACATTGCTAAAAAAATTAAAATTAAGTGAAAATTGTATTTTTAATGATAATTGTATATTTAAATATAATAATAAAACGTATATGCAAGAGTTGACTAAAGATACTCTGCTAGTTAAAAATGCCAATTACAATGAAATGATCCAAAGCTGCGATGAACGAAAATTTACACTTCAAAAAAATTATACATATAATACATTTTTGTAATTTTCAAAACATAACTCGCGCGAAACACATTATTTACAGAACGTGAATTTTCGTAAAAAAGTTGAACAATTTGTAAACGTTGTTGAAGGTAAGCTTTTCAATGATGAAATGCCAAACAGTACTGAACAGAAATACCATGGTACGACTCACGCGTGATCTGTAAAAACAGGCCATTAGAAAAAGTACCTCTACTTGGATCACCCTCTATAACTACTAGGCAGGCTGTAAAGTTCGCATCGTTTAATCATTCAACAAGGACGATACACCAATTATCGTTCTTTCAGCTCTTCAGTCCGGCTTCAATATCGCTAATTTTTTAAGACAGTATGCATATGCAGACGATATTAGTCGATTATTTGGTTCAAAACAGCGTATACTGGCTACATCGTCTTCAGAGATCATATAGCTTTTATTAAGCTAAACCTTGCGAGTAATACCAAACACCATTTTTTAACGGGAGTATAAACCTTGGTTATGGTATTTAATTTTTATTGTTGACCGATATACTATAATCCAGATACTTTCAAAATTACATATTTGCTGAACGGCAAAACTTCATGTCGAAATGCGATATTGGACCAATTATTTTACCTTTAATAGAAACATTTCATAAATTCTAAATTATCGGTAATAAGAACATCAACAGAGTATTCATGCCAACTCTGGTAGTGATTTTGATAAGAAAATATAAGAATGAGATTTTATGAACACAAAATTTTTCGGAAAGATCTCAGGTTGGTACTGCATATATATGTACGTTTTCGTTTTGCATCATCTTACGCTAGGGTTTTCAAAAGTGTGTAAATAACTTGACTGTGGCATCGCTTATCGAAAGTTGATTATGAAACGAGACTTTAGACTCGTGTGCCTTCTTCAAAATAATGCTGGAAAAAGTTATGCGTACCGCTAATCTGAACTGCAGTGCTATCGTCTACTCTAAAAGTACAATGCTACCGGGGTATACATATACTACATAGGTCTTAATCAGAGCCGTAAGCACAGCCTTTTCCATCTAAAAAAGCAAAGGAGGTGGATCTTGTGGTGAGAGGGGCAAAACAAAGTATCTGAAAGTCATATATGAATATTCCTCGCATCCGGGAAGATACGTCAATGTTACAAACATTTATTTTATTAAGTTCAGGGTATTGTATAATGATACCCAAAGTCTGAAAATCAAGCACGAAATAACTATTGTAAGCAGGTGCTAATTCTACAACAAAATTTGGTATCTCTCTCTTGGCGAGATCCCTTCCCTTATGCGGAGACGATCTAATGGAACTGTCTGTACAACTGGCGATACCTCGCAAAGGGTAGCAGCAATTGGTACAATTTTGTTTTCTCAGCCCAAACCGACCCACGGTTCTAGAAATAAGAAGAACTTTCTCGCGGACCTTCAAGTTCATAAGCACATTAAAGCATTACACATATTAGTCTTTAAGTGAAATTGAGAGCGTTTTGAGACAAATATAAGATTCAGATCAAGAAAGCTCTTGTAGGCTTTTCAAGCGTATCATTACACATATACAAACACAGAGTTTTGCACAACACACAATTTACTCTATATATCGCCATTTTGCAATCAAAATAAAATGTACACACACACACATGCATACGTGAATGAACATGTACAAAGAGCATGATTGCAGAAGCATAAATGAAAAAGGATTTTCATGCGCTTTCGGGGCGTTGCAGCAAAATTGGCATCGCATATAAAAAGCCATCGTAAAAATCTCGTATTTATGCAGTCTTGTCGAGTGAAAACAAGGCTTGAAATCTGCAACTGCTTGGATATTTGCACGCAATATGACAGCGGAGGAAGCGCAGAGCGCAACAATAAAAAATATAATAAAAACCGGAACCGGTTCGTAAAGGACAGAGCGAAAAAATTGAGGGAGGCATGAGCAACAATAGCAACAACAAGTATTTTGCGTAGGAAAAAGCAAAAGCTACAGCGAAAACAAGTACAAGAGAATGTGTGCGAAGCCAAAGAGACTTGACGGGGGACCGCTGCCGTCAAGAGAGTGTAACGAAGTGGAACGGTTAATATGTTGATTGCCGACCCACTTAGCGCCTTTTGGCAATAGCAACGCCCAAAAATAAAAGCAAAATGAAATTTGCATTTTCGTTACACTTCCCCACTTACACACGCTCGCCTACTCACACCATCTCATGTGCGGACACATGTACATAGTCAAAGTCATACGAGTATATGATGATATGCGGTTATTTGTTGTTGTTTTTGTTGCGCGTGACTGCACATACGCGAGCGCGCAGCCAAAGGCGTACGCTAATGTCTGCCGCTGCATGCGGTTCACATGTGCTCGTGCATTGGCCATGCTTATTAAAGGACTTACATAAAGGCGTGTTCAACTCGCTCGCCTTTACATCCTTTTTGGCATTTTGCCGCTGCGGTCCGCTGCAGGCTGTTATTCATCGCCACAGCCGCAGCCACCGCCGCCGCCGCCTTGTTGCTCACTGATGCCGCTAGTTTTGTTCTCAATGGCGACATATACATACATACATACTTACGTATGTACTTATACTACATATAGCCGACTTTATTTATTCCCTTTCCTTTTTTGTGAATTATCCTTTGAAAGCGACGTGGTGCTGCGCTCTTCGTTATTAAACTAAATCAGAATTTTCAAGTACCGATTGAAGTGTTTTGTAATGAGTGCATATTATTTAGGAAAGTTAATTGAATAAGCGTGAATAAAATATGTAGAACTGCTTTAGAAAATACAACTAAGACGCTGCGAAAATTTTTTATTAAAACTTTCTATTGAACCAAATAAAGACTAAAATCTTTTTCCAGAAAGATAGTTCGGTGGATGTTAACACACTGAGCTCCCTTTGTGAGGAAAGTACCGGAAGACGTTTCTAAAATCAATAATTTTTTATTTTAATCGTTTGGCACACAAAGGAGAATTAAATCAATGCAAATTATAGCAAACTTTCAAAAGCCGTTCTTCAAAATTGCTTAACATATGCCACTTGAAAATGATTGGTGTCGCCCGTCTTGCCTTAGACTGTAAGCTTTTAACGGTGGTTTCTCTGAACCTTTTTTTAGGGGTTATTTCCACTTATAATTTTGAAAAAAATCGAAATTTGTTTTTACATATTTTGGAATGTATATATATTCGAAAATATTGTCTGTAAATTTCAAAATAATCTGGTAAATAGCTTCAGAGTAATGAGCGTATTTGTAAAGACATCTCCAAGCGTTTGAAAGTAGGCGAAACCGTAACCCGGAATAGCGGCAAGACCTTAAATGCGTTTTTCTCGAAACGATGTTTTCAAAGTCGGTGAGGAATATTTCTCCGAAACGGCTTCACCGATTTACTTGAAGTTTCCCCAGGATCTTCTTAGATACTTTTTTCACGTAATGATCGAAGGAATAAAAAAAATATTTTTTTGTTGGGAAGCCACCATTTTGTATAAAATCAAAAATTTGACTATTTCTTCAATCTTTACCTATATTTATCAATCCTTAAAGTAATACTTTTGTTTTTTATTTCAGATAAATTGGATCAGAGATATCTTCCTCACCGTCAAACAACTTTTTGTGGAGGACTTTCAGGAGATCTTCTACAGAAACGACGGAACCCAATATTTTTATTAATAAAGTGTGAATTCTTAGAATACGTTAAATTTGCTAAATGTCCTTATATTTTATGTATATATTCAATAAAAACCTTTTCAAAAAAATTAACAAAAAACACATTTTTTCGAACTTACAAGATATAATTGGCGTAACGGAAATTCATTTCTTCATTCAGCTTTTATTTCATTTCAAAGTTTCAAACTTTGTTTTGCTCACTGAAGACCTCATTTCATTAAATGATTTCATGGGGTCTTGTTAAATATTCGCCTTGGCCACCAGATATTGAAAATTCTTCCTAGACTGCGATTAACAAAAGCTTTAAAATTTTCTTAAGTAAATAACCAAGTTTCACAGCCATAGAAAAGGGAAGAAGATGTTCTTTATACCTAAATATAACATTATGGAATTCTTCCAAATGCACTGCCGTTATGGTTTTATGTCAACTCCAGTAAGATGAAGAAGGTTAATTAACTTAAAGCTTAATATTTTTGTGTTTACCATAAATGTCCATGAGTTAATTGCCAACCACTGACAGTATGCCTTCTGGGTAAACAAATTGCGCAACGTTCTTGATTGACGCACCGTTAATGTTAAGAAAACAAGTATTACTGGCATATAATGATAATGTAATGATCTGTAATGAATAATGTAGTCAACAGGACGCTTGTCTGTCGCACTGCGTGTAAGAAAATGCTTAACTTATCAAGTATTCCAATGGAGAACCTAGCCTGATAGCGTTTTCCGATGTAGGTTTTTGAAAACCGCACCAACCGGCGCTTCGAAACACAATCTAGGACATGTTATTCACTCATACAGCTTTTCTAACCTTAGGCGATTTGATGGCTTTGATATACCTTCTGGGTCCAACCTACGTCAAGTGATCAAGGGAAATTTCGCAAAATCACCGATTTTGAAAATGAGCAGTTCATTTGGTGGGGGACCAGACGCGTACCCTCTGATATAAATATTTCGTCAAAATTCTTTTTTTGTTAAAGTTGTTGAAGGTTGAAATTTAGAAGACGTTAAAATGGAAAAATTTTTTTCTCATAAACTACTGGATATAAATCTATGAAATTTTTTTAAGCCGAAGAAAAATGTTCGTGCTAGTTTATAAATATTTTACATTGTATTATATGTACATATTTTTTCATGGTGTTTTTTTTAAATAATAATATTTTACATAATTTTTTGCTAAACAATTGAAATTTTTTAAGTGTTCTTCACGCTAAAAAAAATGAGGAGTATGTGACACAACGCGGATAATATTCACATTTAATAATCTGCAAAAAAAAATTTGTTCATTTATACCATTCCAAAGATATTGAATTTTTTGTCGTCCTACCGCTCTTAAAAAGTATGGTACATCGATCGTTGCGTAGTGCGGTCCTATGCTCCCGCAATCTGTGCCGCAAGAAAACTATATTTTACATATTTTTATAATTGAAACTTCTTCAAAATTTTTATCAAGCATAGCATTTATGACCTTGAAAAAATTTTGCTCCTACATCTCTAATAGCTAATTTTTTCAATGACCAGGATGCCCTCACCTTTTTCTATATATACAAATCTATATATCCGAAGTTCAACTCCAAAATTGCCTCTTGCCATTTTCAATAAAACTAAAATCGTGTTGATTTGCCTGAATTAACGCAAGAATTTATTTACAAAAACGAATGATACTGCATAATTTTTAATATGAAAGCTCAAGAGTAACGGAAAAATACCGGTATAATGGTGTTACCTGAACTCAAACTCTGAGTTGTATTTGATTTGTCCACGTAATTTAAGCGTTGAAATCGGAATTCAAATTTTATTATTTTTTATGAATGAAATTTTTTGGTTTAAAAACGTTAATTAATAGTAAAAATACCAATTCATGTTCAATCAACAGTCTGCAAAGATTAATAGTGAGATAAATATACTTTTTCTAAAATAATGTATTAGTTGCATATGTTATGGCCACCACTGTACGTATATTATATATCACCACATAATTTTTTTCCGTTAATTTCTCTAGATAACTTAAAAAGTTCTTTCACGTCTCATTTTTCAGAAGCGATTTGAGCTTTTTCAGTTAAATTTGTACAGTATCTATTATCTTTCCTTTTTACTGACTTCTTAATCCTTTTTCCTCAGTTCGTTTTTTTTTTAATTGCGTTACAAGCTCCAAACATATCCCATTTACAGTCTTCAATAAAATTTCAAATTTCGTCCTTCGCTTTTCGCTCAACATCGCATTATCCCAACAAATCGTAATAGTCGTTCTGCATGTCCATTTTAAAGGTCATCTAAATATGCTAATTCCGTTGATTGTTTTGAAGCAGACTTAGCTGATTTTTACTTAAGTTTAGAAATATTGTATTTCCGTAATTTTTATTTTAGATCTGCTATCAAAAAACAATAGTCACTATTGATATGTGAAATTATTTTATTTCTTAAGTAGCAAAGAGGATTATAAGTTTTCGCGATATGCAAATACGATTAAATCAATTTATGTTTCAGCGTATCCACTTAACGGCTCTTCTAATAGGGGAAGGCGGAGCCAGACAAATCTTGGCTTTAAAAGCTGTATAAACAACATTTTCGAAGCCGTTATTGTTAGATTATTAAACTCCCAACAAAATAGCAATGTCATTATATCATACATATCATATATAATCAGAGTAATCAGTTTGGTCAGTGGGGGCATAGCACTGAAAAATAGAAATTTTTCTTCTGGCAGAACTTAAGCGCCCAGTAATAATTCTCCCTGACCGATTTCACAATATTTTTTCTAAGATAAATTCTCATGCTCCTAATGTATGGGGAATGATTGCTAGGCATGCCAGAATAGTAACGTTCTTTACCGATATTGTTAGAAATGTCAATGTAGCCCTTATATCTAATTTAGAACTACTTTTAGTTGTTAAACTTCCTTTGCTAATTTGCGCAATTTTTCATTTTGCTAAAGCATTGTCCAAATCTAGTACATTTTACATTACGAAAGGTCATAAAAAGGTTCCCACCTATATTCCCGAGCTTCCTTCTCTTTACTTTTCTGGGGATACCTAAACTGTAGTGCTTTATTGCCCCTTTCGCAGTGGGTGATTATTTCAAAATAATTTAGTTCGATGGTATCGCTGCTATTTCCACGTTTTATATGCACTTTTACTTTTAGAGGGGTAAATAGCGTATCTAGATGGATTTCGGGCATTAAGAAAAAAATTGTTTTAGACTATTTTTAATGCGGAAGTAATAAAAAATGTTTTCAAAAAAGCTATATTTGTTCAAAGCCCCATTTGCATTCCAAATGCTCGAATTTTCTGATGATCGTAATCTTTCTATGATAACAAGCCATCCCGAGTTAAATTATACATATTCGCTTTTTTATTTATATTAAAAATCAGCTCAGGACTTTTACTCCCGCTCCAATTCAATTTCAATATTGCACTTCACGAAAAATCATTTATTTTTTATTATTATATATGTAGTTTTCTTAAATTTCTTTTAAATTTAAATTTTAAAATTTCTTAATTATGTATTAAAAAAACAATCCTAAATTGTCCTGGGGTATATAGTTTCTTATTCGACTGGATAAGGAAGTTTATAAACGAACATAAATATGATTCTTTGAAGTTTTGGACGAAGAATATCCAAATGTATTTCATGACGAAATTAACCTAACTAACTGGAACAAGAGTAAAAATCTATTAATTTAACTTGTGACCACAGAGTTGAAATATATCTTATTGTAAATGTAATGTTGCGTATACGCCCAGTAGACCATGTGGAATGATGCCATTCTAATTTAAAAGGTGAATATAAGGTAAAGTGAAACTTGGATCTCCGCCTCTAAGCAACATCTCATCTTGCTACATAGAATTGAAATGAAAGAGTCAATGAATTTTAGCTGTCAAAATCTCTGGTTAATTTGAGACTACGTATACGCCCTGAAGGCAATAAGAAATTAATCATCAAGCATTTTGATTTATTAATATTTGTTATTTGAATTCCAAACTGATGTGTGGAAAAAATTGTCAAAATAATAGCAAAGTGGAAGAATTAATAAATAAAATTCCTAATTCTAAATTAAAAAAATATTTTATTTAGAAGATTCAAATTTAATAGCTGCTTTTGGTCACCTTAAATGATTTCAAAACTCATAAGGTATTCTGAAATGATATTATATTGGCTTAAATGTTGCTTGGCACTTCGTAAGAGATGGGACCATTACATTTTCAATCAACTTCAAAAAATCAAGCAGACGTCAGATGAGACTTATGCAATTTTTATACTCTTGCAATATGCTCCCACAGAATATAGTAGTTTTGTTTACATAACGTTTGTATGTACCACCTAAAACTAATCGAGATATATATAGCGTTATGGATATATGTATATAAATAATCAGCACGACGAGAGGTGTTGAAAACCAGATGACTGTCTATCACTCCGTTCGCCCGTGCAAGCTGGCACTTGATCACCAAAGATGTGTTGGCCAAATTAGCTTAGGGTAATTCTTATAGGAATTTTTGCCAATAATGTGACAATAAGTGATATTGGATGATAATCACATCCACGGTGCTGTTCAAGACTGCTAAAAGCAAGGTGAACAATAACTAAAGGCAAACAATTTTACACCCGAAAATGTAAGTAAGGTCTTTATTGGAGTTGGGTAAAAAATTTGGCGATTTTTCTCAACCGATTCCAAACAGATTCAGTACGTAACATTATCTTGAGTATATAAAATGTTCGGTTGCACCCGAACGTAGCCCTTTCTTACTTTTTTAAAGTAAACTCGTTTCCACTTTAACAAAATTTCTTACTTTTTAAACAGGAAATTACTGTGTAAGAACCTTTTGCTTGGTAAATATATGTATATATATCCCCCCAATCATATGATATTTACACTAACTTATTTGTCTAATTGACTGTATACATATAAAGGAAATATCTCTGATTTTAGTTGAAATATGTTAATGAAACTGGACACTCTCATTATCTCCAACGATCTTTTGCTAATCGGTTAACATATTAGATGAATAAGGAATATAACTATCATTCTTAAAAAAAAATGCTTAGTACATACCTTGCTAATTACTGAATTTACCGCCTAGCCATCGGAGCTCCCTTCCAGCTCCGCATGTTTGTTTGAGGCAACTACTTATGCACTACTTCATTATAAAGAAAGCCTAATCAAACAAGAACTTTCTGATTACCTACAGCTTAGAAAGCAAGCACCAAAAATTTAAGTTCTTTCTTCGTTAGAAATTCTTTCTCTTTGAGACTCGCACACGTCGGTATTTATTTTCAGTTACTTGCAAATTCGGGAAAATTGTGTAAAACTGCTGCCTCAGCGGCGCAATT
Source organism: Bactrocera tryoni (assembly GCF_016617805.1). NCBI lineage: Eukaryota > Metazoa > Arthropoda > Insecta > Diptera > Tephritidae > Bactrocera > Bactrocera tryoni. The sequence goes on along the minus strand of NC_052500.1, from coordinate 34,143,259 downwards.
GATTATAAATGAGCAACCGAATAGAAAACTTTTGCATGTGCAAAGTTCGTCTGCGCTCCGCTAACGCAAATGCAGATAAGCCCATAAAAACTCTTCGTGAACAAATACATTTACCCAAATAAACACATACACAAACATATTTGCCAAGTGATGAAAGCGTATAAAATTAGCAAAGAGATACAGGCAACTTTGCTAAAAATCATTAGCAAATAAAAGTTTTCAATATAACTGTGAGCTTATTTTATGCATTTTCTACTTAATAAATATCACAAATTATTTTTGCTGACCCAAAGGAAATGTGTGGATTTGCATTTCTTAGCATGCGCCCCTATTATAATTAAAGGAATTACGGAACTCGTTGATTGGCACGATAGTTCATTTGCTTCAAATTTGGATTCTTGAATAAAATTCAATGATAAGTAGAAGCATTACATCTCTCATTTTTTAATAAAGAGTGTCTGCAAACTTGTAGATCCATATGTAATCATTTTATTTGCAAAAGAACTGTGTAATATTCGAAACTTAGTCTTAACAACAAATTTTTGCTATACGATAATACGATTTTGCTATACGATAATATGGTGTTCAACTTTGGGTGATGCCAGCTAATAATCCTTAGTACAAAAAGGGGTTCATCATGGTACGCTCCTAATGAAAACATTCACTAAGATATTGATATTTCTATGGTAAAGAAAGAAGTAGACGATTGCAAAAGAATTACGACTTAAACTCCGGGAACATCTAACCATTAGGTAATGTTTCGCTACAATCATGTCATAAAATCCGCTTGAAAATAAGAGTTCTACCAGCCCTTTTAACAGCAAGATTTTGGCAAAAAGGCTCAATCAAAACCTTGAGTTTGATTTCAATTCAAATACAAGAGTTTTTAATAAAATGATCTCCTGGCACGTTTTTCATCACTTTTATGGCACTATAAATTTCAAATAAATACTTCCATCAATAAAATTGAAAACACATTCAAATACTTCAGATTTAATTGCATTACCTTAGGAGAAGGAGATGAATGTTTATCACTTTGCAATTTCAGCAATTAAATGCTGATGCTAAGTCCTTTTAATTAAGAGTATATGTAATTTCAGAATAGTATAAGAAGGAACATAGAATTTTACTAAGCGAAACAGTCATGCTTCGTTTTATTGAGACATCAATTTAAATAACTTATATTTCGGTAATAAAGATTCGGAACGAATTGTAGCACTAAACTGCAATATAGTCAAGAAAACATGCCACTTCGCCATATATTTAACGGTATACCAAATTGAAATCAAATTTGACCCAGAAAAAATACGAAAGAAATTTTCGTAAATTTTAATACATGCCTCGGCTGGGAAAGTCTTCAATGTCTGCTAAGTACAATGTGATTATATCCAACAATATCATGATGTCTATCATGCCATCGAATCATGAGCTGCCAGCTGAACGTGAAAAGATATACCGACTCAGCATTTTCTGAGGATGGGAGCTTGAAACTTCGCCTCTACAGCATGGTAAGACTTATCTCTGCTACGGACTATGCATGTGTAATTGATTTAGACTAAGCTGGTTTTAAGTTAATTTAATATATCACAACCCTGCGTTGACGAAAACGTTGGGTGAGTATTGATTTTCGTTCTTATTTGGTCAAAAAGTTAGTTTTAATCATGCACCTTGACGCCTTCTTGGCGGTTTGACCGTGTGGAATGTATACACCACCATAATCAAAGTGAATGCAGAGACTGATCTTGATTTTTTACTGAATTTGCAAGGGTTTTTCGGTCCTTGTCAAACGCCTCAACTTGAAGGCGTTTTTGCAAAAGTCTTTTAACAACATTTATCAATAGTATGTGTCGAGCCGACCCATAAGAGATGTTGATGTCAACACGACACTTTTTAAGTACTGCTTCTTTAACATTTTCGATGTTATCGTCATTCAGGCCGTAGCATGAGGCAAATTCTTGATAACTTTACGACATTCATATAATGCCTTGTGCCACTCATATACTTGTGCTCGAGATAAAGAAGACAGTTTGAATCCAATTTGATCAAATGATAAAATACATATTAGGTTAGATAGGTCTAGAAAGAGACATGGATTGAATATATTCACACATCTATTTCTTCTATGTTTTATTGAAATATCTTACACATTGATCGATATATTATTTGCAAAGGCCATCTACTTATATTAGAATGTGTGATGTTTCCATGGAGTTTGATTGACTCGGTGTTATTAATTAGTGAAGTGAAGACATGCACTTGTGTCTTTGGAAGTACAATTGAATTTCTTACGAATACATTATTAGTTTTATAAAATCTAGTCTAAATTAAATAAGGCTAAAAGTAAATGCATACATACATATGTTCCAATGTCGAAGCCTGTGTACAGAACAAGAGATCGCGAATAGTGAAAGGTGAAAGAAAAAAATTTTGGTAAAATCAACTTTTCGAAGCTCAGCGAAGAGCTGACATTGTACCTACTAATTATCATCATCAAGATGTATTTCAGCATTAGGAGAAGTTTTGGCGAGCTTCTAAGAATAGAAATGTTTAAATACTTTATAAAAACGCAAAAGTTGTTTAATTTTTAATATTCCATAACACTTATTGCACAGATGAAAATTAGTCTGAGGACGCTTTATCAGTACCTCTCCGACCCTAATTTAATTTATCTGACTAAATAAAAATTGTATGTGCCAATGAAACAATAAACAAATTCGTTAACGAATTGTGAAAAGTTAAAGCAATTAGATTACACCAAAATTAAGTAAGTTGTTTTAATACTAACCGCATGTTACCTGTCCAACTCATCAAGCTTCTATACATTGAACTCGACTATCTCGTACATAAGTATGTATGACTGTATTTCCAACTATGTGATACAAAAGCATAAACGCCTGCCTATAAGAGTAAGAATAAAACTATTCAGAGAGAAAAGTACATGATTTGCTTTGCCTTCGGTAATTGCAACCGAAGCGATGCTTCAGACAAAAGAGCACAATTTGCCAGACAGATTTAGTGCACAATGTACTTAGATTTGCTGTGAATTAGACTAAGCGACAGACGAGCACAAATTGCTTTGCCTCTTCAACACAGGAACAGACAACAGACGCTGGTTGCTTAAATACTTTTGCTTACCTGTACATGCTGCCATAAGTACTTAATATGTACATACATACATATACATATGTACTTTTTGATGCACATTTGTATGTTCACAAGCGGAAGTAATCTTTGTCCACTTGTGCAAGCAGAAATAAGTGAGAATGTATGGAATGAAATAGGAAAAATACATAAAGAAGTTAGAAATAATGCTTTAAGGAAGTATTAGATAAAAATTGTAGAAAGTTTTCTGGACTGTTCCAGTTATTCAACAACATTAAATATTACATAATCAATATGACAAAATTTTGTTAGCTATGGAGACTTCACGTGACGCTAATTTAAAGTTCGGTTACGGTCAGGGTTGCAATTTTTCATTTAAAAAATTTGGCATTTAAATTAAATTTTCTTGTTTTAATCCAATATGTTTGGGAACTCGAAGAACTCGAAGCTAACTCTCTGGGAGGTTGAAATTAACAAAAAAATTGCGTTTTCAAGGGTGAGTGATTCAGTTTAGCGGATATTTAATTATTAGACATGCCATTACCCTTCTAGGAGTGGATGTAAGCGACTTTTTCAGGTTCTAAGGTCTTTTTTGTCACCATTAAGCATTCACCAAAATTAACGCAAAGTAAAGTAATAATTCATTGAGAAACAAACAAAATTCTAAAATAAAGTGTAAATTACATTGATCAAAATCACAACTTTCTACTTAGAAGACGCAAAAGTAACTGCTCTTAATTTAATTTTGCAACAATTCTTACTCCCAAATGATAAATGTCAAATTTCACAGAAAAAACCAAAATTTTTTGAATAAGTCATGTAATAGAATTATAACTCAAAACATTAAGTAAACATTAAGTCATGTAATAGAATTATAACTCAAAACATTAATTAAAAAAGCCCACTTTTCCAAAAAAATTGCGTCGAAATATGCCCCTCCCTAATGCGATCCTTTTGTGCCAAATTTCACTTTAATATCTTTAATTATGGCTTACTTATGACATTTTATAGGTTTTCGGTTTTCGCCATTTTGTGGGCGTGGCAGTGGGCCGATCTTCGAACTTAACCTTCTTATGGAGCCAAGAAATACGTGTACCAAGTTTCATCATGATACCTCAATTTTTACTCAAGTTACAGCTTGCACGGACGGACAGACGGACGGACAGACAGACATCCGGATTTCAACTCTACTCGTCACCCTGATCACTTTGGTATATATAACCCTATATCTGACTCTTTCAGTTTTAGGACTTACAAACAACCGTTATGTGAACAAAACTATAACACTCTCCTTAGCAACTTTGTTGCGAGAGTATAAAAATAATATAATTGCTAAATATTTGGAATAGTAGAATAGAACTGCAACCAAATACACAGTGCAATGGATTATAACTGGGCCAGTAATCAGTCGATGAATATAATACCACGTGCATCCCAAAATACTGATGCCATAACCTTGCCAGCCAACTATTTCTTCTTTCCGCGCTTGAAGACCGGTCCACCATCTGCAGTCCACTATAATGTGTGTCGATTAGACTCCAGTGTGAAATGATGGAGTCGTATTTCTATTGTCACACATCGACGAAAAAATTCGGTTTTACGATTAAAGAGCACTCAAATACTCCTCAGAGTCAGCGATTCGTTGGTTTGTTAGATTATGAACTTGCGTGGCATCCACTTTGCACAGAGCTTTGGTCTCTTTAAGGCGTCCACTGCCTTCATTGTCCTCGTTGCTCATTTCGCCTCTTTTCAGCTTAGCAAATCTCTTTTCAACTGTGGATTTCCTTGGTGCAGAATCCAAATTCAACAGTATTAACAGACGAAATGCTTTTATGATCCATTTTTTGTAAACTAACATAAGTTGCTTCACAAAAATGCTAAATCTCATTAACTAACAGTTATAAGCTAACTAATATAAATCACATAGATGGTAGTAGTAACTCAGTAAAGCGTTAAGGGGTCCTCTAGTAATATATAAACTTTCAATCAAGGCTCCTTCTGCGTCGATTCAGAGCTGCGACCGCGATCCCCTAGCATTTAAGGCGTCGTCGAAGGCATTCTCCGGAATAGCCTTGAGAGCCAAGGAGCATGCTGCCTGGATCCCCTCTGTCGTCTCGAAATGATTGTCTTTCATCGGCCTTTTCAGGCAAGGCAAGTCCGAAGGGCCACAGTCTGCACTGTAGGGCGGAAGATTCAAGACGGTGTGAGCCAAGGCGTTGCCGTGGTGCATCATCAGAAGCGGAATTTAATCGTGTACCTCTGTTTTAACGAACGCTGCACTTTCGGCAGCACCAATCACACAAACAAGTCACGCGGGCATGTTTGTCCTGACTTTCCAGGTACTCGGAGACAACTGACCAGCCGCTCTTTCGTTAGCTAGGAACGCCCTCTACCGAATTCAGTCGGGGCGCGCACGCTCCGAAATACAGTCGCGGCAGAAGAAAATCAGTACTATTACTTTCCAGACAAACCCTGTATGAATGATCAGGATGACGAGCTGTGTTGAAATACGAGTGTCTGTCCGCCGATGTGTCCGTTTGTCTGTGCAAGCTGTAACTTAAATAAAAATTAAGATATCCTAATGAAACTGGATACGAGTATTGCCTGGCAATAAAACCAAGGACAAAACGCCATTATTGAAAAACCTCTAAAATGCCATAACTAAGTCCTTAATTAAGATGTAAAGGGGAACAGCAGTAAAAAGGGAAATCAGAGAGCTAAAACTTTAACAGACATAACAGTTTACATACATAGCTCCTAAGCCACTATGGCTAGAACAATCAAATTCAATCAGTGTATAGTACATCTTTTTTGTTTATCTACCGACAGCGTGGAAATGGATGAAATTTGATTATAACCCCAGAAATTTTAAATTTTACACCTGGAATGATACGAGATCAATTTCTAGGGGCCATTCTCAAAACCGAACGATAGTCATGGCATCATATCTCAGAAGCTGCTCAACCGATTTCAACTAAATCTGGTAAATATCCTGACAATTCTATGCCCCCGTTCGAAATGAACCAAATTGACATACGACCACGCCCATTTCCCATATAATAGAATTTTAAATTTCATCTGATTCTTTCATTTTCCATTGCCCAATTCAAACACCAATGACTATATTCACATGAAACTTTCCATAAATAGTGCATTTGAGGTCGTCTGTCTCACGTCTAATGACTGTCGAAATTGGATAATAACAGCACAAGCTAACATAATGGGTTGTCAAAAAAGTCTTGCGGTATTTTTATTGAATTTTTTTTTTTATTGAAATTGAAATGAATTTTTGATGACTCATGCCCAGCTCTTGACCGATGCTACGGCTGATACTATGCCGGTCTCTTTCGACCAATTCAGCGATTTTATCGCAATTTTCGACGACAGGCCTAACGTGTCGCACTTTCGACCACCTCTACACCAGAACGGAAACGTTGAAACCATCATTGTCCATAAACTGCACAAATTTTATTGGCGGCTTGAGATGCATTTTTGCCTTTATCGTAGTAGTACTGTAAAATATGCCGTATTTTCTCTTTATTTTGCACCATGTTTGCGACGCTATAGCTCACGAACAACTTAAAAGAAACGACAATCAATCAAACACGTTAGCGCGTGAAATGAGCTTTCCAAAAAGGTATAGCATGACCCAATGCGACGAATAAAACTAGAACTACGCGCTTTCAGCGCCAACTAGCGAAAACACCGCAAGACTTTTTTGACAACCTATATATAAAATATGAATGTAGACTCCATTCCATGATTCAATTTTTGTCGGAATGTCGATCAATATGAGAATTCTCTCTGGAAATAAAATACAATAATATTATAGAACTAAACAAGTCTATCACTTTCGAAGCAAGTTCATTTGATTAAATTAAAGTTAAACGCTTTCGCTATCTTTGTAAATCTTGAAAAGCGTATACGTATTTTAAGTTTGTCACGATATTCGTAATACCGAAGAGGAAGCATCAGAGACCCAGTTCAGTATATTTATTTTCTTTTTTTTAGTAGTACTGTAGTTCTTTTTGTGAAATTTAAACACGATATTTTATTTGTGTAAAATATTTTATGAAATTAGACACATTTATTCTATCAGCAATCTATTGAGTTGCTGTTCGACGATTGGCGTCGACCAACGACTTATTTATCCATATTGGTTTCAAGAGGCCTTCCAGAACGTGGTGCATTCTCAAGCACGAAATTGCTGGAACGAAAATAATAAAATATGCCAAAAATGTTGCTTTAGGTCATCCATCTTCGATAATCCACCCGACAAAAACTCTTCCACAAAACTCTCTGTAACTTGTGGATATTCAGCGAATTCAAACGACCGCTCCAGAGAAACCGTTTTTAGTCAATTGAAGACATTAAACGTGAATTGCAACGCGCATTGAAGGCTATTCCGTAAATTAATTTTAACAACTGTTTAGAGGATTGGAAAAAAACTTAGCACAAGTGCATTGGAATTAAGGGGGGTTGAGGGGAATTAAACAGATTTTGAGTAATAAATGAAGAATTTCAAATTATGAGCAAAGTCTTGCTAATTTTTGTTCAAACCACCAACTGCCTTAAGATATGAATAATACTAAAAATTTATTTGATCGATAGTATTATAATCCAAAAGCATTACGTTGATTTCACATATCTGGAATCATCTCAAAAAGCTATATATGTATATTAATTTGAATAATAACTCTTGCAAGTGCATTTTGGGGGGTTAATTTGCGCACACAAAACGCCCAGCATTCAAATTATCCACAAGTACTTACTAAAACTTTATATGTGAGGTCATCGCAGATAACTGCACTTTAAATTTGAACTACTTAAAGTAAATGCAGGAAAAGTTATTCGACATAGAGCATTAGCATAACTAATAAATCTATGTGAGGCATATAGCGCAATTGCAGTTCTTATGCGCACACATACCGCCGCATGCTTTGAAAGAGTCATAAGCAAGTGTTGGTTTGTGTGTGTGCGTGTGAGCGCATGTGCGCAAATTCATCCATTTATGGCCAAGATTTCAACTTCTCCTTGCGCATAACTTAGCCTTGGTTACATGCAAACTTGCTGCTTGTGCATCACAAAATGCTTAAGGCCACCAAGAACTATTCAGCTGCCACCATTCGATGCTAATGTTTCGCTAACAGTCTTTGTTGTTGCCATCTGTAGCTTGGTGTTTGTGCGTCGCATTGCTGCAAAAGTTGTATAAACAAATAAACTTAGTTGCACACAAACATACATACCGCCATTCATAACATAGAAGTTTAACTTACATACTATATATGCTATCACTTTGATCATTTTATATATGCAACTTGCAGCTGCCACGTGCTTACGCTGCCTCGCAAGGTAGGTGTTCTAAGGCACATTCTTGGCATGCAGTTGTTGCAGAGTTGTAGGAACATGTAGATATATTGTATATATGCATGAATGTGCCACAATTGCCGCTGATTTATTTGCTATCTATAATGTAAGCGCACATTTGGAAAGATCTTTGGCCGAGGTTCTACTGAATTTTGCATACAATTCTACTTGTCCTTCGTTAATCGAACTGAAGAGTCACTGCGTGCGAGTCAGACATCCAGATCAGCTGCTTAACTTTGCCTACATGTAGGTAGTTTGAAGATAAATTAATTTCTTTTTGTAAGTTTGATAAACTTTTCGCAGAGTTTCGTATGCTACTAATGTAGTGAGTTTGAAAGATTATTAAATTCTAAGGAAAGTTTCAAATATTAGTTGAATAATTATTGTGAAAGCATTTATGGTTATTAAAAACATTCTTACAGGGACGTAAAGGTAAATATGAGAGCTTTTAGAGCTGCAGGCTCTGATTTCGTACAATATCTTGCCACAGTTCATTAAAAGAAAGTGTTCTATAAAGTCCTTCATCTTTCTTTCTAGAGAAATCTGGACAGTGGGAGAGAAGAGCTAATGTCTAGATAGTTCTACCTTCTCTATCTTCAACTTTCTTCCTTAAATCAGAGACAGTTTTTTTAGAATCATGTCGGATAGGTCACTTTAACAGTATTCCGGTAAAACCACCAATATTGTCTGATGAAATTGAGGAAGTGTTACCTTTTTCGCAATTCTAAACAAATCACCTATGATCAAGCACCTAATCAAGTCTGAGAATGGAGTACCATTTAACTTTATTTCTTCATCTGGATTTATTGGTTATTTGCTTAAGCAAAGATCTTAGCTTCCCATGGCGTTATTGCAAAAATGTTATGTCGCTGGACACGATTTCTCGAAAAATTATTAAGCGATTTCGTTCCAATTTTACACATACCATAGAAGTTTCACAAAATGCATTTATATCATTGATGTGTTGATAAATAAATAAAATAAAAAATATGATTGTATATAATGTATTAAAAAAAAGTAAAAACACAGGAACATTCTTGGTACCTGTGAAAGCCATTTAACCCCTTAATTACAACTAAACCTTGGTATAAATTTAACAACTGCATCAGACAATTCTTATATACTTTCATTGTAATTCTTGTTACTACGTTTGTAAAATATACTTAGGTTGTAACATACTTGTTATAAAAAAATTCTCAGGTGAACTAAAAGTAGATATTTTATATCTATCCATCGTATTCGCTAAGTATTGTCACCTCAGCAGCTTTCTCAAACGAAAGGTCAATCGGGTCTGACAAGACATCACAGCCCATTCGATGCTGCACCACGATAATGCCCCGTCTCACACCGTCTTGACGCTTCCGCCCTACAGTCCAGACTGTGGCCCCTGAACGTAAAATTATTAATGTATATCGTTAATTTGTCTGAATAATACTATATTACGTTTTCATCAAACCTCGACCATTTTTGAACACAATTCTGAATATTACTTCGAATGGTTATACATATATATGTACATACAAGGTCTGTCGCAAAAGAAACAGGACTGCTAAAAAAAACAACAAAAAATTAATATTTTTCAACAGTTATATTTTTTTATTCAAAGTAGTTTCCTTGTGCTTCGGTACAGCGTTTAGCCCGGTCAATTAGCACTTCAAATGAGTGTTTAAGGTCATTTTTCGGAATGCTCTTGCGAATATCGGTCGTCGCCTTTTGGATAGCTGAAATGTCCTGAAACCTTTCACGGGCAAATGAAGTTTTCCAAATAGGTCAAAATCACAGGGTGCCAGATCAGGTGAGTAGGGTGAGTGATTAATGGTTAATATGGAGTTTTTTGCCAAAAAATCAGTGACAAGCGTCGATCGATGACACGGCGCATTATCGTGCAACAGGCGCCAGAACCCTGCCACATGGTATTGTGGTCGAGCACGACGAATGCGTGACAAAAGACGCTTCATAACACCAAGGCAAAACACACAGCAATCTTTTGACCAGGTGGGACGAACTCTCGGTGTACAATACCCTTGGAATCGTAAAAAAAATAGCATTGTCTTTATTTTTGACTTCTGAAGACGACCGACTTCTGATCGTCACAGAGGTCCTCACGACCTTCTTGGAATCGCTTAAACCACTCATGCACATTACTACGGGATAGGCACTGATCACCATAAACTTTTTGCATCATTTGAAATGTTTCAGTAAACGTTTTCCCAAGTTTAAAACAAAATTTAATATTTGCTCTTTGCATTTTACGACCGATGACCAAAAGCTGCTGTCACTTTTTGATCGATAACATCGATTGTAGTTATTCAATTGTCTTAAAATTTTTACGAAATGTCAACAAGAGATCAAACTTTTTATTTCATGTACCCACCAATAGGTGGCGCTACCAGAAACAGTTATATTTAAAAAGTTCAGTTTCTTTTGCGACAGACCTTGTATATCAATTCGGTATTTGCGGTTTGGTCTTTCCATTAGGACTGAAAGCAATCTTTCGCGTTGTCTCTCCATTATATACCGGGAAAAAACACAAGCAAGCAACTGTTATTTTACCATTAATTACTCGGTATACTTTTCTATTAGCCATTATATTTCCAAAAGCAAGTACCCCGTAATTACTTAATGAACCATTTTAAGGTAATACACCTGTATTTTATAATTTATAGCAAGTCATTTGGAAAGCTGTTTCTTCACTATCGTCTGGGGAATTAATAATTTAAAATTTATTTGCAATATCAATATACGGCCATAGGGTGCATGTTTGTAAGAGTATGAGTATATACAAGTATATGTGTAAAATTGTGCGATCACTTATTATGCCGGTCCTTGCAGGCAATGGCTACTCGCTGAATCGCCTGTCTCATAGCTGCCTCATTATTTGCATACTGTGTGTTCTGTTGATGACTCGGCAATATTAAAAGATGAATCATTAATGCAGCAGACGCCGCGTCGGCGCCGCCGATGCTAATAATGACTTTTTCCCCATCGTTAAATAAACGTCATCTCGTTTGATTTATTGAAAGTGAAGCTGCTTGCCCTTAGGTTGGTTAAATTGCTGCCACAGACTGAGGCGACGCCCTTGGTGTTGTTGCAACTGTGCCACATAAATTATTGCAAAAATGCATAAAGCTTATTTTAATAAGACACAACTTTAAGACTGCATAATTTCTGTTATTTATTGAAGATTTTTAATTCTTAAATTCACACTTATCTCATTTTACTTACGTACACTTCGGCTTTCAATTCGAGTAAAATATCAACTAAATTAGTAATTTGAGTCCTTTGTAATAAATAATACCCATCTTGTGTAAGAAATATAATATTTTTCTACTTCTTTATATTTTCCCTCATGCAACATAATCCTTAACGATTTGCCGATCTCCTCAGATAAATACTTCACCACTTCGCTATATTGAAGCATATTCCTTTGGAACCCAATAGCAACATGTTTTCATCACTACCTGTCAGCCACTTTAACATGATAGCGACATGTTCACATAAGGGCAATATTCGCATCACTTCAAACTCTTACTTATATGTGGCCGTTTGAGAAAATTATGAAGTTGCAGTTTAGTTTTTGCTCAGAAATTGTGCTCTTATTGAAGCTCTGTGAACCTTTTTGAAAATCTTAAGTTCCGGTTTCAGAAATCATATTATTGGTAATGCTCTATTTCGAATCTTCGATCAGTAATCAGAGTTCTGGAATAAAATTATTTACGAATAAATGATAACGTCTCAAAGAGTCCTTTAGGCGACGTAATATTACTTATGACATTATTTTTCAGCACAACAGCTAAACTAAGTGCGATTCTTGAAGAAAATCTGATGACTCCCTTTACAAATGGAGTAATTTACTATTTTAATACTTCTTGCAGTCACCATTAATAGAGAGGTGAATTAGTCTAATTATTTTGAAATTTATTAAGAACTTCGTTTGTAAGATGTTATGAGTTTAGTTTTCTTACTTGGTAGTGTATATTTTGATAGTTATACATACATATATGGAATGTATACTTGAACGTAGAATTTGCTATTTGGCCATTAATGTCAAAAGGCATTCTCTCAAGTTGCTCGTGATTGACTTCAGTTAGCTCAGAGAGTATCAAGTTGACAATGTTAAGTAGATATTGAAGTTTGACGGACGTTTCATATCCACGGATACCAATACATTGAGAATGCTGTTGCAGTGGAGTGAAATTACAAGTGAAATGTTATGACTTCAACGAAACTTGAATTGTTCACTGTTAAGTAATGGCAATCGCATTACACTCTAATGGAACATTTGTTCATATAAAAAAATTTGAACGCGTTTGTACCACTTCATGCTTTAAAAAGTACATACAAATTATATAAGAAGTACGGATAATTCAAATCGGTTAGATATTTAAATAATTTATTGCATTCTTAAACTATTTCTTATACATTCGTTTACAATTTTAGTCCTCCATTACTTGCCTTGTACTTAATGTTAGCCTTCATTGAAGCCTGAAAGATTTCGGCTGAAAGCAAAGCTAACTCATAACATTTTATTCTTTGCTCCACCATTACAAGGACAAGACCTTCATTGTGAATACCAAATATTGCTTTTTGTCCTGCCGTACAGGGTTTGTCTGGAAAATAATAGGGCTGAGACGATTTAAAAAAATTTATTGAACCAATTCTTTAAAAACTTTCAAAATAGGCGCCTTCAGCGCTGCAAGCGCTATGCCCAGCATTGAAGGCGTCACTGTTTTAATCCCCACTGTCGTCTCAAAATTATTGCCTTTCATCGGCCTTTTTAGGCAAGGAAACAATGGAAAGTCTGGTGGGGCCACATCTGGACTGTAGGGCGGCTGCGGAAGCGTTGGGATGCCGGCCTTGGTTAACATATGTAGGTAGCTGTTCACAAGAAAGGTGAACCCGGTGTGAGCCGGGGCGTTGTATTGGCGCAACTTCCAATCGGCTGTGATGTCTTGTCGGACCCGATTAATCCTCTGTTTGAGTATCTTCAGGACTTCCACTTGGCTTTGACGGTTTGACCAGGACGAACAAATCTAGGGTGGACGATGCCTTTGATGTCAAAAAAGACAATGAGCATCGTTTTCACTTTGGATTTGCTCATTCATCAGCGAAGTCTTCCTGGTCCTCCAGAAAGGCCTGATGCCACCAAAACACACCGCCCTTTCCTAAAGAAACATCTATGTACTTATGTCAGCCTGCTTGATCATATCAAACGCCTCTGTAGCAGATTTACTGAGTTTCAAACAGAATTTAATCGTGTACCTCTGCTCTAACGAATGCTGCATTTTCGGCTTGCACCACTCACAGAAATACGTCGAAATATTTCTCGTGACTCTCTAGTTGCTCGGAGACAACTGACAGCAGCTTGTTCGTTATATAGGAAGGCCTCTACCGAATCCAGTCGGTGCGCGCCCGCTCCGTAATACAGACTTGGCGGAAGAAAATCATTATTACTATAACTTTCCGGACAAACCCTGTATAGCTAAGTTCCAGAGTTTCAGTATTGTTGTCTGCAGCAGAAATGCCGTTTGGCTGAGAAGATACATTCTTTTAGTAGTAGGGTAGTAATTTGCGAGCACATAAGTGGCTTGGCTAGTCAGATTGGCGTGGAACGCTTTCATACGCTCATATGTAGCCTGCACATGGATAGTGCTAAAATAGAGAAAGTTATGGTGCAGTTATCATACCAGCCGCAGTTGTTTTCAAATGTGTAAATGAACGAAATTTTAGACTTTTATATATGTATGTATGTAGATTTATCGTTAATACAAGTATTTTGCAGGCTAAAATCATGCTTTTCATATGTCATAGATTCTATACCGTAGAAAGTATATTTCTAAGATTAATACCTGATTTATGATATCCTTGTAAACCTTCAAATTAAATGACTGTTTTATTACCCATTTAAGCGTATTAACGACAGTTTCTTTGCGGTAAATCTAAAGAAAAACAGAAAATTGTTCGAGGTGGTTTCGTAAACTTAACACATATTGGTGGTTGTAATAAACTCTTAAGGAATGTAATAACCTCTCACAGTAGGAATACATAATATATTATTTACCTGATCCTAAATTCGATCTATCAAAGATTATGATCATGGGAGGAGGAGTGGGAACTCGTACGGGCTTAACAAGCGAATCCGATGAACTGTTCAGTTTTAGGTGTGGAACCAGGAGACAAGCAAATGCAATTATTGGATTGCGAAATACTAACTGTTTCGTTAGAATGCGTAAAGTCTCTGTGATTATGAACGGCAGGACGTTGGTATTTATGTATGAGCGTAATGGACAACAAATACAAGATTGATGGTTAACCATATTGGTGGTGTACTTATCTTTATACTCTTGCAAAAAATTGCTACAGAGTACTATAACAGGATGAAAATTCACAAAACACCGCCCAATCCCCATATAACGGGATTGTGAAAAACTACTTAAGGAACTATAATTCAATAACTAAATACGCCAGAGATGGTATGATAGGGCCTTAATGGCGTGGCGCCGCAGACTTTTCGATGAAAACATATATGTTGAGACCCAAACCATCGATTTAACAGTGTGAAAATGGGACAAATCAAGCCTTCTTCTTCTTTATTGGCGTAGAAACCGCTAACGCGGTTATAGGCGAGTTTCCAACAGCGCGCCAGTCGTTCTTCCATTTCGCTGTTTAGCGCTAATTGGAGATCCCAAGTATTGTCAAGCTCGCCTGTCTGTCAGCTGCCTGTCTGTCTGGCTGTAAAGTTGTTGATCTGAAACTTTTCGCCAGTCCTTTTATCAGCAAGAATCTGCTCATTTGTCGGAACGGCAGATATCGGACTACTGTAGCATATATGCAGCTGCCTTACAAGCTAAACGATCGGAATCAAGTTCTTGTAAAGAACTTTTGTACTTGTGAAGGGTATTACAGATTCGATGAAACCGGATGTCACGTTTTTTCTTCTTTATTTATTAGTGCGTATATATGTAAGGTTATTATGTCAATTCTCTTTAAATGGAAGCTACTTGTGGAATCTCGGAATCTTGAAAATAAGGAGAGTTAGACCGTAACAAAACTTTTAAGTGGCTAAGGGTCTGTGTTCTACAAATGGGTTGACACAGTTCAACTCATTTGTAGAACGCAGATATATAATACCAGGAAAAGATTCCCTCTGAATTTCAATTATATATCTCACACATTGATCGATATTTGCGGTACAAAGTCAACTATAGGTACTGGGGTCCAAGTATTCGGTGATTCCACCGGCCAACAAACCACACCAAATCGTCGTTTTTTTGGATGAAATGATAGCTCTTGATTCTATTCAGGTTGCTCTTCGTCCCAAATGCGGCAATTTTGCTTGGCTACATTCCCATTAAGCCAGAAATGGGTCTCGTCGCTGAATAAATTTGACTCGAATACGTTGGAAACTTGAAACTTTTTAAGAGCCCATAGAGCAAAGCGATATTGCTTGAGAAGGTGGAACTGCTTCAGTTATTGTACAAGGTGTGTTCCAAAGTAAACAGGAATCTAGCGTCGACTGGTGCGTTAGAATCTGCTATCTTTATCTATTGTCCAGTTAGAATGACATTTCATAGATTGAAAGTGAATTTATTGCGTTTTAGGTGTCAGTATGTTTGTGTTATCGGGGCGAAAATGGGCTTCGAACAAAGAGCCAACATTAAATTTTGTTTTAAAATTGGTAAAACTTTTACTAAAAAGTTTCACTTGAGGAAATAAGTTTGTGGCGATGAGTGTCTATCCCGTAGCAGAGTGCACGAGTGGTTTCAACGTTTTCACACTGGTCATGAGGACATAAATGACGATCAACATGTGGGCCAATCAAAATCCGTGATCACAGGAAATTCCATTAAAATTGTTCGTGAATTCATCAGAAATGGAATTTACCATCTCCAAAACATCGATTTAACGCATTTTGACAAAAATTTCAAAAATTTTCAGAATCCAATATTCGATTCGACGCTTGTGACCGATTATTTGACCAAAAATCACATTTTAACCATTAACCACTCCCCGTGTTCACCTGATATGGCACCGTGCAAGGAAAGCGTTATGAAGACCTAGAAGCCATTCAAAAGGCCTGCACCGGCATACTGGTGGCCATACCGGGCAATGAGCTAAAACACTCATTCGACTTTTGAAGCTGTATTGAATCAGAAGAAGACTATTTTGAATAAAATAAATTGATTTTGCCGAAATAACCATTTGTTCCGTTTTTTTTTAAAGTCCCGTTTACTTTGGAACGCTCCTTGTATAAGCTGTATTTTGTATGCTTCTAATTTAAGTTCTCGACGTAAAATCTTCCAAGTCGTTCTATACATTTATCCAAGTTGCTGCTAACTAATACTAACGACTAATAATTGTACTGACCAGCTACCCCTAGATAAAATATACAAAATAAGGAAATATTTAAATTAAGAAAACTTTGAACTAATTGTCTCCTGTTAGATGCTAAAACTTCCCTGTGTAAGCGCTCACATAGAATCCGTAGAAACATCAGGAAGTTCCATATTTAAACACGATTACTTGAGAATTCAAGATGATGGAACACGTGAGTACTCATCGATTTCGAAAACCTGTCAGCTCGAATCTACATACAATACTCGTAGGATATAGTCAGAAATACTTGCGAAAATCATTGAAAAGTATTTATTTTTTAATTTTGTTTATTTTCTACAGCAAGAGGAAAACGAAATTATTTCTCGTTTGAATTCTCATAAATGTATTATATTAAAATAATAACAGATATTAAATATGCGCTCTATTAATACACAAATAAATCGTATGCCAAAATGAGCGGTTTATGCACTGGATAGCACGCATACATACATAAATACATATACGTATTCTACCTCTCTCTTATTGGATTGAAAGAACTCACCACAAAGAGTCGAACCACAACACAGCATGGCGTCATCAGTGTTAAATTATGGTTGAGAAAAAACGACAGGTGATCGAATATCATCAGCATTCGTAAATATTGTAAATGCATTCGGCATAACTACATTTGTGCAACCAATATAAACGACGGTTGTGTGAGTGTGTTGTATTTTTAAATTGTGAATATAGCATTGCATCAGCTGCAAATGGCAAACTCAGAGCAGAGTGCAACCAAATCATACCCACGCACATACACATGCAGGCAAACGTACTTGTGACAGACTGTCAGAATGTGTAAAGCGCACAGTTGTTGCACAGTCACTTCGTAAATTTTTCATGCCAAATATTTATATAGAAGTGTTGGTAAAGCATCCAATACATACCAATGTATATTATAAAGGTATGTATTGGTAGGTGTATTATATCAGGTTTGTGGGTTCAGCTCTTCGTTCCCTACGTTTTTCGTTTTCTGGTTTCGCATCATCTCAAGCATTTCACAGCTGTCACATTGTGTCAATGCGCATTACAATATTGCAAATACTACATTACAATGCTTATGCATACAAATTATGCTGCCATCCACAGCGTGGTGTATACATATATATGTTTGCTTGTGTTGCCTATGTACCATATATAAACATATATAATAATATTCATATACATGTACAAGTACATATTTGTGTTGAATTCGAGAGTGAGTATTGCAAGTCTAAATACCTCTGAAGTCTAACATACTACGAAATTCACAAAATACTGAGCAATACGCAACCACCGATATCCATATATATGTATTCGACGCCGTGTATAGCTATGTATATGACACATCTACGTGTCAATTTGAAGTTTTCAAGTCAAGCGTATTCGCAAAATGGAGTTATGCAGGAATAAACGAAGCATTCATGCACAAAAGTATAAAACAATATTTCCATTTGCATAACAGCATTTATCAACGACAGCAGCATACTGCAAACAAACATACGCTTAGACACTCTCTGCCATGAAACAAAAAATCGGGTCTTATTTAGTTGAATCACATTTGCTTGCCCAAACTAAAAACGAGTAAATGATATTTTACTCTTTAATTTCAAAGACAGAGGAATAGTAATTTAAAATAAAACACTAATGTGATCAAATTGAAAGCTGAATTTTTGATTTATACTTCGCTTGTTTTTCAAATCAATAATTTTTTTTCTTTAAGTTGGTAGTACTGGTAGTACTGTAAGTGACACCTTTGCTTATTTTCACGTCAAAGTATTCATTAGTATATGAGATACGTGTCGTTTTGTGAGGCTCTAAAAGTGAATTCTTCCATTTTTACTATGTCTGTATTTATTAAACAAAGTGGCGATTAAATTTTGTTTGGAGATCAAACTCTGTTTTCTAAAAGTGTTTACAAGTGGTATAACGAGTTCAAAGCCGGTCGTGAGAGTGCTGAGAAAAATATGATGTCCAATTTGCCAAAAACATGGACTGAAGAACATCACGTCAAACAAGTCAAAGAAATATGGCTGGTCGACTAACTATTGGAGACATTGCTGATAGTTTAGGTATATCTTTTGGATCGGTGCAGGCGATTTTGAAAGACGAATTGGGCTTGAGAAAAGTCAAATCTCAAATGGTTCCAATATCATTATATTTTTTGGAAAAAGACCGTCGTGTTAACATCTTTGAAACAATGTTTTCTGACACAAAAGGTAATGAAACGCATCATAACTGGAGATGAGACTTGGGTCTACGCTTACAATCGCGAAACAACCGATCAATCGAGCGAATATTGTGCTAAGGGCGAGCCATAACCGAAAAAACCACGTCAAAGTCGCTCAAATAACAAGGTCATGTTGACAGATTTCTTCGATTAGCGTGGTGTGGTGCTTTATGAATTCCTTCCGCCGTGCCAAACTGCGAACAAGGAATATTATTTGAGCGTTATGCGCCGTTTCCGTGAAGCTATTCGCATCAAGAGGCCAGAATTGTGGGACGAAAGCTTTTAGTTTTTGCACCACGATAATGCATCATCTCATACTGCATTGGTTATTCGTGATCATTTCGCCACATTGCATTGTTCCCGTTGTTCACCCATGGGTCTCTAATCAAAGGAGCATAATCTTCCATGTGAACGACATGGTCTGACGACATAACGACAATGCATTCGCTAGGTCGCCGAAGGGCTCATACAATTCGTGGTTCAATTGTCTTCATTGGCTTCATTGGCTCCAAGTACATATAAAGTATTTCCGCTAGTATTAGCGGAATATTTAAATGTTAAATAAACTGGGGTCGAATCGTTACATCCGTGAACGTATCACTCGTCACGTAAATCTGGCATGATGACTTACGTGAACGAGTATATAAACGTATGCGTTCGTTCGAATCGTCATTCGAACGCAAATTACCAATTGTAATAGACAAATTTATGGAAATGTGAGCAAATTTTTCTAAATTGTATGTTTTGTATAATTTTTAGTAATAAGTGACATAAATAAGAAACCAATGAATGGAATATTTCATTAAAAAATAAAAAAAAAAATTATTTATATGAACAAAATTTTTGTATTTTAGTTGGCATTAAAAGTAAAATTATTTAAAAGGTAAAGGATATATGTATAATACTTTATACGGTCTATTATCATTTGGTCGATTGCGGTGAGGCGGTTCGCTACCCCGTGTGTGATAAGAATCGCAATTTTGAGGATCGTAACTTATTGTAAATTTTATGCAGATGTTATGTAATGACTCACAAACGTTAGCAAATCTTCCTCTTTTGTGGGGTGGTGCCTTTCTCTCTTGCCATATTCTAAAATTCTCCACCGTCTTTTTAAGATTCCAATGCTTTGTTCAACGATACATGTACAAAGAAAATTTTGTTAATGAGGATTCATAATTCGTTTTTTTTTATACCTAAGCTATTGCTACGATCTCTTAGCTATCTCCGCACTATTTTTTTATCCCCATCACTCTCACTAGAGCTGAAATAAAAAAACAAAGTTGGATCCATTTTCATATTTAATTAGCTTTTGTTAGTTTATTGAAAATTTCGCAACAGTTTTGACAGTTCCACATCTATTGTGACCTAAAAATACGATCCAAAGCAATGTGGAATTTAAAAACTATTGTGAATTGAAAATATATTACGATCCATTTGCTAACGTAATTTATAATGCCAATCACCGCATACGATTGGCGTATCACATATTTTTCTTTCGTATGTTTGCCGATCCGTGCACGGATGTAACGATTCGACCCCTGATTGCACCTTAGCAGTGTGGTTTTCGAACTGCCAAATATACTATAGATCAGATTTTCACAAGACGTCAAATGCTGTAGAAGACCTTTGACCACCAACACTAATCACCATTTTATCGATTTTAAAGCCGCTTTCAACAGCACTCACAGGAGAGTCTATTCGACGCCATGTCTAAATTTGGTATTTATGCGAAACTCGTACGATTATGTAGATTAACGTGGGACACAACCATCAGCCCCGTAAAATTCGGGAAGGACCTATCAGAGCAGTTTATTTCCAAGCCGAGGTTTTAGACATAGTGATTCCCTCTTGTGTATCTTCTTCAATATGATTCCAGAAAAGTAATATAAATAAGTCGTACCTATGTTCACGAATTTTAATCGTATTTTTAAGGCGATCTTACGTCAATACGATCTATGATTAACATTCGTCTTGGTCATCAAAACAATAACATCTGGCCTCGATACGAGTCCAGAACACTTTTTGTATAATATAAATCCTAATTCGATTTGCTGCAACACATACAATATACAATCAGAGTAGGACCCCTTTAGACAAGGGGGTCGTGTACGAAGGCCTGTTAAATTTACATTCTAAGGAGTCAGCACTAACTCCTCATATTAAACGGATTGTTAGTCATTTTAAATCACAGTCAGTATCATAACCGCTCTTGTTCAAGTATTTTCGTGTATTCTATTCCATGACAAACCAGAAATAATATCATCGGCTCTGATCTACACTACAATTAAAGACCTAATCCTCACCAGCCTAATATAGGTACGCTACTTCAGAGTGTGAGTGCAGATTTAACCGATGGAAGCGAACACCAATTTTCCCATTTAGTAAACATTTGTACAAAAATGTTCGTTCACAATGAATAAAATCAGTCCATATGGAGATATGATAGTAAACTATTTTGACTGATCGAGGATCCTTCAGGGACAATACTCAAAACTTAGCATTTTTTTAAGTTTTTTATTTCGAAAGACCTTCATTGACCACAAGGGCTTTCGATCACGCGTTCGGCTAATGACTGTCTCATCTTCGTCAACGTAAGACATACTTCTATCCCTAAGCATATAATACAGTATACTTACCCTACTTTCATCAGTACTAATATAAGTTCAGACATAATCAGCCATTCAAAATCCTTGATTTTTTCATTTTTGCGAAGACGTAGTTGTTGGTTTTATTATATCTTATAGTAGGACCAATTATAAATTCTCAACCGATTTCTACATGGTATTTATTTAACTGCCATTTGCGGTATACTTAAGTCCAGCCATTCATTACTGCAGAATGAAAGTGCCAGTGAAACTGCATGAAAATATGAATCGTTGCATGTTATTACAGTTATGAGAGTGGCGTTTTAAACAGGAAACTTTCATAGCATCGAAACAATTCGAATTCCAATATGAATAGCGTGAAATGAAAGAAGCGCGTTGAAAAAAGATATTTGCATTAATACTTCCGCTGTTACGTAATCACTTCTGTCTTACCGCGCACACATCCTCACACCAATATACTTGTAGTACATATACATACACATATAAACGCGTGCATTAACCGCAAGATTAATGTTGTAATAATTTATTGTTGTAAGCGAAAAGCAATCGCTCTTTGGCCAGCCATTCTCCTTATCTGAGCGATTAAAGTACCAATAATAAGTCACAGTAATATTTCCCTTTAATTTCCTGTAAGATCTCGGCGCTTGATTGACTTTTAAATGCAATTCTGCGTATGTTAACTTACACACACATGCGTTTGCGAATGAGCGAACGAGTGGAAGATCGGAAGAGGTCGCGCTTATTAAATATGTATAACGCTCTTAACTCTGGAGCGGCCAGCAGAGCACAGATAAGAGGTTGGCCATTTTCGCTGCAAGTACGAAGCAGACCGACAATCGGATTGCAGCCTAATTAATGCCCATTTCACCTTTCAAGTGGACGATCAAGCGCATGCAGTCATATACAGCTGGGTTAATATGCTCCCTGCTCTCTGTACCGTGTGTGCGTGTCAAGGGTCACCATTCGATTTAATGCACTTACAAATACTTGTATGTAGCTGCGAATTAACTGGTGAATTAAAGCTGAAATTATTTGATTCCAACTTCAAATAATGTAATTTTTTGCAAAATTTATTAAAGTTTTTAATACAAATAATTATATTTTTGAAGCTCTCATATGTTGAGGGGTCTAAGTAAGTCCATTTAAAGCTTTAGAACGGCTGAAATGATTATAAAGATTTTTGATTACAATACAGCAAGGCCGAATAATTCGACAGAGTACATCGTTTCACCCTACTTCAGGTTGTTGATGGAGATTGCACCAGTGAATACCCAACTATAACCAGACCAAATAATAGGGTAACTAGGGTGTACCAGCGTCAAACAATGTTGTTAAGTGGTCATTTTTCCCCTTGTTGTTCGGAGTGAATAAACGCAGCACCCATTAGCCACTCAAATTGCATTCAAATCGGTCGAATTGTTTGTTATTCATATATTAGATTTCATATCAAATCTTGTAATAAACATGTGAAAATCTTGAACCGTTGTTTAGGCGGGAGATGCGAATATTTTGATCCGATCATTTGATCCCAGTTAGTAAAAATCAGATCTTAATTAAGTTTGTATATATTTCATTTATCTATACTGAGCTTAGTTGATAATAATGATCTTGTATTTTTGACTAATATGCCCACAGCACTTAAGTATTACCACTAAGAGAACCTCTCACAAAACTTAATAAAGTCCACCTTAAATAAATTCATTGACCCCAAATACCTTCGCGAAGAACAAAAGCTAAAGAGTTACAAGAAAATTTGAGTTTTAAAAATAATTAAATCCCAACATAGTGTCAGGGTTGAAAAAGTCAAGCCAGCTCAGTGCACAAAGGAACAAATTGAAGCGACGTAAAGCGAATGCAGCTAGAAGTTCGTGGCTGTTAGACGCGCTGCGAAGAGACTAGTACGCGTCGCCGTTGGCGTTAACATTGGCTGCGCTAAGGCAACGATCAAAGACATTTCCATAATTGCTTGTTGAAGTTGCGAAGAAGTGCAACTCATTTGCGTAAGAGCAGAAGAAAATTGGTCGAGTGTAGCTGGAAAAGGCTGAGATTACTCGCTGTCGCATGCCGCACCACTCAGCGCTCAGCTGGACGAAGTTGGGGCCAAGTCGAGTGAAGTTGAGGCAAAGTTATGCATGTGCACTTATTTGCATAATTTCGCATCCGCTTTAATTCGCCTGCGCGCACAGCAAAAGCAAGAAGCCAATAATGAGTGCTATCAGAGGACGTGGCGTGACACACCCACCAGCGAAGTAGCTTGTACTCGTATTACTTTTTCTAGTATGTACGCGCATTAAGGTTAAATTTATGCTTTCGCTTTTTTATTACGCGTTTTCGACACTCCACGTTTAAGAACAATAAATAAAAGGGTTATTGTGCTAACAAATCTTCAATTTTTATTTGGAATTTTTATGCAGCGAGAAAATGAGATAAATGTCCCTCCATTCCTGTAGATAAATAATTACAAAAAGAGATACACAAAAATGTTTTTGGTATTGCCGATTTCGATGCTTTGCATATTATTAATTTTAAAGATTGTTAGGCTCGACTTTCAACACGTTCTCTCTTTCTTCATTACATGCAAGAATGTTTGTTGAAATGAACTGTCAATTGACCGGTTGGCCGCATGGAACTCATGGAAAACAAGAATATTTCATTTTGAGATGAACCTTACTTTTGGTTGAATAGGTAAACCAATAAACAATGTTGATATGGATGACCACGCAGCCAACAAGCCAATCAATTTAATGAAGGACATTGTTGGTAAGTGCATTATCTCACGTCGTGGGCACGTGATGTGGTGTCAAAATTGTGATGATATTTATCAGGAGACCGTCAATAGAAAAAAGTAACCCTTATATTAATATAAGAAAACTTTATACATTGATTAAATCAATTCTTAAATATGAGTCATTTATAAAATGGTGAAAAAATTAATTAAACAAGATAATACATTATTAACTGCTACTCCGTAAGGACGTAGCTTTCTCAGTTAAAATACATGTAAGTTCAATTTAAATCCCATATCCTTCATTTAATGCTCTCTGCAGGGTATCAAAGCGCTTTTGTTCCATATTCTGGTTCATTTGATATATTGATTGGTCATCTGTATCACCAAGATGACCACTGACTCAATGATTTCGTAAAAGCAGAGTTTTTTCTGAAAGTGACACTGTTAATGAAAGATAATAGCAACGACACCCGCACATTTCCAAATTTCTTATGATAAACGCTTCTGATGCAGTCAAGACATAGAACTTGCGTAAAAGAATCGACGTCTCAGAAAGCTAAGGCAATTCAGTTAGTCAGCAGAAAATAAGGAAGTTTTCTATGAGCTTGTTACTACATACATATTTCAAGCCAAAATAGGAAAATAAATTAAAGTCCAACAATATATCGGAGAATGTCAATGAGTTCACTACCTGTAGTCCACTAATCTAATAATTGTCGAATAAACTCCACACAGTGTATAAAATGAACAATCTGGCGTGAATTAATTCAAATTTTCAATTTTTAATTGTGTTGGTCTTCTTTTGTTATTCAATGGATAATACATCTCTGCAGCTGCTAAAATTGTTTACCGTTATAAGCGCACAGCAGCAAGCTTTTAAAGTTCACGTTAGTTTTAGTCAAATAAATCAGGTATGTATTTGCTTAAGAGAGGTTTCGGGTTTTAAGGTAAATAAATATGGATTGAGTAATTTTATTCTGACCTTTAGCATTAGACGGTAAAAGAGCCTCAGCCAGAACATCTTGAGAAAAAAGCACTTTGCGGCCTTCACCATAACTCGGCTGCAAATAATCCGAAAATAAAAATACAAATAAAAATTTGTCTAATCATAATCCCATCGCTCTCTGATAATTTTTATTTAATTCAAACATTTTGGGCAGCCATTTAAGGGGCTATATCTGTGTGACACTTGCAAAATATTTTTTTTTTACTTTTTCGATAGCTTATATTTCGAAAAATATCCTGTGAGATCGGCAAGGCATCTTGAATAGTTTTTGAATGCAGCGTTTTGAAAAACGACCGCTCGCAGGTACAGACATATATATATGAAAGTTTAAACGCGTTATTCTTGAAACGACATTTTTCAAAATTGCTGACATCATAACTCAACCGATCAACTTCAAATTAAAACTGAGTATTGTTGATTACATTAACTGTTTAATGACCTACGATCTTTTCGGTTGAAAATTGCCAATTGGCACTAAAAAAAAGACCATTTTTTAGCTAAAAAAAACGAAATTTTTTGTTTGTCAATTTTTAATATTTTTCAAAAATTGTAGGTTATTGTATAGGAAATATCTTTAAGTTTAATAAACTTTTTAAATTTTTCAGTTTCAGCTGCTCATTCGGCCGGAATCATGTCAACAGTTGGGGCACTTTTTTTGGCACCTCCGAAGACAACAAATAACTCCGTTATTTTTAAATTTTTTTGAAAAAAACAATCTTAAATATAACTAAAAATATACCTTATTACGTCCAAAGGAGTTTGAAGCATTCAATCAAGTACTTTCTTAAAAAAAAAATTCACGAAAATCACTTAATATTTCATGCGTTACACTGGTATAGCCCTTTAAAGTGAAAACTGTTACTTTCCACTAAAAAATTACGCCATTTTATGGGTTAAAAACACCCTTAATGTAAAAAAAATAAATTACTAAACGAGAAAATGTATACGAAGTTTGAAATGAATCGGTTAAGTAGTTTTGAAATGACAGTTAACACGCACTTTGAAAAAGTAATTTTGAGAAAAATTCTTCTAAAGTTTATGAACTAAAAAGGTGACGAAAAAAATACCCTATATTGTCAAAAGTATGCTCAATAATGTACGAAAGGTCTGAATAAAATTACTCCATCCATATTTAAGAAATAAATTCCCAAAAAATGTCATTAATTTTGCCATGAAACCCTAACCCCTCCCCTAATGAGTTTCTGCGCATTTTGTATATTTGTGTTCGTGTTGGTTCACCTTTGAAGTCAATCTTCCAGATAATGGCCAATTTTTTGTGTTCGCCGATATTACATTGCATATATGTTTTATTAATCCAATCCATTACGGAAGTTAAATGAGTAAAATTAACTTGTAGTTTTACAAAATCTTAAAGATTTTTCTCTTTTTGGTTGAACGTCATGCTCACAACGCACTTTGTGTTGCCAGCGTAGCTAAATATGCACAAGAATGGAGAAGTACTTCAAACTAATTTCAATGGTTGGCTCTAATTCAGAAGTGGAAATAAAAGTTCTAAAAATTTTCGAATGGAAACTGAAATGCTATACCATAACCCCACAATGGCTTTCGAAGACGTCAATTTGATACAAAGGGTTAGCGTAAATTTGCCAATTAAGGTCAGTGAATATGCAGTGAATGCGGAAGTTTTCGGCACTCAGACATAGAAAACTGCAGGCCTGAACTAAAGTTTTAATTCTTACTACTAATACGAGAATTTTTTTTTAATTTTTATTTCACCTGTCATAGGGCCCGAGTAACATGAGTTAAACACTGTGAAATTCGACTCGATATTGAATAGGATTAAAACAAGTTCTTAAAATTAATTAAATAATTTATCGATAATTCATAAGGTCTTATATAGCATGTGTCCACTATGTCTCGACTAAAATATGCAATCATCAATCTCCGATTACTTCCAAATGTATATTTCACTTTGTTACTGTAATTTTTATTTCACCACTTCCAGTTGTTCGTTCAACCATTTGCTTTGGGCGGAAAGTGTTGCTATAAATGGCAGCCGTAAATAACAATTTAGCTTTGTACAAATTTAAATTTTAACTAAAACTTTCTGTTCTGAACTTTGCCGAGCGCTTTCTAAGCAACCAAAGTGTGTTTAATAAAAATAATGTTACCAAGCAATTTGCCAATGCTAAATTGGCAACAACTCGCGGTAAATAAAATAAAATACAACAACGGGAACTACAGCAACAACAGCGACAAACGGAATGGCAACAATACCACGAGCGCGGCAACCTTAAGGAGCAAAAAATTAAATTTCCCTCGAGAGTCGACCCTCAACAAACTTTGCGCGCTCCCAAACGACGCTTTTAATTTAGCTTTAACACAAGAAAACACGAAAATTGCTGCGCTCACCTAAAGTTATTTTAACATCACTTGCTAGGCTAACAAAAGGCAACGCAAACAACAAAAATAGAACGAAAACAAAACCGAAGCCGAAAAACAACACTAAAAAATCGACAACAAATACAACAATGAGTCAAAATTTTATTCACGACCTCAATTTTTATAAGCAGTGCCTAACTTTGTTATTTCCCTACGCTTCAAATGAAACAAGTGAATCTGAAAGAAAAAATACAACAACAACAACAACAACAAATGGTCGCTTATCGTTCGCGTTTGGAATGACAACAACAACAACGATAACATGAACGAATAGTATTTAACTTCCTTCACAGGGGAAGTACATTTACGCTGACCTGCACACAGCCCTCCACCGCACCGCTTCCACACTCAGACTCAGAGATTTAATACACCACTCACTTACATTTATAGCCATCGAGTGTGCAACCTTGACTCGCTTTTGCTCATTTGATTCAATTTTACGATACCCTGACCCCTTTGCCTGCACGACGATATGCCAACAATTTGCGCTAAGCTGCGGCGAGTGGAGAGCGCGCGTGG
This sequence comes from Bactrocera tryoni, assembly GCF_016617805.1. Taxonomy (NCBI): domain Eukaryota; kingdom Metazoa; phylum Arthropoda; class Insecta; order Diptera; family Tephritidae; genus Bactrocera; species Bactrocera tryoni. The sequence goes on along the minus strand of NC_052500.1, from coordinate 34,114,946 downwards.
CAGGGGTGGCTGCGACGTTGCCGGTAGACAATTGTACAACACAAATTTCAGCTGCGCCATCAACTAAAACGGAAAATCGCTGCCGCACACCACCCCAAATTCAATGTTTGTGTGTATGTGTGTGCACCAGCACGCACACCGCCGCATTTAGTGCAAACCATTCTATATAAAATGAGGTGAAAAATAATTGTAGGCATTTTATTAAATTGCTTGAATCTTCAGGCGCCGACGTGACCCATTCAATTGCACAAACCCTTGAGCCAGGCACGTCGCTGGCTTCTGCTTCGGCAGTTGAGCGACGTAAGCGGAGGCGGCATTTCGCAGCGAGAGACAGCAGCGGTCCATTGCAGTTGAACGCATACAAGCGTTTGCTTAAGATATTCCGCTGGCCCGCACTTGTGAACGCTTAAACCCCTTTAGTGGTACGTAATATTAAAGTCCAACGGTCGTTTAAACGGTTGGAGGAGCAAGCATCAAAGCGCTTTCACTTAAGCACTATAAAATCTAAATCACGTTTTGTGGAACCGTGAATCTGTGTGAGTGTACCTATGTGTGTTTGTGTGCGTGTTTGGGTGGTAGTGCACTGAATCAGCCCTGAACCCTTTATAATTAAAAATAAAGTGTTTCCCATAATACGCCACTCGGGGCAGCTTTAATGGCGGCGCAAGCAGTAGGAACTAATACAAAAGCCCATTACTCAACGTCCAGCTAGTCGGGCGCTCGTAGGTGTGCGAGATAGTACAGCTAAATTAGGTCAAGCTGAAATGTGCGAGTGCATTGAAGTAAACGTGAGATCTCTTTTAGTTGGTATTTACAGCCAAATACAGCCAAGTACAAAGGTGCGTTTCTATGTACGAGCTTAGATTTATTTAGCTCGTACAATTAAGGCATTTAAATTAAGCAACAACTTTTACTACGGTATGCAGCATTATTATCATAACATCTGCCGTAAATCTCTAAGCGAACGCGTGGCTTCACTTTTCAGCAGATTTCATTAATTTAAGTATAGTAGAGCATTGCAAGCTGAAAGACTTTCCGCGAATTACTTGTTTTATATACTGGTCATCAGTGTCTTTATAAGCAGTTGAAACCACTTACAAGATGAAGAAGCAGAAATTCTCCGAACGAATTTACATTTACCACTACTCTTATTCTGATTAACGGAACGATGCTTTCCCTGTTTACTAATTAGATATGAGCAATATTGGAGAAACTTTTTCTCATTGAACTGATAATGTCAAATCCCCCTTAGCAGTTTCTAGCAATAGGCAAATTAACTTGGGCCTTGTACAGCTATAAGCTGTTGCTTCGGCGATCCCAACGAGTAAGACAAAAATTTGGCGATGTTTTGACATTGTCTGAAAAAAAGTATCGTCTCAGTGTTTTCACTTGGACTGGCCTGATTTTGCAAGCCTGAAGTTTGAGCATCTTAGATTTCATACCTGCTGCTGTAATCCAAATGGCGGCAAATAGGCTTTCAGTTTATAATTAAAACTTTTGTTGTATTACAAAATTCAGTAAACGGCAATCGAAATGTGATCTCATTAGGTGAGGATTGGCGTCAAACCCTAAACTAATCCGATTTAACCTACTTAGATCAGTAAGTAAATGTTACTTTACTCCAGATATTCAACTCAACTCACATCAATATAAAGCTTTAGTCTAAACCTAAGCAAACAGAAATTCAATATGCTATCCGACATTCTTCAATAAAGGATCCAGACTGAGGCCGGTAAACCAGAATCTAAGATAGGATTTACCACTACACTCGTGCATCCACAATTCTTGGTAAGATCACTACAGACTTACTGTGGACTGCAGTACGAGTAAGCAGAATTGATGCAGACAGGCCAATGAACTGTGGAAGATCCGTCAGCCATGCTTGCCAATTCACTTAGCGACGGCTGCAAGCCATGACCACGAGACGCGTGGAGTCTTATTATAGTCAGCCATCAAGTCAGCTCGTGCCTAAAAAGTCAACTGAATTGGCGTGTGTCTCATATGCGTCAAAAAAATTAATGAAAAAGGTCTGCACTTGTGTCAGACGAACACAAAAACGCAAGCACTCGTAGTTGCCGAGTTTAAAATTTTGCGAATGTAGCGGAGTTTTTGTAGTCTTCGTTGAAAAGTACAATAACTGATGTAGCATGCAGCTAATGGCGAAAGCTTCCTTCTGGCGTGCATACAATTCTGCCTCCCTTTATGATGACGAACATAACTGTGTTGCATATTTATGTGAATGTGTTTGCATATAGATGAGTTGGTGACGTTGATGCTGTGGCAGAGTCGACACGACACCGTTAACAACACAGAACAGTACAACAAAAGTGCATACACATACTACGGTGGTGTGGCGCATGTCAACGTGCTGCTTGCGTGTTTGTGCGTGCATCATGCATATGCAAATGTACAAGTCATACAGTCAGACGTCCAACAAGCAGCGGCATAACTCATCGTCAACATTGTAAACATGCACTGCGAAAACAAACAACAGCAAAATAAAATACAAAGCGAGCGCAGCGAGGATATCACATTCAGCGCAAATACGTCACTGTCGCGGTATGGAAACGATGAGGCCAGTTAGCGTGGATAGCGGAAAAAGCAGCTACAACAACAAAAACCAACTACACGAGTCCAAATTAAAATAAGGAAAAATAGAAAGTGACAAACAGTTAGAGGGACTGAAGCTTGGTCTGCGCACATTGCTCGCTTGTTTAGTTTGATTAGGATTCGCTGCATTGCTGTCATTTCACCTGTTCCCTTGTGTATGTAGTTGTATAGAATGTTTTCTCTTTTTTGTACTAAACCATTTAGACACCTGAAAGCTTTTGTTTTGCTCTCGTATCTACCCGTATGTGGAATTAGCTGGAGCTGAGGGTTCTGTGCTGCTGTGGTCGACACTTGTACCGAAACAGTACACCAGTGCGTATGAGCGATGCACTATGAAAGTTTGTCCACATGAAGCTGAAATTAAAGTCAAACCCGAATTAAAGATACGGAAATCACAGATTGTACTCATAAGGAACGTTGGGCTAAAGTTTTTTAGTAATCTACATTCATTTGAAGAATTAAGTATTGTTTTTTGGTAAATCTAGTATCAGTTATATCTATATCCTGTAATTACCTCTATACGTACTTAAGATGGATTATAGCCGCGACAACATAGACAAAATGCTGCAACAGTACTATGAACGGCGAAACATAATTGGAACGACGAAACGAATTAAATAAATTCAGGTAGCCTGTCTCACCGTCCGTCAGTCTGTCCGCACAACCTTGAATAAAAATCTAAATGTCGTATGAAAACTTAGTACTAGGTTTGCCACCTTTATAGTAATCACCTCTAACATTGAACTTTTTTCAGCTTTATTTCCATTCCTCAAAGCACTTGAGCCACAGGGGGCCAAGCCTGCGGAATACTGTGCTGCGGTGGAAAAACCAATTTTTGTTCTTTCACAAATCCAGTATTTCTGGCGGATTGCCGGGCGCAAATTCCGTGCGTCTTACAGGTGGTATTTTTTATTGACCATGCGATACCTTTGGCAAGTACTTACATATGTTTGATGGTCGAAGCCCCGTGATGGTAAAAGTTCGTACCAAATCCCACATTCAACCTAACTTCACGCGCTTTTTCGATTTTGGCTCATGTGGCAGTTTTCATTGCGATGATTGAGCTTTGATTTCCACGTCGTGACCATAAACCCATATTTATGTACCAGTTGTGATCCTTTGGCGTGTTTTGGCGTCCGGCATGCTCCTTGTCGTTCACATCTTCTCTACCTACTGAGAACACCCACAAGATAGCTTTGCTATATGCCGTAGACGATATTCGGAATGCGTTCGCGCACTTAATTTTGTTTCTCGCACACAATTTTATACATATAATATTATCCATTTTTTGGAATAAGTATAAATCGAAGACGAATCTAAACGCGTTCAGGCAAAACAGTTTTCAAGAATTAACTAACTAAGTATTAAAAATGTCAGCAAAAGAAAATAATATGAGTACCAATATAAGGCAACAAAAGAATCGAAAGTAGAAAAGAAAATTAAAAATTTGATATTCTTTACATTCAAACATCGTACCGGAATAACCCAATTTGGTATGCAAGATTATTCCAACTATAACTATGCCTATATGTCGCAATTTCAAATTCATAAGGTTCTTTTACTTCCCTTAGCCTCCCTATGAATAATATTATGTAATATAAAGATATTCAATCTTCCAGTTACCTTTATACCTTATTATGTATAAGCCAATCTGTTGGTATCTAACGAAACTCATTTCTGGTAATAATAATACTAACACTGGATAAATTCGAGCTAATGTATTTCCTAGCCCCCATATTACTTATAAAAGAATTTCAAATTTCTTATTGTCTCTATACAATATATTGTATATCGGGTAATATATAAGATATCTAAGCAGAATCGTTTAATAATATTAAGCTCTCTCCACAATGTGCACAAGCTACATACTACATATGTCCGTCAGTGTTTGAAAGTTCTCCAATAATCAGTACAGATCTCACCATAGCGCTATTATACACGATGGAGAATTCCGACCGCTTTGACTTTTTATCTCGCTTTAAGCTATTTATGTATGTCAGTCAGTAAGTAGGATATGGTAAAAATCTGATTTCTTTAGTTGAGTGTATATCACATATATCTGATTTAAGTTAGTTTATTTAGTTTATTTAGTAATAATTATTTCAAATATAATATTGTAATCATGTAAGTGAAGTGAGTAATATAAGTTATTAAGAAACCAAACTAAATTGTAATCCATTCGTTTTCTCGAATAAAGAATGGTGAGTTTTGACGGACAATTTTTTAATAGAAAACAAGAAAAAACGTTCGGTAAAAGCGATATTATAAAACCTCTCACCAGGGCTGGCCCATCCATCTAAGTAAGTAAGGTAACTTTGTAGGGTGCCAGAATTTTAAAGCATAACGGCAGGAGAAAGCGGAACCGATTCCGCAATCGGTGACGATGGAGCAGACATCCAATTGCCCGGCCATGAAGAAGTTCGAATATCAATTACCCGTCTGAAGAACAACAAAGCGGCGGGGGCCGATGGATTGCCGGTAGAACTATTCAAATATGGAGGAGAAGAACTAATAAGCTTCTTTGTAGAATATAGTCTGACGAAAGCTTGCTTGGCGATTAAATTTACGAGTGCCCTGCCCAATCCACAAAAAGAGAGATCCCAAAATTTGCGCCAACTGCGGTAGGATAAGCCTTCTCAACATCGACTATAAGGTTCTATCGAGCGTATTGTGTGAAAGATGAAAGCCCACCATCAAAAAACTGATTGGACCTTATCAGTGTGGTTTTAGCCCTGAAAAATATGAAAACTGACCATTCACAATGCGCCAACTTTTGTAAAAGACCCGTGAAAAGAAGATCGATACACTCCACCTTTTCGTCGATTTCAATGCTGCTCCTGATAGCACGAAAAGCACGCTTTGTATTAATTTGGTATCCCCGCAAAATTAATACGGCTGTGTAAACTGACATTGAGCAATACCAAAAGCTCCATCAAGATCGAGACGGACCTTTCCGAGCCGTTTGATACCAAACGAGATTTTAAACAGAGAGCAAATCTATCTTATGACTATTTCTGGAGATAAATTAAGAGCTGCAGAGCTAAATAATGAAGCTACTATCTTCTATAAGAGTGTAGAGCTGCTGACGTACTCCGATAAAATTGATATTATGAGCTCAACATTCGCGCCGTTAGTTCTGATTTCTCCAGACTGCATAAGAAAGCAATGCAGATAGATCTGGTGGTGAACGAGGACAAGACGAAATATCTCCTGTCATCAAACAAACAGTCATCTCAAGACTCGGTTTCATTTATTATTTCGATTATTAACCCCAACAACAACATAAGCCTCCATACTCAACTCACAATAACTCTTGCTAACAAGTGGTACTTCGGACTGAGTAGGCAATTGAGAAGTAAAGTCCTCTATCGACGAACAAAGGCCAAACCCTATTAGTGATGAGTTGTCGTTACGAGTGAAAGGTTCAACGGCAGATTGATCGTTCTTTGCGCATTGGAAACGGCGAGCTGTACGAGATATACGACGACATTGATATAGTTTAGCGAATTAAAAGACAGCGGCTAATGTCGTCCAAATGGACAAAAACACTTCAGCTCTGAAAGGATTCGAAGTGTACCCGCCGTCTTTCCATTGGAAAGACCAGCTGGAGAAGGGATGCATGCTTTTGTAAACTCGGCTACAACCGCATAAGCATAAGGTGTCTACGCCAATAAAGAAGAAGAAGAATTCAACTCGGCGTAAGAGGGATTGACTAGACTATTAAAAAATTTCAGAAACTAAAAAATAATTTAACCAGCTATTTTATGTAAAAAAATATGGCAGAAAGGTGAAAAAATTTCTTGAGCCTATGGAGAAAAATCGCGAAGCCGTACTAGGGAAGCTGCAATTTGGAAACAGCAAATATAACAGTCGGTACAATCGGTACAATCTAGTATTTCAATAAATATAATTTTTGAGTAAAACTAAAATTTTGGCACGTTTTGCTCCTCTTTCGGCATTTATTTTTTATCCATTATGCACAAAAGCGGTATTCTCAATATTTAAAACCATCTTATCAACCATAACCTAAAATTATTAATTATTTGAAATTTTTGTTAACGAAATATAAATCAAAACTAATATTCCTTTAATAATAATTCACCATTTCGTGAGCAATATCTGAATTGAATTGTTTTAATTTGACATTTGGAAAACATTAGCTGTATAATTATCTGTAAAATCTTAATATTTCGGTTGGCAACACCAAAGAAACTTCGACTGAAAATAGTTGACGTTCGTAAAGTATGTTTGGTTGATCTGAAGTGGAATTGCATTAACTTCTATTCAACTGAATGGAATAGAAACTATAATAAGGGGATGTGTTAAACTTTTGTAATGTGAGTGTTTTTTTTTTTTAATTTAACCTTTATAATTATCAAAAGTTATACATTTTGTTGTTAAGGCAAAAAAGGTTTAGAAGGGGCGTATGATTTAGAATTAACGTAGAGCGGCAAATTGTTTCTCCATAAAAGAACCGATCGGATTCGCGTATATACATGGCTAAATCGATTAAGCATTTATAACAAGTTGTCAAAAAGTCTTGCGGTATTTTTTTCGCTAGCGCGTAGTTCTAGTTTTTTTCGTCGCATTGGGCCATGCTTTATCTTTTTGGAAAGCTCATTTCACGCGCTAACACGTGTTTGATTGATTGTCGTTTCTCTCAAGTCGTTCGTGAGTTATAGCGTCGCAAACATGGAGCAAAATAAAGAGAAAATACGGCATATTTTACAGTACTACTACGATAAAGGCAAAAATGCATCTGAAGCCGCCAATAAAATTTGTGCAGTTTATGGACCCGATACAGTTTCCATTTCTACAGCTCAACGATGGTTTCAACGTTTTCGTTCTGGTGTAGAGGTGGTCGAAGATGCGTCACGCTCCGGAAGGCCTGTCGTCGAAAACTGCGATAGAATCGCTGAATTGGTCGAAAGAGACCGGCATAGTAGCAGCCGTAGCATCGACCAAGAGCTGGGCATGAATCAACAAAAATTGGTTTCAATTTCAATAAAAAAAAAAACTCAATAAAAATACCGCAAGACTTTTTTAACAACCCATTATTTTTGAACGTTTCCTTTTGCGTGGTAAACTTAACTTATGTAATACATTTAGCCAACCCTGCCCCTTAGAAATGTATTGCAAAAACGTATGATCAGTCTTTGAATGCCGACAGAAGGTTTGCTAAATCTTATAATGATCAATCAAGAAGTTTGAATAACTGGAGTTCGAAATTCTAACATGTAAAGAGATAAATATTGTATTTAACTCTTTTAACATCAAGAAATATTTCAAGAAAATGTAAGTGAAAGTCGGGTCTTTATTATTGTGACAACATGTACTTATATCTGGAGAGAATTACCTGAACGCATTTTTCCATATTATGGCATTCATAGTAATCGTTGTCGTGAAGAATTATGCCTAAAACTCCGATAATTAGATTTATCTTAAAAATAATCTTATTCTGTCTTTATGAAGCTTAGGGCACTTCAACTCGGTAGGTTTTCTTGCTTGACTATAACAACGTAATTGTAGTGATGGTGGTCATATCAGAAGAGTACCACAATATCGCATTATTGAATTCAGTAGCAAGCTCCTTCCACAACGTTTCTCTTCGTAATGTGTCTAATTCTAAATCCGTTAATAATTAATTAAGTTATACACAAATATAGATTTATATAGCAACTTTCATACTTTAAGTTAGGTTAGTTAATGAGATTGATTGTGAAGTCACAAACTCTTATCACTTGCTAAGAACAAGTCATTCAAAGGATCTCTTACGTCCCTCTCTGGATCAATTGGATCAAAAAGATGTCGCTGTCGGACAGATGCTGGTTGCTAGACAATGCTTACTGAGCTCACAGTCTACATATTATGTGTTATAATACAAAGGCCATTAAAGCATCGACCCAATAAGGGTACCTTTTCTAATGATCTGAGAAAAGGTACCCTTATTGGGTTGCAGTTTCCAAAACTAGTGATAGGGAGGTCACACACCCCTGCTAAACTTGAGCGCACTTTTAGCGAGCTCAAGACCAGCATTGCCGTTCTGCTGTCAGATTTAATGCACACCTCTCAGAATGAAGCTGCACTTCGAACCAGTACTTCTAATGCTATCTTAACTGCTGCCACTTCTGCTTCAAAATATATACAGTAGTCTGGTATCCTGAAGTTAAGGTTAATGAAAAGCTCTCGACAGGAAACTCTCCCTGCATGCTCGTAGACAAAAAACCACAAATTATAAGTTATTCGTTTTCAAATTACATTTAAATATATGAATCCGATGTTTGGAAACAGGACAATAAATTTATCTATATCACATAAAAGTTATTCGGTTTCTAGATAAGGAAAATTAGATTTTCAAACCGAATCATTTAGCTCATATGTGAAATTGAAATACAGAACATAGCTGAAATTCTAGTATTCAGTTGCATGCAAACTTTCATAGAATTTTAAATAATAATAATAAAATAATTATCTATTTTGTAAATACACAGCTACATAAATATGTAATTACACACAGTAAGAAGCTAGCACACTCCTCTGCACAATTCCTTTACAAAATGTGACAAATGGCAGTTGTCAGCTTTCGCATCTTGACGAAGCTCTTTGGCGCTTTGTGTGATATGCCAAATTAAAACGCATTCAATTAGTTAGATTCACTAAATTGAATTTTGGAATTTCGCCAGTACAAGTTATAATTAATTAGTATTGATATTGCTGTAATCCTTTAATGTTCACCACAAAAGTATTATGCATTTAATTCAATTTCAGCAACCTTATTATTAATAGGCAAATATTATTGCATATTATGTTGGCTATAAATCTCTCTCTGCACGCTTACAAGTGCAGTCAATTCCATGTAACTGTACTGCTACACAAGTGTAGTTGTATTTGTAGTAGCGTGTTTGACCCAAGTGCTGGCAACTACATGCAATTACTATGTATTTATGTATGTGTGCGTATTTAAATATATTTCAATTTGAATTCTCATTTGTCACAGCTGCTTTAATGTTTGCTTTGCAGGCTTAAAATGTGTAACATAAGTACATATAAAAATGTAGAATATATAAAGCAAAGTTATTTGTCATATTTCTAAAATTTAGCTGGAAGCGCTTTTTATGTCATTTTACTGATATGAGTGATATGAGTAGTAGTACTCGAATCAACCCGCGTTGACATTAAATTTTATGCGAAGTTATAGAGATTTGTAATTTATTGAAGAAAGTATTATTTATATACTTATTCTCATTCCATCATGATCAAAATAAATTAAGTTATTTTACATTTTAGGTGACGATATGTATTATCGAACTTCGAAAGAGGGATTAATAGGCGACAAGAAATTGCAAAAATCATAAATACCTAAATAGTATTGATTAACAAAGAGATTTCGTTAAAGAAATCATAAATCCAGTAATTAATTAAAGCCATTATCCTTTTGACATAATGGCGTTTTCTAAAAAAAATGTATATCTTTATATATAAAAAGTACGTGTCACGTTGTTTGTCCGCGATGGACTCCTAAGCTATTGAACCTATTTTAGTAAAATTTAGCACACTGTCTTCAGTTCGAACCAACTTAGAAGATAAAAAAAATTTTCTTTGAAAAGTCTAACTGTATATTGCCAGCTCAATACCTGCATATATGGGTTCAAAATTTACAAAATATTTGGGGGTTTTTGATAATATCCGTAATTTCTCTTGATTGGTATGAATATTATATTTCCACAAATCCCTTATTATTTAATATTAAGTTTTAGTTTCTTCATAGTCTCTTTTTTATCTCAATAATATTTGCTTTATTTCTATGCCGAATTTCGTGGAAATAGCTTGACAAATAAAAAAGTTTCTGATACAAGAACTTTAGAGTAATCGATCAGTTACATCCCTTAATACTCTGTTTTCGGCAGTTCCAGCAAATGAGCAGCATTTACGTGAGAAAAGATCGTGTGCAAAACTTCTCTAACTGACGGATTAGTTTACAAATATACGGACGGCCATGCCTAAATCGACTCATCACTCTGATTATTTAAATACTTATATACATACTTTAGAGAGTCGAAAAATACTTTTGGGTGTTACAAACTTAATACACCCTATTCAGTATAAACATTTGTGAACGCCATTGTCATCCTCAAAGTCGTTATAAATACAATTCCGGTTGTCTGATTTTTCTTTTCTGAAGAGAAATTTCCTAATATATCCACGTTCGGTTAGCATTTGTGTAATATTGTAGTTTCCTGAAGTCGCTACTGGTGCATTTTTGTAGGTTTTTTATTTACATCTGTCTCTAGACTTATCTGACCCCCTATTTTGGAAAATTTTTACATTTTTGCTGCCAAACTACTCTTTCTCTACTTTATATCCGTACGTTGCATTGATGGTTGAATTTTTGTGTATCCGCCCAAACTTCTAAACCTTAGGAAATCTTGCTTTTAGTAGTCGACAAGAGCAATTTTCAGCTTTGTTTATATTTTCTACAAAGTTAGTTATTAGTCGGATGACTTGCGCTGTTATCTTCTCGTTTCTTTTAAGTTTCTGTAGTTGCTCACTCATTTTGTCTCGTTTTAGCCGGCTAATTTCTACGCTTTTTAATACAACTTGTATGACAGCTAATGTCGAAATACCGGGTCCTAAACCACGAGGCTGTTTTCTTCCTTGTGTTTTTAACGTGGCTGATCCCAAACCAAGCGCACACCCTGGGTAGGGATGTTTCGCCTTCTCGCTTTAGCTCGTCTTTAAACAGATGTTCTTTGGCTACCCAGAGTATACTTGGTCTAAGAACGGAAGTCGTGAGCTGCTTGAGTCACAAGTAAAAGAATCGTTTTTCTCCACTCTCAAGTTAATGGCGCGCAGAGAACTTTTCTCATTTGCGTGAGCTTCTAAACATGGTCCCATTCCCCGACTTAATATCCTTCTTCAATGTGGGTCAAAGTTTTATATTTCTCAAAAAATTTAGTGGAATACTTCATTCTGAACAATGATCATTACTCACCCAAATTTGGGCTTACACCAATTTCAATTGAGAAAATATTTCGGTTTCAAGTAAGATATAGGAAAAACGTTGTGGCAATTAGTTCAAAATGTCGTCTAATAACTAATATTTAACAATTTTATTTTCTTTTAAAAACGAATTGACTGTTGCCGAAAATAACTATTATGAGACTCACAATATTAAAGTCGCTAAATTTTTGGTTCATCGCTTTTTTTAACAAATGTTTTATTTTCATATAAAAGTTAGCACATCACACATTAAAAAAGTATCAGATGATGCATTAATATCACACAATACAAAGTAATGCGATATGACGCCAACCAAATTGCTAGAACTTGAGTACGATACTATGTAAGTTCAAAGTCAGCGAATTCTATTCCATTGTAGCGGTACTCAGCTTAGGGTTCTTCTTCTTCTTAATTGGCGTAGACACCGCTTACGCGATTATAGCCGAGTTAACAACAGCGCGCCAGTCGTTTCTCCTTTTCGCTACGTGGCGCCAATTGGATATTCCAAGCGTGGCCAGGTCCTTCTCCACTTGGTCCTTCCAACGGAGTGGAGGTCTTCCTCTTCCTCTGCTTCCCCCGGCGGGTACAGCGTCGAATACTTTCAGAGCTGGAGTGTTTTCGTCCATTCGGACAACATGACTTAGCCAGCGTAGCCGCTGTCTTTTAATTCGCTGAACTATGTCAATGTCGTCGTATATCTCGTACAGCTCATCGTTCCATCGAATGCGATATTCGCCGTGGCCAACGCGCAAAGGACCATAAATCTTTCGCAGAACTTTTCTCTCGAAAACTCGCAACGTCGACTCATCAGTTGTTGGCATCGTCCAAGGCTCTGCACCATATAGCAGGACGGGAATTATGAGCGATTTATAGAGTTCGTCGAGAGAGGACTTTACTTTTCAATTGCCTACTCAGTCCGAAGTAGCACCTGTTGGCAAGAGCAATCCTGCGTTGGATTTCCAGGCTGACATTGTTGGTGGTGTTAATACTGGTTCCTAAATAGACGAAATTATCTACAACTTAAAAGTTATGACTGTCAACAGTGACGTGAGTGCCAAGTCGCGAGTGCGACGACTGTTTGTTTGATGACAGGAGATATTTCGTCTTGCCCTCGTTCACTGCCAGACCCATTTGTTTTGCTTCCTTGTCTAGTCTGGAGAAAGCAGAACTAACGGCGCGGGTGTTAAGGCCGATGATATCAATATCATCGGCATACGCCAGCAGCTGTACACTCTTATAAAAGATGGTACCTTCTCTACTAAGTTCTGCAGCTCGAACTATTTTCTCCAGAAGCAGGTTGAAAAAGTCACACGATAGGGAATCGCCTTGTCTGAAACCTCTTTTGGTATCGAACGGCTCGGAGAGGTTCTTCCCGATTCTGACGGAGCTCTTCGTGTTGCTCAACGTCAGTTTACACAGCCGTATTAGTTTTGAGGGGATACCAAATTCAGACATCGCGACATAGAGGCAGTTCCTTTTCGTGCTGTCGAAAGCAGCTTTGAAATCGACGAAGAGGTGGTGTGTGTCGATTCTCCTTTCACGGGTCTTTTCCAAGATTTGGCGCATGGTGAATATCTGGTCGGTTGTTGATTTTCCAGGTCTAAAGCCACACTGATAAGGTCCAATCAGTTTGTTGACGGTGGGCTTTTATCTTTCACACAATACGCTCGATAGAACCTTATATGCGATGTTGAGGAGGCTAATCCCACGGTAGTTGGCGCAGATTGTGGGGTCTCCTTTTTTATGGATTGGGCAGAGCACACTTAAATTCCAATCGTTGGGCATGCTTTCGTCTGACTATATTTTACAAAGAAGCTGATGCATGCTCCTTATCAGTTCTTCGCCGCCGTGTTTGAATAGTTTCGGCCGGTAATCCATCGGCCCCCGCCGCTTTGTTGTTCTTCAGGCGGGTAATTGCTATTCGAACTTCTTCATGGTCGGGCAATGGGACGTCTGCTCCATCGTCATCGATTGGGGAATCGGGTTCGCCTTCTCCTGGCGTTGTGCATTCACTGCCATTTAGCGGGCTGTAGAAGTGTTCCCTCCATAATTTAAGTATGTTCTGGGCATCGGTGACTAGATCACCTTTGGGGGTTCTACAAGAGTATGCTCCGGTCTTGAAACCTTCTGTAAGCCGCCGCATTTTTCCGTAGAATTTTCGAGCATTACCCCTGTCGACCAGCTTGTCAAGCTCTTCATACTCACGCATTTCGGCCTCTTTCTTTTTCTGTCTGCAGATGTGTCTCGCTTGCCTCTTCATTTCTCGGTATCTATCCCATCCCGCACGTGTTGTGGTCGATCGTAACCTTGCGAGGTAGGCAGCCTGTTTCCTCTCCGCTGCGGCGCGGCACTCCTCGTCGTACCAGTTGTTCTTTTGCACTTTCCGAAAACCAAGGGTTTCGGATGCAGCTGTACATAAGGAGTTTGAAATGCCGTCCCACAGATCCGCCCCGCAGAGCAGCGATATGTTGAAGAACCTCGCTTTGATGCGGATTGTGGCTAGACGTTCATTCACCGGAGTGATTGATAGTACTCGGCGACGGAGTCTCTCTCCCACCACGAATCCCACACCAAACTTGCGCTCCTTTATATGGCCACTGTAGTAAATGTCACAAGGACCTTCTCGTCTCTGTCCTTGTCCCGTCCATCGCATTTCTTGGACGGCGGTGATGTCAGCCTTTATTTTCACGAGGACATCAACCAGCTGGGCAGCGGCACCGTCCCAATTAAGGGACCGGACATTCCAGGTGCATGCCCTGATATCGTTGTCCTTATTTCGTTTGCCATGGTCGTCATCAAAAGAGGGGTTTCTCATCCGAGGCTGTTTGTCGTTTTTCATTGGGGTAGGCTTTTTACGTGGTGGGTCCCAAACCCAGCGCACAACCCTATGCAGGGGATGTTTCGTCTTCTTACTTTACCTCACCTTCGAACGGATGTTCTTAGGATACCCAGAGAATACTTGGTCAAAGACCGAAAGTCGTGAGCTGATTGAGTCATATGTAAAAGAATCGTTTCTGGCCACTCGCAAGTGAATGGCGATCAGAAAACTTTCCTCACTTGCGTGAACTTCTACACATGACCCCATCGTCCAGCTTAGGGTTACAGTTAAGTATAATAAATTGAAACCTTTAGTTCATATTTTGAATTCAATAAAGAAGCATAGCTCCCAGAAAACTGTATTTTTTAATAAAAAACATAAAACATTGATCATACTTATAAGGTAAGAAATAAGTATGGTCAATGTACAAGATGCGTACCAAAGTAAACAACTTTTTGAATCTAGCGTTCCCGGGTGGCGCCATCTATATGTCGATCTGCTATCTGTGTCGTGTATCCAGTGAGAATTTCACGACATTTCATTGATTGGAAGGGAAGTTATTGCGTTTTAAATGTCAGTATGCTTGTGTTATCGGTGCGAAAATGAGTTTCGATCAAAGAGCCAACATTAATTTTTGTTTCAAAATTGGTAAAACTTTTACCGAATCGTTTCAATTGTTTCGAGTGGTTTCAACGATTTCAAAGTGGTCGTGAGAACATAAATGACGATCAACATGTGGGCCCATCAAAATCCGTGATCACCGGAAATTCCATCGAAACTGTGTGAAATCAAAAATTAGCCGAAGTAGTCATTAAAATTCATGGAAATGGAATTCAACATCTCCAAAACATCGATTTATCGCATTTTGACCGAACGGATTGTTCCGCACAAATTGACTGACGACCAAAAATTGCTCAGAATCCAACATTCGAAAGACGACTCCCCGTATTCACCTGATATGGCACGATGCGACTTCTTCCTTTTCGGAAAAATGCATTTGCCCATGAAAGGAAAGCGTTATGCTGACGTAGGGGCCGTTCAAAAGGCTTGCACCGGCATACTGGCGGCCACACCGGCCAACGAGCTAATACACTCGTTCGACATGCTTTTGGACCTTGGTTTTTTTCGAAGTCTTGTTTATTTTGGAAAGCACCTTGTAGCTTCCAGAAAACTGTATATTTTTATAAAAAATATAACACAACTTTCTTAACTTATAAATATAATCAATATATCAATAATTTTCAGAACTAAACTTCCTTTCATATTTTTTAGAGTATTCAATAGTTTATTGTAATCATAATTAATGTTATTATTATTATTAATTTATTAGGATAAATATACAAAATATTAAACCTAATGGAAAGAAAGGAGTTCAAGCTAATATGCCCATCGCCTCCGATATTCACCTGAGTTACAAAGTTAGTTAGAGTTACTCACAACGTGGCATAAAGCATCGTAAAATCATAAATTTTTATCCTAGTTTAAACTATTTGTTGTTGGATTGCGTACTAAACTCTGAACGCTTTGTTTTCGGATCGTTATAACTTATAAATTTATGAGACTATGCGAAAACCCTAAATATTTGCGAAAGATGGTTTATTTAACAATGTTTGGTATTTACTAGAATACTGTTGGTGAGTGATTTGAGTGTGTCCGATCCTTAATCGAGTAAAAATTGTTGCTTGCTGTCTTGAGTTGCTGTTGGGGTCGCGTACCTTTTCGCGTAGTTTGTTTAGGATTGCGTATTTGTGTTTAAACTTCTTCCAGTCTGCAACTTTCTTTTCATATACTATACTATGTGTCTGCTTAACAATTTTCTGAGGTCATTTTGGTCTTGCACCTCGTTAAGAAAAGTGAGGACAGATTCGAAGAATCTTGCCGCGTTGTCAGCATATTCGTTTCCAGGAATGCCAACGTGACCTGGCACCCAGAGAAGATCTCTTTTTCTTTTATGTTTAATGCAAATATCTCTAATTTTAGATATTACTGTGGAATTATTTCGTATGTTGCGTTCGGCGTTCAAGCAGGAGAAGCTGTCTGAGCAAATAAGGAACTGAAGGCAGCGGCGGAGGGTAGATTTGAGTTGAAAATTCCTTTTGTGTTTTGCTGCAAGCGTTATACATTTTTGGATGCCAGTGTTTGGAGAATTAAGTATTTTTGGAAGGAGTTGTATTATTGTAAGCCACTTTCTCCTAAGATACATTTAGTTGGTGATGTAGGAAAGGCCTTTAAGCTACGACGAATTGCGGCGTGATATGGAGCCTCCAACTGCTTAATGTTTGTGTTCGAGCACCAACCGCAAATTGGCAGGCCGTAGTCTATTTTAGAGAGTATTATGGCTATTGTAATATTAATAAGTGTATTTGTAAGTATAAATGACCGTTTGCTAGATAAATACTTAATTATGTTTAGTCGACTGGAAAGCGATTTTCTAAGGTTAATACAGTGATACATAAATGTAAACTTATTGTCAAAATATATTCCTAATATTTTTAAGTTATTTACACAAGTTATTAAAGTATTTGTGAAAATTAGATCCGGGTATGAACATTTTTTTTTTACAAATATATAATAATTTATATTTAGAAGTTGAGATTGATGCTCCGGAAAGTGAACACCAATTTTTGAACTTTGTAAATACTTCATTGAAAACATCATTAGTTGCCTGCGGATCTTTCAAGTTAGTGTAAATAAAAGCATCATCGGCATACATAGTTATTTTAATATTTTTTCTTTTTAGGCAGATATCGGTGAGTTTATCAAACGCAATAATGAATAGTACTACGGATAGGGGGAGCTTTGGGGTATACCGTTGTTAAGAGGGTTTACCTCGGAAAAAGTATTATTAACGGGAACTCGGAACTGTCAGTGAATCATAAACGCTTTTATGATTATAAAAGCTTTTGGACCAACCTTCCAGTCTGCAGGTTGGCTCAGTACTGCGTGAACGCCAACGCGATCAAAGGCTTTCTCGAAGTCGGTAGCCAAGATTGTGGCGTGGTTTTTTGTGGCAATCGAGTCCGATACAAAATGCTGCAGTTGCAAAAGTGAGTCGGTTGTACTTTGTCTGCTTTTAAAGGCAGTTTGATTATGTTTGATACGATTATTTTTTGTAATTAACCAAATTAGTCGCTTCGCAATAATTTATTCAAACGTTTTGCTGAGACAAGAAAGCAAAGAAATAGGTCTAGTATAAGAAGAAACCAAGTTCGACGGTTTATGTGGTTCGATTATTGGGATGACTGTGGCAGTTTTCCAAGCATGTGGATAGTAGCCTTTCGTAAAGATATTGTTATAGAGTGATAGTAATTTTTATTTGGCAATTAGAGGTAGATTTGATAGCATCGGATAAGATATACGATCGATGCCAGGTGTTATGCCTTTGGCATGTACCAGTGCAGATTCCAGTTCACAGTATATTTTCGTATAGTCTAAGTGAATTGCCGGTAAGGAAAGGTTTATAGGAGCGTAGTGCATGGAAAGCCAACGATGTTTTTCCCGCATGTATTCTTCAGAAAAGTTGCCGTCAACAGAATATTGAGACCAATGTTGTGCAAAAGCTGCTCCAATATCTATGGAGTCGCATAGAACTGTTCCCTCGGATTGAATAACTGCTATATGGGGGTGTGGGATACTGGTTAGAAGTTTGTCAAGCCAAATTTTCTTGGAGGTTAATAAAGGGGAAATATGCGAGGTGAAAGTTTCAAAATTCTTTCTCTTGGCTGCCATTGAAATGAGCATTCGATTTTTTGAAGATAGTTATATTTGCATCTGTTATGGAGTTTCTTAAAGTTTTCCAGCATTCAATTTTTTGGGTTTGAAGATCTTGAAGCTCTTTATTCCACCAAATGGGGGAGGCTTTGGAAATTTTTCTTTCACTCTAAGGAATTGATTTGTTAGCTGGCGAGCGTATAGTTTTTGGAAAAAGAGGTTTCTTGGCTGTCGGCGAGTAATTCATACTATTTAATATTTCTGCTTGAAATTTGTTGTCTGTATTAAATTGGGGGAGGTGAGTGTATTTTGTAAGGAGTAGGACAGTAAGAGTATTGATTGATATTGGGAAGTGGTCACTACCTTTAAGTTCGGAAAAAACACTCACCTCGATTCTGGGAGACAGTCCAGAGAAGAAAAGGAGAGTCTACAATGGTGAACGTTGAATGAATTGAGAAGTGGGTGGAAGCGCCATTATTGGTGGTTTGTTTTAACGGTTTCAAATATCAAGCCCCTTGGATTTGATTTGGGAGAGCCCCAAAGTGAGTTCCAAGCATTGAAGTCGCCAACCCATTGGAAAGGTTTTTTAAGCTGATGATATACGAGTATACACCTTAAGTCGAATTCGTTAAAAGTTTGCTTGGGGGGAATGTAAGTATTAACAACACAAATTGGATGGTTAAGTTTTAATTTCATTGATATGGTAAACAATGTTGAATTAATATTTCATGAGGTATATCTTTTAACTAGTATACCAACTCCTTGTTTGTTAGTTTGTATGTTGTATAAATTAAAAAAGTAGCCAGATTTTCCTGAATACATATCATATCTGGGTTCTTTTCTTTGATAAGTAATTGCAGCTCATGGTAATTGTTCCAATATCCATTCATGTTCCACTGGATAATTTTTAAAACCATTCAAACCACATTCATGTGAAAACTATTAAGATTCCACTGCAAAATCTTAAGTACCATAAAGAATCAATTAGTGTTAGGTGAGAAGAAACTTCACTATTAAAAAAGTATTTAATAGTAAGAGTTTTTTATAATTCTATAAAAAATTCTTATAAAGCTTGAAGAGTATTTTGGATATAAGTTCTGTTTTCGGTGTTTTGAAGTACTGTATTATTGCTTAAGAGTTGTGTGAGAAGAGTTGGTTCGTTTAAAAGGAGATTGGGTTATTGTTGTTGTTTGGTAAAGAAGAATTGGAAGAGGATATGTTTTGTGAGTGTTTACTTAAATCAGTTGTATAGTTGGATTGTTGTGTTCATTGTTGGTAGGGAGTATTGCTATTATTGCTGCTATTAATATGAGTAATAGAGCCCATACACGGGCACACAAGTGCGTTCGATCGGTGTGAATTCGTTTGCCCATACACGACACACAAATCCATTTTGCGTTCGTTTTTCTCAGAGTTAACATGTGCGACAGGCAAGCGGAACATTTCTTCGAATTTATTTCTAATGTAGCACGTTTATATATTTCTTTGTATATCGATAATAAGTTATTCCAACGTTTATTTTTCTTACACTATATGTATGAGCGCTTAGGCAAAACGCGAAAACTTTGAAGCGTGATTTCTCGGTTTTTCATTTTTACGATTATTCTTAATTGGCGGGCAGGATAGAAAAAAACTAAACGTCGTATGGAATTAGGGCAAAGTTTATTATCATTGGCATAAAATTATCTTCTATTTAAACTAAAAAAATATAAAGAAAAGTCAAGATTTAACATATTTTTAAACAGCATAAACTAAAATTTTTTTGATCAATAGCCACTATTTATTCAATTTTTAATAAAATTTTAAATTTCACACTTTTTTTTGGAATTTTCTTAGTTTAACTAGAAGATAAATTAATAAAAAATATGAATCTCTTTGAATTTTTTGTTTCCGATAGGAATTGCGACCTGCATCCTGCCCGCCGTCCGAAAACTGCACATACGAGATGCATCGGGCAATTGCTTCCGAAAGGCAGAATATCAAAGATTTCGTATCCAAAAAATTTGTGAAAGATGTTCAAGTATATAACTATAAAGCCGAGAAATTTCGCTTGAATCAATTATTTCTTTCCCTCCCAAAAAAATCATCAAAAAAATCGATTTTTTGGAGCCTCGAAAGCAGGCTCCCCCCTTAACACTTGCCATTGTCCGCGATCTTCACTGTTCGGCGACACGAGAGAAATGAGATTTTGTGCGCCGACAACGCCATACACGATAAACATGTTCGCGCACCGATCGTAAAAAATCAAACATTTTCGCGAACATGGATCGGTACGCGAACAAGCCCATACACGATAAACCGCAAGCGCACACATACCGATCGAACGCACTTGTGTGCTCGTGTATGGGCGCTTTAAGGGTAGTATCAGAGGATTGGAATTGTTTGTTGTTGTTGTTTGTTTTTTGTGTTACTGGTTTCATGTTTTTATACTCTCGCAACAATGTTGCTAAGGAGAGTATTATAGTTTTGTTCACATAACGGTTGTTTGTAAGTCCTAAAACTAAAAGAGTCAGATATAGGGTTATATATACCAAAGTGATCAGGGTGACTAGTAGAGTCGAAATCCGGATGTCAGTCTGTCCGTCCGTCAAGCTGTAACTTGAGTAAAAATTGAGATATCATGATGAAACTTGGTACACGTATTCCTTGGCTCCATAAGAAGGTTAAGTTCGAAGATGGGCAAAATCGGCCCACTTCCACGCCCACAAAATGGCGGAAACCGAAAACCTATAAAGTGTCTTAACTAAGCCATAAATAAAGATAATAAAGTGAAATTTAAAACAAGGGATCGCATTAGGAAGGGGCATATTTGGACGCAATTTTTTTGGAAAAGTGGGCGTGGCCCCGCCCCCTACTAAGTTTTTTGTACGTATCTCGGAAACTACTATAGCTATGTCAACCAAACTCTACAGAGTCGTTTTCTTCAGGCATTTCCATATACAGTTCAAAAATGGAAGAAATCGGATAATAACCACGCCCACCTCCCATACAAAGTTTATGTTGACAAGTAAGGAAGGGCTAAGTTCGGGTGTCACCGAACATTTTATACTCTCGCATGGTAAAGAGATAATCGAGATTTCATTATCCGTCATTTACATATTTTTCAAATACCGTATTTGTGTAAAGTTTTATTCCGCTATCATCATTGCTTCCTAATGTATATACTCGTATTATACAAAGAAGGCATCAGATGGAATTCAAAATAGCTTTATATTGGAAGAAGGCGTGGTTGTGAACCGATTTCACCCATATTTCGCACATGTTATCAGAGTGTTAAGAAAACATTATATACCGAATTTCATTGAAATCGGTCTAGTAGCTCCTGAGATATGCTTCTTGGTCCATAAGTGGGCGGCGCCACGCCCATTTTCAATTTTTAAAAAAAGCCTGGGGGCAGCTTCCTTCTGCCACTTCTTCCGTAAAATTTAGTGTTTCTGACGTTTTTTGTTAGTCGGTTAACGGTGACCGTCTTTGTTTTTAATTATTAGGAATTTGGGACAAGAGAAAGAGGAGAGGTTCAGGGTTTTGTTCTTTTTCTTTAAATGTGGGAGGTCATGTAGATTATGTGGAAAGTCATGTGGCTATGGAAAGTTATGTGGATTATTGGGTTTAGGAATTTTACGTTTGGATGATGGTTCTGCTCCTAAGATTGCAAAATAATTTTGGTCACCACCTCCAAAATCGGAGGCCATGATTGTTAATTCACAATGCAAATTATTTATATAAATTTCACAAAATTCACTATATTTTAATTTACTCTGATTAATTATAAATTTAATTATTAAGAGAATGTCACTATCTTTTAAAATTGACCCTTTACAACAACAATATTGTTGAAAGCGAATGAAGTAGGAGAAAAATAACTATTAGGAACGTGTTCACTATTCGGTAGTCAATACTCACTGATAATTAATATTACATACATGTATTATTATATATTATTCGTTAAATCTAACGATTTAAATTATTAAGTTGCTTGCCGTTAAGCAAAACCAGTGGAAAAGCGCTGTTGGCCTTTGACATTTGAGCAGACCGTTTGAGTTGCGTTTCTTAACAACATGGCACAACGGCAAACCCGCCATCAAATCACAATAACACTTTATGATTACTGAAGAAAATCAAAAGGCAAAAAATAAGCGTTTTAAACTGCTACAAATAGCAAATCAGAGGGTGTGTCAAGCGCAAAGCAAAGTAAAAATTTCAAATGCAAAAAATATGAAAGCTTTAGCTTTGATTACAGGAGTTTATGCGGTTATTTCCGCTTCCGCTTTGAGACATATCAAACACACTGACATTCCAGCCCACCTGGCAGTGCACAAAGTGCACTCGTTTGTGGCAATGCAAAAAGAGCAAAGAGAAGAGGGGAGCAACACACAGAAAGTAATTACAGAGGCCTGCAAACACAAACGCACATACAAAGAATATAAAACGCACGACCTAACATTAACACTACTTCACTTTGTAATCGCCAGCTTACGCGCTTATGTGCGAAAAGCGTTTAAATAAAAATAAATGCAGTAAGGAAGTGTAGAGTGCGGGCAATGCCAGATAACACTGCAGTTACTTAATTATTAATCCGTAGTTTAAAGCTCTAGAAGTATTAAGAGGCTTAATTATCGGATTTCTGCGATTCTTATTAAGTGTTGACCCTACTTTCGCGATAAAGGGTTTTAAATTGTGGGAAAATTGTTGAAATCAAACTCGAACAAAGAAACAACTTCTCAAAGGCTGACAGTTTATAGAAAAATAGCACTCTAATTATGTTTATCAAGGATACTCTACTCAGTGCTTCTATAAACTCTCCTGTGGTCTTAAAAGTTATACTACTCTTTACAACGTGTTGGGGTTTGGTACAAATTCCACAAGGTGAAAGCTCGTTAATGCGGTAACAAGTCAAAGCGACCGCCAGTAAATGCAATGTTAGTAAAGAGTATACATCTAAGCACCAGCATTTAAAATATGAAGAAAGGGAGTGTAGTGCAACTACAGGGTGCTGTTTTTGAGGCGTGCACTTTTCTATATGGAGACAGCAGCGTGCATAATAGTATGATAAAAACCGGTTAAAATATCACTTTTTTTCAAAATTTTGGGAATTTATCTCCAAACACCCCTGTTTCGAGTGAAAACAGTCTTGAGGAGTTTTGGTTTCGTCACAATTTGCAAACAAAAATTTTATTATCGCTTGTGTTAAATATCAAACTCATTACTTATCTATACCGTCCTCAAAACTGATAATGGAATCATCGCTACCGTCAATGATTAGCACTACAAAGAGTATACTTGGAACCTTTCATTCTACATAAGGACTAAAATAGCTTCTTGGTGGACCTACTAATGGGCTACCAGGTCATGGTAACTGACTCGTGTATAGCATATTGGAAATTCTTTTTCATTATTAAACGTTATGAAACTTTCCAACTTAAAAGTCTAAAATAAAAGTTATACACCCTTAAAAATTCACCTTTTTACAAGTACTCACATATATACTATATTATATGTATGTACCCACATTACAAAGCCAATGCATAAAACAGTGTTTAAGTGTCGGTTGTGACAAACGATAAAGAATCACTTAAAAATAAAATTGGCTTTTGTAGAATAGTTGAGTTTGTACGAATAGCTTAATTTATAATTTAATTTCACAAAGTAAAAATAATGCTTTGAAAGGAAAAGTTTCTGACAAAGTATTGCGCTTGGCCAGAACTATGGGTGCACGCATACCTTGACAGGCAGAGTTCATATTGCTTATGTGTGTTCCACGCCCACAAAATGATCTTATTAAAAAATATTCTCCAGATAAATTAAATTTGGCATAAAGAGAATGTAAAAATTTGGTCTTTAATTAGGATTTTTATCTCAGCAAGAAATTGTGATGTCTTAGAAAAATCTCCAAAAATACTTCATTTTATGGTTGTATGGAACGATGAAAAAATAGAGGGTGTTTACGGTTTGGTAAGGTTTATAGGCCGGCGGCGTCATTAGGCCGTACTTCTTCCATGATGTTTCAGACCGGCACGTTACTGTGAATGAGAATCATTACCGCTCAATGATATCGGAGTATTTTTGTTCCGAATTGGATGACCGACTTGGACAATATTAGATTCCAACAGGCCACAGGCCACACAGCGAATGTCACAATCGATTTATTGAAAATCAAGTTTGGTTCTCGTGATGGTCATGCAAAAGAAATCGAGTCCATACATAATGGCATCAAATGTATTTTCGCAGGAATAAAGAATTTCAATAAGGGTGCTACAAAACCCGTTAGAAAGTAGTAGATGTCAACAGTTATAACTTTGTTTTATATATAATTCAAACAGTTATAAAGATTTTAAATAAATTTAAGTGGCAAATAGTAACTTTGGCATCTCTGGTAACTTGGTTGTAAAAATGGGTTTATAACATTCTTAAAGCTCCATAAAGTGATGAGGTTTCAGAAATTGAATTGATAAAACTAGTTAAAATTTTCCTGTCTAAGTATGCTGAATAAGAGGATCACAATCTTTCTGGCTAACTTTTAATTATATGTCTCGTATATTATCCATATGCTACAAGGACCTACTCGTCTCTGTCCTTGTCCCGTTCATTGCATTTCTTGGACGGCGGTGATGTCAGCCTTTATTTTCACGAGGACATCAACCAGCTGGGTAGCCGCACCGTCCCAATTAAGGGACCGGGCATTCCAGGTGCTTGCCCTAATATCGTTGTCCTTATTTCGTTTTCCATGGTCGTCATCAAAAGGGTAGTTTCTCATCCGAGGCTGTTGGTAGTTTTTCATTGGTATAGTTTTTTTACGTGGCGGGTCCCAAACCCAGCGTACAACCCTATGCAGGGGATGTTTCGCCTTCTCACTTTAGCTCGCTTTCGAACGGATGTTCTTAGGCTACCCAGAGGATACTTGGTCAAAGACCGGAAGTCGTGAGCTGCTTGAGTCATATGTAAAAGAATCGTTTCTGGCCACTCCCAAGTGAATGACGATCAGAGAACTTTCCTCACTTGCGTGAACCTCTACACATGACTCCATCCTCCAAGACAGCGGCAACGCTGGCAAGATCATATTGTCCGAATGGACGAAAATACTCCAGCTCTGAAAGTATTCGACGCTGTACCCGCCGGGGGAAGCAGAGGAAGAGGAAACCCTCCACTCCGTTGGAAGGATCAAGTAGAGAATGACCTGGCTTCGCTTGAAATATCCTATTGGCGCCACATAGCGAAAAGAAGAAGAAGAAGCGGTGTCTACGCCAATTAAGAAGAAGAAGGTATTATCCATATCTTACAGTCCTGCCATAAGTTCTGTTAAAATTATACTATAAATCATATTTAATAAAGTAATTTTTATTAAAAATATATATATATACAATTCGGTCATTGACGACGCTGCTCGGACCAAAGAGTTTTTGAGACTGTCCGAATTTTGTGGGATATTCAACATAGCATAGTCTTCAATTCTGGAGACAAACTGTAGTCCAGTGGATTTCAATCTGGACTTCCAAACGGCTAATCATCTGCAGCTATGAAACCAAGCATTTTGGTATTAACCTCCTGCTGGGTGCCTTTTGTCTTCGAATCTCTATGTTAACCATCGAATCTCTATGTTAACTGCTTTACCAGGCCTTGTCATTTGGATATCATCTCGAGTCTTGACATTGATCTGCGAATACGAATAAGTTCGTGAATAGTTTTAATGCGCGAAGACGCTTATTTCTGCCATCAACTGTGGACGTTTGCAAAAACTAAACATTTTCAAATTATTAAGTTTTTAAGAAGCCCATTAATTTTACTCGTGTTTTTTCTGTACTTAGGCAAAGCAGCCACAGAAATGTGATTTTCTTTAGCTCCCCTCTCCTCATTCTCTTGTTAATATGTGAAATCGAAAACGTAACTGCTTATTACGAATCTGCTTACCACAAAAATTCTTTTTACATCTTCGGTGAGGCTTATAATGTATTAGAGTAAGCTTCTTCTACTTATCAAGCATTAAGAAGTACAGATCCGAACAAACCATATCAGCTGTTCAAACCATTTAGTAGAACTTATGATGCAACCTTAAAACAACATGTCATCTAAGGCATTCGCTTATGTGTTTCAGTTTTTTAATTAATACAATCGTCTTTCCTTCGAAATAACGTTTTGTTCTTTCTATCTTTTATAACAATATCTTATGCCAAGCCTTCAGGCATTAAAATCAATAAATAAAAAAATTTTTAAAATTTTTTATTTGAGTCATTCACAGTTAAAAAAACAAACTGGTTTAAATTTTCAAAGCCAAACGCAAAAGCAGGAAAAAAAACATCATACCACTTTAATGAGGTATTCAATAGAAAAACGATAAAGAAGGCAGAGAACTGGCGAATCAATTATAATATCCATCATAGCGCTATGAATATACAGTAAATATCATAACTCTGGGATCTGAAATGTGTTCTAAAATATAAAAGCTTTCACCATATACATAATATTTTCAAGTATTTATACAAAGTCGGCTGTTCGGCAATTGAAATTGTTTTATTGAAATCACCAAAAGCCTTGAACCTTGAGAATATAAAACATTTCCATTTGCTTTTTCATTTATGACAATCGCCATAATCCCCAGCAATACAAGGAATGAATAATGGCATACACTTGTACATCAATGCTCACGAATCCGTAGAAAAATACGCACAAAAACACAAACTGAGCAAGCAAAGCGTTGCTAATGCACATTGTCATTCAACAGTGTCCATTTGCCGCTAACAAAGGCAAAATCTACCAACTAAGAATCGTTGAAAAACTCCGCACAAAAGGAAACGAACTGTTGCAAGGAAAACTGGATGAGCGAAGGAAAGTGCCTGTGCACTCCCTGACGTAAACACTCACACATGCATATATATATAAAAAGTGAAAGAAAAAGTGGCACCAGAGGCATACATCTTCGTGGAATAATGAACAACAACAAGTGGAAAATACTTGTCAAAACAGAACGAGCAAATTTTGCTTATCATCGAATGGCGATAACGGAAGTCTGTCGGTATTTATGTGTGTGTGTGTGCGTAATACGAACAAGTAGCGAGGATATTATCATACCGTTGGCTATTGTCTGTGTTTCTATGTCAAACTGTTTGTATATGTGTGAGGATATTTGAATGTAGTGAAAGCTTTTGGCCAAAATCAACAAGCATTGAGAAGGCGGCGGTGCGTGCTATAATGCTAATGGAGGCCGAAGCCAAGATCCCGCAGCAAAGTGTACGGAAATAAGGAAAGTGACTCCGCAGATGCTGTATAAGCAAAAGCTAAAATGAGGAATCCAACAAATTGCTATCAGCTTAAGCTGACTTTAGAGCGGAAGTGCCAAGGACAGGCTCAAACCAAACGTTTATGCCATTCAATTGTTAATGCCTTTAAGAGCTGAATTAATGTGCCATAAGCTTTGAGAAACATATTTCTCCTCAATTTAACGCATGCTATTAATGCTTAACAACAGTTTTATTTGTTTATTTATAAGAATTATAAAACGTTGAGATGCAGATTCTTACTGGTCAGTTATTCAGTGGAGTTTATAACTTCAAAAATCTGCAAGAGACCGCTTTGGTGGAGAGTGTTAAGTATATAAACAAAGCTTGCTCTAATACTGGCCTCTCAAATCGGTAAGTGTGAGCGTAATTTTTGTTTATATATTTTCCTTATCGATAATAATTTAAAAAAAGTTTGGAAAACTAATTGTCTATAAAACCTAAGGATAAGAAGATCTAGTGATCAGCGGATGCCAAAGGTTTCCATATTTATTGCAGGAAAAATGCTCAAATTTTATTTTTTAACTTTTACAATGGAAAAGTTCAGGCGAGCAGACGGGTTTCATACCTTTTACATAATCGTAGGCACTAAAATGTTAACTATTATTTTTTATAATTGCGCTTACAGACCTTCTTCATACGACCGTATAGTTGTTTAGATTGAAGTTGATTTTCACATAACTGTTCCAAATAAATAATATCTTGTGCCATCATTTAGGACCTTAGTTCGCTTTTATGCAACGAAATATTGATTTTATGAACATTTTTTAGTGGTGTATCCTGTCATTCGCTTTTAAACGTATTAAATCACACTCCCAAGAAAATTGAAAAGCTAATCTAATTCCAAGCATCAAATTATTTGTTGAATGATACGCAGCTATTGACAAGCCCCACATACATTTGAACTCCAATTTTCTGTGGTCAGAAGGAACTCATGTGCAAAGTTTTACCGAGACGATTTTGAACCACACGTCAGTAATCAAAATTTAGTGGACATAAAAAATGATCGCGAAGTGATCAGAAAAAGCCTTCTATTACCTTAAGGTAACCTTATTTTTGCTTATATTTCATAAAAGACACAGAATTTGGGGATTTCCTTTTACAAATACCTCTATTCAGTGAAACCGCTTTGAAAAAGTGCAAAATATTTTTTATAATTTGATAAAAAACATGGCAAAATCAAAACTAACGTGTGGGCAGCATAAGTCATTCAGTGACCATCTGCTGCTCAAAGTGGCAAGAGGAAGTTTCACGCCATTTTTGCCAATTAATTTTTGTGTAAAACGACAGGCATTGTAGATATTTTATAAAATGAAACGTAACCGAGCATCGGTGAGTATTTTTATTGATTTCGATGGAGAAAGTTGTCGTCTGACATAAACTCAAACATAGGCAATAATGGAAGACATTGTGGATATTGATGAGTATGATATTGAAGACGAAGAGAATGTATTGGAAGAATTGCCAGATGGCGAATCTTCTGAAAAGGATGGTACTTTGCTAGTGAAGAAGAAGACAATATTGCTGAAGCTGATATAAGTAACATTGTACTTTTCACCAACAGCAACCAATAGCACTAGAGCCAGAGGAGAAAATATAATTCGACGACACCCCGTTTACAGTATATTCAGTTATAAAAGAAACATTTGACATGTGCTAGAGTTAACCAACATCGGGGGCGCCAAAAAATTGGAGAGAAATAAAAAACAATTGATGAAATAGAATTTAATGGATTTTTGGGTATTTTGATATTAGGAGGTACTTCAAATGGCATATTTATACAATACGTACTTGCTAAAATACATGTAATGTAGAAACAGCCGTTTATCAGTCCATCGGAGGAAGTCTCCGCAGTCTTTGAGATGAGGTTCATGGTCAACTAATATTTTGCGTTGTACTTAATGTCACTTACAAGGCTTTTGGAAGTAACTTCTGTGCTGAGGTTCGTTAACAAAGAGAAAAGATAATCGCAGAGGGAGAGTATATGATAAACTTGCTCCAAATCGAGATTTTTACGAGAAAAGGGTAGCTAACGTACCACTACTGTTTGTTCCCTACTACTACTGAAAACGTAACAGTCAATGAGCGTTTAGTTTCTTTTAGAGGCCAAGTAAATACGGGATAAAGGCATGTTTAGCTGCGGAAATGCGAACAAAGTTTTGCCTAAATTTTCAAATATATTTGGGAAAAGATTCAGCAGAACCGGAACTAAACCAAGTCCAACGGGTAGGGTTGGATCTAGTAAGTGGGTATGAATGACAGAATATAACAAACAGATAACTTTTTTACATTTCAAGATTTGGCATTACTTTTACTGAATAATGATATGACATTGATGGGCCCTATGAGAAATAATAAGCCAATTTCCACTACTGAACAGTCGTTTCTTCTTTGATGAATATCATCATTGTTCAATACACTCCTCTAAAGTATGCTTGTAAAATGGTCAGTGAGTTGAACACACTTCTTCATAACAAAAATCTTATTGAAAACCATCCCAATAAGTTGCCGGAAATAAAAGATTCTTGTAATTCCACAAAATCTGGAGTAAACACAATTGACTAATTAGTAGAAACATATAAGTGCGAGAGAAAAACTAATCGTTAGTCCTTAGCTGTCTTCTCGAATTCGAATCGTTTCGGCGTTAAATGCCTAGGTTTTATGAACAGAAAATTCACTCTAAATGGAATGCGTCAAAAACATATGTATAAGCCCAAGATTTTCTGGAAAAACTTGGCATATACCTTGTTCACCTACCTACCGTACCTACGTACCTAAAAAACAATTGTCGGCTGATATTGTCAGGAATGTCTGGGCAGAAGCAAAATAGACAAGTACTTCGTTGGATGTTGCTCTAAAACAGAGAAAAACAACTCAGCGAGCCACCAGCGGCTTCATTTATATTAAAAAATCTAAGAAATTTTAAGAACAAAATAAAATTATAATCAATACAACTATGAAATGTTAAGCTCAAACTTAATTTGTAGTCAGTAAAATTAAGAAATATTAGCAAAACAAAAAAAACAAAATCATAAAGTTTTTTATAGGATACCATTACAAAACTCCGACTAGGTCATTCCGTGACCTTAACATCACATGTTCAACTTTTTATTAACATAACAGAAGGATTAAGAAAAACAGTATTATTGATTAAGCAAATTGTATTAAAGATGGCACCGTGACTAAAATCTAATATGTTAAATGCTCCAAACAAGTAGTTTTCTTATAACCTCTGACAGTGTGAAAATCTGTGTGCTGAAATCTGTTTATAACCCGGATCAATACTTTCTATAGCTTCATATATAGTACCTATTATAAAGATCTTCGATCTTTGTGCCTTATAACGGATAAACTAAATGAATAAAAAAACAAGTAAGGAAGGGCTAAATTCAGGTGCAACCGAACAATTCACATCTTGCAACTTGCAAGAATCAACGCCAGGGAAATACCTTAGGGTTCAAAATTTAAAGCAGAGGATCAGAATCCAAGCAGTCATACCTCTACAAATATATGTATATACAGTAGGTAGAAAAAGTAAGTTATTAAAACATGAATAAAATTTTAAAATTTACATTTTTCAAAGTATCTAATGAAAGTACTTTTAAAACAAAAAAGAAGTTTATTGCTTTTATAAAAGGAAACCATAAACACATACAGTAAATTACATGTAGCAAAAATAAGTTGTCAAATTGTTTAATATGCACAATGTCCAGAATTTCGTGTTACTAGTTAACGCAATCGTTGTTGCATGGAGTTGACAAACTTCAAACACTCATTTGGAAGATTATTCCAAATGTTATAGATGTAGTCCGTCAAATCAGCCAGACTTTAGGGTTTCTCTTCAGCTATGCGCATCTTAAGGATTGCCAAGCATTTTCAATTGGTGACTAGTGAGGGCTTTGAGCTTCACATTTTCATTTTGTAGATGTTATGTGATGACTTTTGCAGTATCCTTCCAGATTTACAATATTGCCAGGGTCATTCAGAGATAAGCATCCCCAAACCAGTAGCCTTTCTCCACCCACTTAACTGTGGGTTGAGTGCACTTGTACGATAATTCTTGTTCGGGTGAACGCCAACCGTAAACCATACTGTGGGAGTACAAAGTCTAATCATCGATTCATCAGTGCAGAGCACTTTATGTCAAAAATTTTGTGATTTTAATATGTGCTCTTGGGTAACTTGCTTGCAACGTGGCCGTGAATTTTGGCTTGGCGCAATCTATTACGCACAGTGTGCACTGAGGGGGCTTTCTTGTCTTCTTTCAGGGGATCAGGATTGGAAACATCAAAATTTGTTTATCAACTCTCTCCGTTATAATTTTTGGGCGCGCTTGTCTCTTCTCCCAGATGATTCGATGTTCTTTGTAATAATCGGCTTTTATTATTACATTTTTCAACAATATAACACTGCGTGTGACTATCTGTACGCAAACTAGTTATGACTGTTTAGAATCACCATTTTCAATTTTTTTTTTAATTCACTGTAATAAAATTGCCTCAATATTTCAAAAAATTAAACAAAAGCGAAAGCTTTACTTACTTACTTTACTTAATTCAATTTCGAAATTTATAAATTAATGAATTCTTGCACCTTTAATTCTGTTTTGTAATTTATTTTCAAGTTCTAATATGAAAAACATGAATTACTGCACTTGATAACTCACTTTTTCTACGCTTTGTCAATGTGTATTTTTATAGAATGCGTATTTAGAATGCGGGGCCAGGCCCATTTTTTTAATTCTAAGCTCACTGGTTTCTTTTGCCACTGCTATCTTCTATGCCAAATTACAGTTTTATACCTTCATTTCGTGCTTTGTTATGGTACGAACTGACGGATGGAGGGACAGATAACAGAGACATGCGGATTTCAACTCATCTAAACATCCTGACCATGTATATATGTATATACATATATAACCGTACATTAATCTCGTTTAGCTTAAAGTGATACAAACTACCGTGAACAAAATTATTATACTCTGTAGCAATATGATGCAAGAGTGTAATAAATAACTTGCCTTAGTCTGACAACTACAACTGATATTCGAGATTTGCAAACTTCAGCCTGACTTAACTACACATGTATAGACATATGATGTAATTTATATACATATTCAAAAAATTGTTTGAAAATAAGCGCTTTCATACCTCTGCCCATAATATATCTTATATAATGATTTCCGGTTTTCTATCTGAATTTACCCGTTTAGGTTTGTTAAATTTTCGTTTACGAGAATTAAAACATTGTTATAAAACTGGGTACTTTTCCAATAAGAGTAAAAGTTAATAAGTTAGCAAACTTGAATGTATATCTTTCACACTTTGGTCGAAATGTGAATGGTGAGCACTTGGGCAACATGTTTCAACTGCCAACAGCTGAAGGTACTACTACCAAGGCTTTGATTGTTGCAAGTTGCGAGAGTATAATATGTTTGGTCACCGGACTTAGCCCTTTCTTACTTGTTTATGTTTAATTTTGTTTCTATCAAAACTAAAGAATAAAAAGTAATTCTTTAAACAATCACTCAATAACCTTGACGCAAAAAGGTTAACAGAAACTTATAGACATTAAAATGATTGAGACTAGA
Source organism: Bactrocera tryoni (assembly GCF_016617805.1). Classification (NCBI taxonomy): domain Eukaryota; kingdom Metazoa; phylum Arthropoda; class Insecta; order Diptera; family Tephritidae; genus Bactrocera; species Bactrocera tryoni. Next base: position 34,081,948 of record NC_052500.1, on the reverse strand, counting down.
AATACGATGTTGTAATTGCCAAAATTTATTTTCCGCATTTATCATATTGCTTTATTAGATCACGTATCATTATAATAATCATCATTATTAAGACATCAAGCTCGCAGATATTCAACTACTTGCATTGACAGATGGAAAATTCTGCGCACTCGTTGGCAATGTGACATAAATTAAAGTAATACATGCGTACATGCACTGAAAAACGATGAAACAAAAATAGAAAAATGACAAAACGTTCAAGGACAACAACAGCAACCACAAAGCGGAACAATTACTTCACATGCGTGTGTGAACACCATCGAAGCGAATTGTTGCGTCACGTCTCCGCTGTTGCTTCCACATGCGCATAAGAAGCAGACATGTGTCCTGCCCGCCATGGCGACACTTCTTTTGTCCTATCAGTCAACAATCGTGCAGCTTCGCAGCTTAACAAAGCGCGTCTAATCGCATTTAAAAGGCAACTCATGTCCGACTGTGTCCCTCCCACAATGCAATAGTTTCTGAAGCTGTGCGTTCTTTTGGTGTACCCTGCTCTTCATGGCGCTTATTGACCTCACGTCCTCAACAGAGTTTTCTGCTACGAACAAGATGCGATGTGTCGCCGAAAATCATCAACGCTGACAGCGAAAATTGTGAAGTTGATGGCTAGCCTTTGTGCTGGCTTTTGTACTGATTTTTGTTGTTATAAGCAATAGCAACAGTTGGTGTCTTTGTGGGTAATTAATATTTGTCACCTTTTCAATAAAACATAATACTCCCAAAGGACGTAAATGTTATGTAGAAACAAATATATACATATGTCATAGATGGGAATTTCTGTATTTAGTTAAGACATTTATCTTCATATATATAGCTTTATAACAGATCTATTGCTACAGACCGGCACACGCTCACTCTCTTAATTTACGGCCTTTATTGATACTTAAGACGAAATATGTATATTCGAGGGTATCCACATAAACACTGGTCCCCATACTCATTATTATTCGGGTAAAGTGTTTATTAATTATGCGGTCATTGCTTTTGTTGTGTATTATTAATTGCTTGCCGAGTTTCCTGGTGTAATTAATATTGAAATGTGATCTCGTATGTGGATAATGATGATGAATGACGCAAATCTCTATCAAAACTGACACTCAGTAAAGTATTCGAGTATAGGTATTAGCAGGCCACATGCACCGCCAATTATATAAATATATCTATACATGACTTATATAAGTATATTAATATATTATATATGTTTATGAAAGAGGCTAACGGGTTGGTTCATTGTTTTCGAATTGTTGTGAAAGAATTAAATGTAGTACATGGGGGAAACTAAGGAATGCGAATAAATTACAACTTTTATATATTATATAACTTTTTTCTATATAACTCGTAGTTTTACCGGAAATCGAGATAGCCATTCTTAACCTTTAGAAATTCAACCACGCCCCTTTAGTTATTTTTTCAACTTTTTCCAACCACTATGATTTTTGCTGTTTTCAAGGCTTTTGCATCAAAATTATAAATTTGGTGCTCATATCAATAAATACTTAATATTCGATGATTGAAGATACTATAAACTTCATGCATGTAGTAAAAGAAAATAATTATATAATAAATATAATTATATGTAATTAAATATAGTGTAAAAATTACCTACAATTACCACTTATAATTCTACCAAGTCAATATTGCTTTCGCTAATTTCTTAAAAGCTTTTTATAGGGTCAAATATTATTTCCCTCTTATTTTCCTAATTATCTACATAAGGCCGGAGTGAAATTATCTGCCTTGTTACCTTTTTATGAACAACATATTTAATTAGTAAAAAGAAGTTAAATCGGGCATTAATAATGCATAATAATCGATTTTAAGTAATCTCGTTTTCAAAGGTTTGATCTCCAAGTTCCCTTTACTGTCTTCTCCATTAAGCACCCTACATGACATACCTCGTCCTGTCTTCGTCATCGAAGTTAACACTGTACCGCCATAAGTCCATGTGCGTAAAGTACATACATAAATTTCATTTATTATATACGAAAATACTATATACACGTGCCATTTATTGGTTTTTCACCAGAAATGAGGCATACTCATGCATCTAGATAAGGTAATTAATTAGTGGCAACTTGTACCGCAGAGTTGCTTCACTGAGCAATTGTGATTATAGTCGTTAGTACGATATTCAATACCTGCATCGATGAGAAGTGTTGGTCGGCCAATAAATTCATGCCAATATGTATATAAAGATTATTAGTCAAATGAAACCTGATGATGTTAATGAGCATAAATTCAATTTTACGAAATCGGGGCAAAAATGTTGAAATACTCAGAAATTAATTAAAATTAATACTTTTTTACGAAATATGACAACAGCATACTGGCAAAACTATGAACGCACAGTGGAGTGCTGGGTAGTTTTAGAGTCGGATGTCCATTTTTTAATGGGAATATATATTGTTTCTTGTCAAAATTGGAGTTCAACTTAGAGGCCACTGAGAATAAGCGTCGATCGTAGCGATTTTTCGATCTGTTTCATTGATTTATCTCTGAGAACAGAAAAAAGTGGGTGGGAGCCTTGGTAGGACAATACGGTAGAACAGAACTCTCCTTTTTTCACCTCAGGCCATTTTTTGAGAATTAAATTTTCATATGCTTCAAAAGTCACTGTTGATACTATTTTAAAAGAATTGGTAAAATTTAGCTCTAGCCGACTAACGCTAATTTTGCTGCTGACTTTTGTATCTGCCTTCACTACCTGCAGTTTACTCAAATTTCAACCGAATGAAGTGGGGAGCGAAATATAGGAAGCATGCTTCAGCCATTGTCAGATCCATGCACAATTTGTGGTATATTACAACAAGACATTATCTTAATTGCTCATATAGTTTATTGTCGATTGCGGAAAACAGTTTGAACAAAACTTTTGCGTAAGCTTTCGGACATCAATATTCCGCTATCAGCTATCTCGTACAGTTTGGTCGTCCAAAATCAGTTTATGCATTTTTTATGCTTTCGTTCGTAATGGACTCTTTTGAACGTCCACTGGATTAATCAACTTCGGTGGTTTGTTCGGTATTTAGAAAATAAGTAACCGATTTACAATCTTTAAATCTGTAGTGTCTCATAGGCATAGCGAATAGATCTCCAGTTCCAGTGGCGCTTTTATAGAAGCGAAACTGACCTATTTTACTTAGGAAACCCAAAGTTAGATATCCGAAGCTTGTAAGACTACACTAAGTTCTTACCGGATGCCAGCAACATAAGCTGTTTGGGGGAAGATGAGATAGAATCATCTCAGCACTTCCTCCTCACATGTCCCATTTTTGACAGATCAAGACAAAAACGCCCCTGATCTCTTAGTTTTAGATGTCTAGGTTAAATAGCGGAAAAAGAAAAAAAACGCCTAATCAGATGTGGGATATCCAACTAAACTCCTGTAGTATGGATTAACAAAGGACTGTGCATAACAGTCTAAGTGTGATCTCTAGCTATTCTGAAGGATCAGCTTTCTAGCTTACTATATGTACTCAAAAATTAATAAAGAAATTCAATTATATATATCATATATAT